>NC_051041.1:24249771-24614771 GCF_904848185.1 Acanthopagrus latus | reverse complement strand
GTGCAGTATGTGTGAAATAAACAACATAGCACTGTGCAGCCATGCAAGTTATGAGAGTGCACAGCGATGCTTTGATATACAGTATGTATATAGCATTTAGATGTTTGAAAGTTAAACCTATGATCAGGAGGAGTCAGGGGATTACCAAAGACATTAGGACACATACACTGGAGACCATCTATATCCAAACCATATCTAGTAACAGTCGTGCCCTAGAGCCACACTGTTAGCATTGTTAATAGTTACAGTTCAAAGATTCACTTATTAGCTTTTTCAGAGCTTTGAACTGCATCTCATGGTCATCAGTATTCAGTCAGTCAGTGGACTCAGAGCCGGATTAATCCCAACACATACTCAAACCTAAACGGAACAGGCTGATTGTCAGTGTTTCGCAAAATGTTCCCAAAATAACATGTCTGACTACATATAATAGTAGTCAAGTACTAGGTTAGGTTTAGGCAAGACAGTTACTTGATTAGGTTTAGGCAAGACAATTACTTGGTTAGGTTTAGGCAAGACAGGTACTTGGTTAGGTTTAGGCAAGACAGGTACTTGGTTAGGTTTAGGCAAGACAGTTACTTGGTTAGGTTTAGGCAAGACAGGTACTTGGATAGGTTTAGGCAAGACAGGTACTTGGTTAGGTTTAGGCAAGACAGTTACTTGGTTAGGTTTAGGCAAGACAGGTACTTGGTTAGGTTTGGGCAGGGCCAGCTCTAGCCATTTTGGTGCCACAGGCAAGATTAGGATTTAATAATTTTCTGAATTTACATGCCTCTGAGAGTGGTGTAGATGGCAGACTAGAGGGCCCTACTCCAGCAGCTGCTGGAGACTTCTGCAAACATGTCCTGAGTGCATCTGGACAGTTATAAAGAAGATTTGCCTGACTATTACTCTACGAGTAAAAACATGTCGCTGCAGCAGACAGAACAACTGGACAAACAACTGCTGCAGCCTGCAACTTGTTCAACATAACAAATGATTCCCTTCTTGTGATTATGCAGTGAAATGAAAGAGGTTGCACTATAATTACATTTTTAGACATGCCCAACATTCTGTTCATTATTTTTATGGACAGAATTTTTAGGCACAGCCAGGGGCCGGAGGGGGCCTGGTTCAGGAGCCACTGGATTTCATCTCTGCTTTTCGCAGATGATGTTGTCTTGTTGGCTCCTTCAAGCCAGGACCTCCAGCATGTTCTGGGGCAGTTTGCAGCCGAATTTTGAAGCAGCCGGGATGAAAAACAGCACCCCCAAGTCCAAGGCCATGGTTCTCGACCGGAAAAAGGTGGCTTGTTCCCTCCGGGTTGGGGGAGAGCTCCTGCCTGAAGTGGAGGAGTTTAAGTATCTTGGGGTCTTATTCACGAGTGAGGAAAGGATGAAGCACGAGATTGACAGGCTGATCGGTGCAGTGGCCATAGTAATGCTGTTGCTGTATTGGTCTATCATGGTGAAGAAAGAGCTGAGCTGAAAGGCTCAATTTACCGGTCAATCTACTTTCCTACCCCCACCTATGGTCATGAACTTTGGGTCATGACCGAAAGAATAAGATCCCGGATACAACTGGCCGATATGAGTTTTCTCCGCAGGGTGGTGGGGTGCTCCCTTAGAGATAGGGTGTCTCCACATAGAGGAGGCCAACTGAGGTGGCTCAGGCATCTGTATTGGATGCCCCCTGTATGCCTTCCCCGGGAGGTGTGCCTGGCACACTCCACCAGCAGGAGATGAAGAGGAAGACCCAGGACACGCTGGAGTGACTTTGTCACTTGGCTGGCCTGGGAACGCCTTGGGATCCTCCCGGAAGGGCTGGAGGAAGTGTCCGAGGAGAGTGAAGTCTGGGTGTCCCTGCGACCCGGCCCCGGATAAGCGGAAGATGATGGATGAATGGATGGACATGCCCAATAATAAGTCAAATGATTTGTCAATAGTGGTCAGAAAATTTCAGCACTATGTCAAACACTCTAGGTAGGAGGAGGGACACTGAACAGTAGCAGCAGTTAACCAGACAGAAGCAGCAGCTAACCAAATAAATTAACAGACTTGACATTCAGATGATTCACGAACATCCTTAGCAGCCAACATATTCTCGCAATCTAGCATTATTAGCTAGTTTAGCTTCATGTTAATTTAATCTAGCTAGCAAAAATTAAACATCAACGTCTCTTAAGTTGGATTTCATTTCCTCATCCTCTTCTCTCCGTTTTCTAAATTGAGCACCTGACCGCTTGGGCCAGGTCATCGGTGGAGGCACCTCCAGCATGTGGTGCTTCAGGCAAAAGCTATATGGCCTGTGCTAAGAGCTGGCCCTGAATTTGGGTACAACAAATGTTTGGTTAGGTTTAAGTGAGTGAAATACTTGGCCCAGTTTAGGAAAGACATTATAGTTTGGGTTCAAATCACTACAATACTTCTGTTCCTTGTAACAGAAACTTACCTCAGGACCATTACATAAGATAAGTTAAAAGAACTCACTGTTGATCTTGGGTTTCACACTGGACATGAACAGCGGCCCTGTCCTTGTTTAATCCCTTCACAATCCTCGCCCCCTCCCTGGATGGAGTCGTTGCTCTTTACACTACTTCTCAGTCCCTCCTCTAAAGCTGTAATAATTAATAAAGGGATCATCACCTAACAACGCATGCAAACATGGGATGTAATGACCTGCTTGATTTGTCAACCTAAGTGGTCGTATTTCTGAGGACGACAAGGTCATTAATCCCGTTCATGGCCCTGGGCAATAGTGAGCTATGGGTTCTATTGACCCACCTTTCTCCCACAGAGAAATTCAAAGTGGTCAATTGGCTAGTTTGCCATAGCAGTGCTAGCTTGCCTGCTCATACTGTAAAAGAATATGAACAGTAAAGCTCCACATAACACAACTGTACTTTGAAAAGCAGAAATATCTCAATATCAAAATGTAAAACATTGTAAAGCTGATAATTAACCTTAAAGAAAGACATGTTTGCACCAAAGTATGACATTTTAGCCATTGTAAATTATTCATACAGGCTCATCTTGTAATTAGATTAAAAACAAAATCATTTTAGATTACTGCATACTGCTTACTTGTTTAATCACAGAATTGTCCCTCAGGTGGCCCAGCAGACAGCTCCCACTAACTCTATTCAGGATGCAAATGTAAATGTAACTTTCAATACACTAACATTGAAACAGTCACACAGCCAGTAGCAGTCAGCAGTCAAAACATGTTAGCAGTTAGATTTTCACTCCTGTCCCTTCTCACTCCGGTCCCAATCCCTGAAGATGTATTCCTGTCCCATCCCATTCTGGTATTGTGTTGTTTTTTATAAGGGAGTCATCTGCAGGCAATGCAATGATTACGATGTGATGTCTTTGCCATCCGGGTGCAACAAGCAATATAAAGATATGAAAAAGCTGCAACTTTAACAGCAGAAGAAAACATCACCAGACAGACAACACAGGCATGCATAAACAATATCAACTCCACAGAGGCTGCAGCCACACACACACACACACACACATATTAAAGCAAAGAGAGCTGCACTGCTTTTACACACCCTGGAGCACACACACAACACTACATTGCTAGGCAACACAGCGGATGTACTCACCTGTCTGAATGTCATTCTGTGAGGTTGAGCATCACATTGTAGTATTTATTCGTGTTGTCCTTTATTGACATGGTGTTTACTTTATTCTGCTGGGCTCCTCTGGAAGGACTGAGCAGACAAGGTCATATAGATTTCAAGTACATTTGTGTATCTGTGCCTCAAATTCGTAAGATTGGTACTCATAGGGTGCTTATAGTTTAGCTCTTTTTTTTCACCTTTTGTTTGCTTTTTGTCCACACTATGTATGAGGTGTATTTCAGACATTTTTTTGTGTTTCAAAGATTGGGGAGTTCCAGCGTTTATTGGCGTTGAACATTTATTGACTGATGTTTTATATCTAGATCATTTTTTCAGCATGTACTTATTAGATTAATATTTTTCTCATCAGAGGACATATACGATGAGGATATACAGTCGTGGTCAAAAGTTTACATAATAGATTAATTACTGAACCAAAACTTTATTAATGTTGGCATATATTGTTTTTACAATTGTGTGTAATGTATGACCATGTCTATATTAACACAATGATGATGTTGTTTGTTGTTTTTTGTATTTTTTCCCCATTAGCTTACATTGTGAAAGAAGCAGCTGTAAAATGGTAGATACATGTTTGTTCTGAGTATCACATTCGGTCCAGTAACATTTTGAAATCCTAGAAGAGCTGAACGATTAAGTCAAGTTTTGTCCCCATTCTAATAAGCCGGGCACTAAACCAGAAGTTTGCCGGTTCAGTCGGTAAAAGTTTTTGGGTGCTACAATGCAGAACTTCAGGATTGGCTTCATGCACCACTGAACAGATATATGATATTGCGAATTGTTCAGGAGACTCCTGTGCTCCTGCATGAGCAATTACATCTGTGCGTCACTTACTCCACCAAAGCACAATGATTGTGAAAGCTGCCCCTGTGCAGAATCTGCATGAGTCCCTGATCAAGAAAATTCTGATGTGTATACTTTGTTGATCAAGCTGGTCATCTTTTCTTCACTTTACAGAATCTCCCCCCTGAGTTCTCTGTCTCTGTTAGTTCTCTGTTATTTCATGCTTCAGCAACTAAATGGCACACAGTTGATCTGCTGCAGGTTACAAAAAACTCAGTAAGTGGTTTCGGATCAAATGTGACCTGCTGCATTTCAACAGCAGAGGAGAGTGTGTGAGTGCCGTGTTGAGCCCTGCAGCCTCTTCACTCCCTGCTCTATGTTTCCTCCTGAGCAGAAGGGCCAGCAGTAATGACCTCCCTCTGCTCTGCAGAGCACCTTCAGCCTGGCCGTGGGCTGAGGCAATCTGTCGCCTGTTTGTGCCCATGACATCTGCTCCCATGGGGACCCAGGATTATTTCCCCTCTCTTTTCTGTGCTCCTGAATGTGAACGTGCGCATTTGTGGATTTCATTGTACGTGGAGTGACAGAAATGTTGAGAAGACCATGTTGTTGATGCAAAATGTGAAGACAGCTGACTTACTCAAAGAGGTTTGTGAGGGCAGGAACTCATAACTTCAAACTCATTTGAAGAGTATATGAGCAGCATGTAAACAGGTTTTAAAAATGGAGGCCTGTAATTCATTCTCATGAGTGTTCACAAGCTGGAATCGCTACAAAGCTCACGCTGTGGGCAACGACATTGCTTTGTGGCAGCATTTTGATGAATGTTAGGATGGCAGATGATGGACTGACGCATGCAAGCTAGGAGACAACCTGAGTGTGCTGGTTGACTCAGCATGCTTCAAATGAAGTGGAGTTCAAACATGGTATGAATCTTTCTGCTGCCACACTCTTCTAATGTCAAAGCTGAGACTTTTATTATTGTTCGTCACTCTGGTTTGAAGTTCCTGTTGGAGGAGTTATTGCTACTCCCCACTCTGTGCTGTACTGAGTTTGGTGTGTGTTAAGATTGCATTACTTGTCCACCACCCCCACCGTCAGCCTTCTTCTGTCCAGAACAATGTAAAAGGAGTCACATTTAACTTTTAGCATTAAGAGGTGATACGATTGCGGAGGATTTTTATATCAAAGTGAAAAGTAAAAGCCCAAGTTGTTACGTCAATTGTGGATGACAGTTACAGTCATTTCCTATACACAGGTAGTTTATTTGAACAAAACATTGACACTTTATGACTCATTTCTTTAGAACAGGTCCACACATACTTTGCACAAAAAAGACGAAAGACTGGTCTGTTGATACGCTTGATGAGTGCATCTTTGCTGCACATACGCATCACTTACTGCTTCCTCCTGCTTCTTCTGCCTACATACTCACAGCTGATGAAGTCAAACCATCAGTTCAAACTGTTAAAAGTGTGGACAGATGAAGCTACAGGTGCCCCATGGGACTGTTTTGAGTGCACAAAGTGGCACATTTTCAGAGATGCTGCCACTCAGGATCACGACATAAGCAAATGTCTTTATTATGTTCTGATCACAAAGGCAGGTAGATCCTTCCCCAACCAGATGGCTCTTTTCTGAGCCAAAGCTGCTTTTTGGTCTGGTGACAAGGAAGCACACGAGACCGCTAGAGAAGACTGAAAGCTGCCATCAAGGAGGAAAAGATGAGACATGAGACACTGGAGAGAGACCGCAACACCAACAGCAGTAAAGATTTGTGGCAGGCGATTCAAAATGTCACAGGTTACAAAAGCAGGAGCAAGTGTGAGGTCACGCTGCCAGAGGAGCTGAGCACATCTTATGCTTGCTCTGATCTCAACAAAGACTCAGCTGTTAAGTTCACATTAATTTCAGACGACAAGCCACTGTGACAGTGGATGAGTGAAAAATCCAGCTTATACCAAATATAAATTAGGCTGGTGGTCCGGGTAATATACCTAGCCATGTGCTAAAAACATGTGTCGATCACCTAGCTGATGTTGTGACTGACAACTTTAACATCTTGCTCTCACAGGAGACGGTTCCTTCCTGACAGCTTTCATTGTTCCTGTATCTAAAAAGTCTGCTGTGTCTAGATTTAATACTCTCACCCCCATCCTGATGAAGTTCTGCCATATCTACTGCCCTTTCACTCGGTCTTCCCACACTTGGAGAATAAGAACAGCTACATCAGAATGCATTTTGTTGACTTCAGCTCAGCATTCAACACAATATCACCCATGAAGCTGACTGAACAACAAAACATCTTAGGCTTGAGTACAACTCTCTGCAACTGGATATCGGACTTCCTCACAGGTAGACCCATGAGAGTATAGATCTGCAGTAACACCTCCTCTACATTTGTGCTCAACACTGGAGCGCCCCAAGGGCTGAGTGCTCAGCCCCCTCGAGTTCACACTATACATCCCTGACTCTCAGATATCAAGAGACTTCTATTGTAAAGTGACTGAAGGACACCACCATCATCTGCCTCGATCATCAGTCGTGCAGAGTGATGCACAGAGAATCATCTACTACTCAGTGTCACCAAAACCAGGGAGCTGAATGTTGATTTAGAAAGACCCACATCCCTGTCTACATTAGTGGCACTGAAGTGGTGCAGGTAAAATGTTACAGGTTACTTGGAATTACCATCACTAAGAATCTATCTTGCTTATTAAAAAGGTTAAGAAAAGGCTCTACTTCCTATAGAAACTTAGGGAGGCCAAATTTCAGAGCCAGACTCTGGTCAGCTTTTAAAGAGGAGCAATAGAATGCATCCTGACTGGAAATGTACAGATGTTTTATAGGCTAACATTAGCAACCAGTTCTCCTACCCTGTATGTCTGCACTGATCTTAGAGGAGCGGTACCAAGTGCAGCAACTTTCCTACTGGGCTTTATTTAAATTTCAGGTGTCATACACAATCAAACAGGGGAGATGCAACCTTGACATACGTCAAATTGTGGGACTGTCATGCATAAATTAGCAATAAGAGTGTAACATTAGTTAGCCTGCTCATTAGCTACTGAGACATCAGAAAACTAGTATTGTTGTATGCTTGTTATACAGGAAAGGACCATGATACATAGAGACAGAGTTCTCATAACACTTGGTTGAAATTGTGACTCTGAAAAACCTCAGTTTAAGGGCCATTCAGCCTTCTCAGTTTACACCAACCCTTGACATGAATGCGCAAAAACAGAGGGGTCGAGATAAACTGAAGAGGCAAGGGGTGTTTTGGGATCCGACCTTAGTCTTTATCACTGCTGTCTTCAAGTTGTATTCTTCCTACACATGTGCAATGGACTTGTGAGTTTATGTTAGATTCCATGGCGACTGCACAGTTTAATGCAAGTAGTAAAATTGTTTATGACTGTGACTGTTCCCACCCAACAGCAGGCTTTCAGCTAATACTACTTTCTACTTAAAATATGTCTGTAAATACTTCATAAGAATAATGAAACAAGCAAGCACGTGCGTGTGTGTGTGCTTCTGAATGCAGCCTCATACAGTCACCCCACACCAGTATTGACTTATATTTTTTATGACCACATAAAAGGCTGCTGAACCAGATTAGAACTGCAAACACCACACAGTAAAAGATACAGAGTGGAGAGGAGAAGAATAGTGTCCCTGGGCAGTGAAACACAATTTCTCTAGTGGTGGGAAGACTGTATATAGTGAACAGTGTATGTTTGGGTGTGTGTTATGCATTCGCTGCACGACTGCACAGCAGTGCCGTGGACCTAATCACAACTTACTCTTGGTCAGCATTCCAACAATCTGACTGCTCCCTGCACAGCAGATTCAAGCCATCGACTTACTGTGGATCAAAACCAATTATGTCTGATCACTGACACAAATGGAGACAGAGAGAGAGAGGAAAGGGCTGTAGAGAGGAGAAAAGAGCACGTTAAAGGTTCATTTTACATTATGGCACTAAGCAGTGATGTAGCATTAAATCAAAGGGGGGGTGACCTCCTGTAATTATCTTTATGAAACGCAACCAGCCAAACGAAAACTACAAATTACAGTTTAATCAATAGCATCATCCGATGCTCTTTATAAAGTACGACAGAATAAAACGCAGGCATCGGAGGTATTTACAAACCATGGATATGTTCAGATTTGTACATTTCATGTTACATGTATATGAGCTGACTTTCATAGTGATAGGTGCCAAGCTAGAGGCAGCTGTCATAGGTGGCATTTCAACATTTGTATGCTTGAAACCACTGATTTTTTTTTTTTTTTTATTAGACATTGGGACCTTTTCCAGTAATCTTTGTGGCAACAAAAACAAGTATTTTAAGATGATCTATTCCTAACCTACCTAGACCATAATCACAGTTTTGTTGCAGCATAACACTGAAAATTAAACTTAAAGAGATGTAAAGTTGCAACATGAAGAAATGCAATATTTCATCGTGGTTGAATGTGTTAACATACATTGCCAGCTGACTAGCTGAAGTGGACTACATCACTTGACATGCAACTTGACATTTGCCAGCCTCCTTTTCTCCACATTATTTTTGACAGAAAATGTGTCACATGAGAAATTCGGTCCCAGAATCTTGCAGAAAGCATCAGTTGCAGGTGCATATTTCTGTCTGTCTATGCTGAGCCTTCAGTAAGTCGCGGGAAGCTTTTGTGTCATTCAGTAGGTTTTGACCTCAAGACAGTTAAACATAAACAGAGGTGCTGTGAGAACTTGGCTTTCAAGGAAGGGATTTAAGATGCTTTAAAGCCTTTCAGAGCAGCTTAACACCCTGTTATGGCTTCAAGATGCACCCTGAACCTCTTTACATGTTCAAAATAACCCCATCACATACAAAGTCCCCAAACTACTACTAGTAGGATACCACTCAGTGGTGGAAGAAGAATGCACACTCCATTATCTAAGTTGCAAGACAACAATGTAAAAATACTCTACATTTAAATCAAAACTAAAAGTGCAAAAGTATCGCAAATTCAAGTAAATTAGAAGTACCTCAATATGTTATATATATGCTATTGTGTTACTTGCATTAACCATCCCACCAAAAAAAGCCACAAGGCTATCACCTTTGATCCATTTGTTGACATTCACAAAAAGAAATTATGCCACACCATGGATCAGTAGTTGTACTAGGGGATATGAAACAACTCGTTTTTATTATGAATCTTTGAACACTGTAAAAATGTTTCACTTCCAATTCTCTTCAATCACTTGTTCAAGCCACCTAAGAATAAATATGAAAGGTTGTTTTATGAGTGTGGTTACGTTACATCAACAGATAAAAACAACTTTTCATGCATTCATTTGGGTCAAAATAGTAGCATGCCTTGATTTTGTCTGGGATCAGGCTGCTGTATTTCCATAGCACTGTAAAAGCTGGTCTTGGAAAAAAAAACTTCTGGCTTGTTTGTAGTTATTTAGATCAATCATAATCGTATACGGTAGCACTAAGCCTGGGATGCAGCGTCTATGCCAGCGTCTATGCCCCTGCAATATATTGACAGTTGGGGAGTTTTTTGATTATGATGATTCCTGCTGTGGCATTGAAATTAAGAAAAAAAGGCAAAAGCTTGGAGCCTGTTTTCTGTTCATCTGTAAGCAAATAGGTTAGGGTTAGGGTAACTAGCCATTTCGTTGATTGCGAGCTCAGACATTAAAATAGTCAGCCATGGCAGGCTTCAACAGTAAATCCGGTGAGCCGGACTAGGGGATGCAGCAATAGACAAAAGTTTAGAAAGACATAAACAGAAGAAATACATACACGTACATTCTGTGCTTCAGCTTTCTAATGATATCAAATCAAGAATAATAATCCATTTTTTTTGTTTTTGTTTGCTTTTTATCTTTTATTCATACTGGTTAATGCTGATTCATCCTAAGTATCAGGTGAGTAAGGTGACTGAAAACCTGAAGGGCAGTCAGATGAAGATTTTAACATGCATAACTGTGTGAAGACACTTCCATGCAGTTTTACTGCCCTGCAGTGATGTGGTCGCTGCAGGTCTCCAGATCAGTGTATCATTACGTTCAGCGTGTGATTTCCTCTGCGTCATGGCAGCTGTGCTCCTTTCATTACCCTCATTGGTTGCATGCTAACATAAGCAATACAGTTAAAAGGTCACAATTTCACTTCACCCCTCACGTTATCTAGCTATGTGGATACTTTTGCTAATATTGTGATAGAAGTGTTAAGAGAAGTTTCCAGTGATGCTATGGATGGAAATGCTGGTTGATCCACACTGAAATATCCCCACAACTATTGGATGGATTGCAATGAAAGGAAATCTGTACAGATATTCATGTCCTCATCAGGATGAATTTTAATAACTTATTTGATCGTGTAGTTCATCAGCCTGCACTACCCAAAAAAATGGACATACACGTCGACTCTGCAAGTGGCTCCTATCTACCCGTATTTACATGTATTGTTAGGCAGTGACTTCTAACCGCTCTTGAAATTATTAAAGCAATAAAGACGAAATAGAGCTAGCACATAGACAAATAAAAACAGGACGGTAAACCGGGAGCCCAAATGTCAGCAGTTTCTTTAAGTCAATACCATAGTTCACTAATGTCACAAAGCTCACCTAAGATAAGTCACTCAAGTAAGTAAAGTTACATAAAAAATGCACTTAAACTTAAATGTATCATTTTCCAAACCTAACCAAGTGGTAATCAAACTAGAGCCAAACAACAAAGGTCTGATATGCGAGTCATGTTGATGTGGGAACAGTGATATTTGTAATTTTGGGAGTTACTGGCATTCACCTGTGTAGTTGTTTAGGTATGAGGTTGTGTTTCAGAGTTTTTTTTATGACCACATACCTGCGAAATGAATGAAATTCCCACCAGCCTCAGCTGTAATTTAGTTTGGTGCTAATTAGCAATTCTTAGCAGGCTAAGGGTTAGGGGGCTTGTTAGCAGGCTTTGTGAGCAAGGTGAACATTACACCTTCTGAACACCAGCGTGCTGGCATTGACTCTGTCAGCGTGTTAGCTCCACAGATTTCAGAAATGTGATCAAAATTCACATGAAAAAATAGTAAAGAAGTACTGAGTTAAAAGTACAGCTAGTATGGCTGATGTGAACATCACTGACACATTAGAGTTTTGGTTTTTTTTTCAAAAGTTGCTTAAACACTTCTTAATCAACTTATCAACTTACTTATGTTATATCGTAGAATAATACTAAAAATATCTTGAGCTTATGTAACCATGGACCTTATCTCAGGCATTTATTGGATAACCCATCCAACAAACCTACTGACGAGGGATACAGATGGGAAAAAAAAGCTAACTTCTTTCCGGGCTTTGGACCCATTCTGCAGCACTATTATATTGATGTGGAGGCAAAAACGTAGGCATATAAAACCACAACTAGACGCAAGGCTGAATAGCATTAGAGTTTAGTGACAGTTGTTGATAGTTTATGAACTGAGACTTGAAGCACTGTTTCTAGTTATCAGTATTTTCATACTGATCATACTGATCTCTAGCCAGTACCTTTCCTCGGTAGTCTGGACACACATTCCCTGTCACCCTTGTGCTCTTAATCCCACATTAATTATTCGCTTTTCAACTCTGTGTTTCTATTTTAAGAAGGAGATGCTGGCTGACTACAGAAACTCCGAGGAATCAAGAGAAGCTCCAAACCATTCAGCAAACTTTCGGACGGTGCATAGAAAAATGGCAATGGCAAATTACTTTGTATTGTATTACATAAATTTGTTTGAGGCTACATAAAAGAACCAAAACATGATTACAAGATTCATTTCAGCTTAGTTGCAATGTCTAAAATTTCCATTTTCCTCAGGCAGGGCCTTGTGATTTGTGTGTTTGTGCTCTGCTGACTTCATGCTGTGTACTTGCCAAACTGTTCTGATGACACAAGATTTACAGGAATTTGTTTTGGAGCTGGCGGAGTAATAGAGCAGAGTAATGAGTGTTTTTACACACAGACCCAAAGCCTTATCAGCAAGTCATGTGTGTTCTTAGTCAGTATGAGACATTTTGTTCTCCAGGGTCATGTTGGGAGAAACAACTTGTCTCTGTCCTTGTACACAAATGAGGTGGACTGAGAACAGAGAGGGGTTTAACTGATAATGCAGATTATTAATGACGTTTAATAATGAAAGTCGTACAATCACAGCATGCTTCTATTTTTCACACGTATAACAAAGATATGTCATCAGTGATTTTATTTCTTGTCATTGCTGTGCTTGTTATCATGTCTTTGGGTGTCTACAATCTATGCAGGGCTTCTTTGCTCCTGACGTCAAACCATCTCCCCATACAGGGATTTACAATGCTCTGCGTCTGTGTTACCAAGCTTTGTGACTATCCCTGACAGACATCATCCCTGACAGACATCACTATGGGTGAATAAGTAGCTAGATCTCTTTATAAGACTATAAGCTTTTCAAGAAATCCTGGATTTCCTTGAATTTCATTCATGTTGAATGATTCTGTAGTGATACGTCCAATGCCAACTGTCAGTGCTAATGCAGGAAAGGTTGTAGGGCATGGTGGATGGGTATAAAGCACATCAAACCTTTAGGATGGGGAGTGGAGTTTGAATCCTATCACAACTGATTTTTCAAATATATATTTATATATATATATATATATATATATATATATATTGTCAAATCATTTGCCATACATATGTTGAAACCTTACCCCTTTAAGCTACACCATTGCATTTCTTATGGTTAAATTTTCAATTTCGTCAGCGACAGTGCTGTGCTGACTGGTCTGGTTAGGGGCAGAGACAAAAACAATTTGGTAAAGTAAGAGGAAAAGATGATGTTTTTGCTTACCTGGTTCTATCGCCACAAACACAGTTTGAAAATGTGAGGAGATTGCGCTCAGGCATTTCACAAAATTGTGTTCACTGGACTATTTCTACGCAAACGACGGAAACGCTCCCCCATTCAGATGTCTTTCTGCTCTCTTGCTTTAGAGCCCCGAGTGCATAGTTACTGTTCTTTGTGCTCATTTCACAGCTCTGTGCATGCAAAATGTATGCAACTAAACAAACACTGTGGCCTGTCCTCCATTATCCAAGAAGACACCACTACAGTTTTCATTGCCACAGTAAGCTTCATGGAAACAGCCACAGCAAGAGGGTCTGACACAATAACTGTTTTCTTCCCTTTTTATTTAAATCAGACTTTCAGAATGACAGCCAGCCCTCTTGAGCTGATTGGGGTCTGCCTCGATTCTCCTCATGCATTTGCTAACATGGCTTCTTTTATTTTATGTCCCTGTAATCTGTGAATGATTAAATAACATGAGGCTCCAGTTGTCGTTCATTACTGCTCAACCCAAAGGGGGCTGCATGATTCAAGGTTGGATGATTTAAATTATGAAAGTCTGGGACTGACAACATCCAACTGAAATTATTCAGTCAAACTGACATCAAAAGAACTGTGGACATCTGTTCAATTAATATGATAATTACTGAATTTAGAGGATTTCAATCAATTTGTGCCCCAAAGGCCCAGTAACACCAGTATTTAACATCCTCAAATTTTACAGCATATTCAATCATTGTAATAAGATAACTGCGATCAGTAAATTTGTTTGTGAGAGAGAGGTAAATCCATGTGAATTTGGATATGAACATTTTTTAAATATTTGCATCACAGACCTACAGCAAGCTGTCTTCACATGGCTGACTTTTGAGGGAACAAAGAAGGTATGGATGGTTAAGAGGACTGGTCAGGCGCTTCCAATCTGCCCAAAATGTATTTTCCTCAAAGATCGCCATTATAAATGATACATACATAAAACTGATGACAAGGCGACTCAAACAACCGCAAACAAGAGCCAATATTGTTTTTTGTATTGAGAATTTATAAACCATGAAGGTTTTATGTTAAAAAAAACTTTCTTAGAGCCCAGAAAAGCACATTTATTTATGTGATGTCATGCCAGTATTGAGTTTATTGGCCGCACCAGTAAATAAACCCAGAAGCTAAGAAACCTTTTGGGGGTATTCAGTATCCAGTTCCTATAATAGGTCCATGTGGGTCTGCCATTAGCTTATGGTGTACCGTAAACTTTTGTTTGATTCTGCCGCTGTAAATTGTTCCACAATTGTTATTTAACAGGAGACGGTGGTACAAATTTTGAATAAACTGTGTTAGGTCAACACATCCTCATACTTAAAAACTGAATAGGTCAGTCACCAGTTACTCCTAGAATAAACAGATTGTTCTCAAAACACTGTGATATGCAGGGTAACAGAGACAAGTTTACAGGATCTTCATCATACACTCAAGAAAACTACTTAGGTTTACGAAAACATTGTGGTTTGTGGTGAAACAACAGCGTTACTGCTGCAGCTTCAGTTATGAACATATGTACGCTACTTATGTAAATGTTTTGCACGTGACTTAAGCTACACAATGTATGTAACGTAACTTACCCAAGTTAGTATCTTAAAAGAAGCTGATGTTTTCTTTGTGACAAGCTAGAAACTACACCTACCAGCTATCTATCTATTCACTTTGACTGACTGGTACCAGCACGTTTTCAGCAGGCAACCAATTGTATTTAGCTTGCTACTCAGTCTAATGAATAAAATCATATAATCGTTTACTTAATTAAGATGCACTTCATTGCCTCATGAACTCATTCATACTATACTGAGCAGCACAAAGTGGTTATGCTGTCCTTTCTATGGTAACAGGATGCTAATCCTCTTGCCAGTGCATTTGCCAAGTTGTATCATGACTGTATGGTTACAGTCAAATACTTTGTAGAGTGGATACTACCAACACTATCGTAATTGCTTAGCCAACTTAGCCAATGCTTCTGAAGCGTTTCCCAGTGCAGCAGCTATTATGATTACTTTGTCAATTAAAGAGCAGTGTGGGAGAAATGCAATTCAAGTAGTATGTTATTTAGTTATTTACTTTTTCGTAAAAGTAATTATTACTTGGGGAAAAAATGCCGTCTTTTCCTTTTGTTGCCATGAAAATAAAATAAAATCCCTGAAGCATTTGCACTGTTTTTGTTTCTCTCGTCTGAGTGCCGGCGGATAGGTTAAGTTACAGGTACAGTTGTGTCAGTGTGCATGCGTAGCTATATAATTCAGTGCAGCAAGATAGCAGAGAAGACAGTATTAAGTTTTCTCAATAGATAACACAGTAATGTAACACTTTACATTTTAATGGTAGTAATCTTGTAAAGTAAAGAGTCGCTTTTAAAAGTGACTCAACTCTGTAAAGGGCCAATTATGTGAGCGTTTGAGTTGAAAACATTAGAAAAATAAACAAAATTGACAGAATGTACACTCAAAAGTCCTGTGCTAGCATTGCAAACCCTTACAGTCCGTTGGACCCTGAGCTCCCAATGTGAACTGTTAGCTGCACAGCTAACTTAGCGATCTAACTAAGGGCAGCTACAGTTAGTAGAATTAAGGGTTTACTGTTGTGATATGCTGCCCCCACATATTTGAGTATGAATTTGACAGGTAGCCATTCTTACATATTCCATCATTAAGCTAGCTCTTAATCGTTTCCTCTTCCTCTTTTCACCCCTGAGACACGAGCACACCCCATGCCCACTGGCTTGATTTCTTGAAACATTCATAATTTCAGAAAGTTTTGACCTGCCTCAGACAGACTTCAGAAGGGCTTCCATAATTCATAATCCTATTTTGCATTCACTTTCATTTACATATGGTGGGCTTTGAAGGTCACTGAAAACAGCAAATTAATTTTGGCAGTAGTAATGCGTTTTAAAAATAGATTTTTTTTTTTTTTTTTTATTGTAATGCTGTTTGTAGTTTTGCACAGAAATTAACTGGATACTAGCTCCAATCACATCAGCAGCTTGACTCAAAAACAGCTAAATCAGTGTGAGCTTCCATATCAGTGAACATTCTAACGTTTTCCCTTACATCTTCTCTTCCTAAGGCAGCTGTTTGGAAATGAAACATTCTCTACATTCCTGACTCTCAGCCACCTCCATTGAGGTCATTGCCTAGGCCCCTGGGCTCATTCACAGCAACTCTCTGCAACAGCATCCCCATCGTCATTATTTCCCCAACCAGGCAGCCAGAAGTAGCACGGATGAGTCAACAATGCATTCATACATCTGCTTATGTATCAGAGCTGTATAACACATCTACACAGCATTTAATTATGGCGTGAGGTGTTTTTGGTGCAATCAACAGATTTCAATAGGCTGAAACAATTTGTTTATTCATTAGGCTGTACCTCTCCACTGAGCCAAGTTGTTTGACAAAAACCCATGCTTGGTCCTGATTAGACTGTGGAGAGCACTTACTGATTTTCCTCTATGGCCTTGCAATCAGTGCAGGATCAGGATGAAACAGCCCAGCTCTCCCCTGACAACTCCCACATCAGTAAATTGCAACTAAAATCCTCACATCACTTTATGACTCCTGACATATGCTATTTTTATGTGCTGTGTGTGTGGTTTTGTTCCAAAAAGACAATCAGATTTTCAACTCACTTCACAGTTTCAGCGCTGTTTCCAGCATTGCACATACATTATAATAATAACAACAAAATTAAAAAAGCCCTCTTATTTAAAATTCAAAATGTTTAATTCGTCCACACACTCCAGAACATACTATAGGTGTTTTCTGATCTGACAGCACTATTAATGACATTGGTTTTCTAATGTTAATATACTATGGTGTCACTATTTTTCTATTAAATAGACTCAAATTAAAATCTTTATGTCTAATCTATGTCAATAATCACTTACGACACAGTACATTTACAAATCGAATCTTTAATTTAAGGCCAGAGCTGTTTCGCTCCAGTTCCATTCTGATACTGCTCTCCATGAGTCTAGGGCATGCACAAATCCACACAGACTCACGTGTGCCTTCAAGGGTTAGCCTACATCAGAGGTCTTTCATTGACAGATGGAGTTTGTAAAATATTTCGAAAAGCAAGCAGGTCATAGGTCATATAGGTGCAACGTCAGGAATTGCTCCCTCTTTCAAATTTGAGCGAGCATGGAGCGATTTCACCGGAGCTGAATGAAATTTTAGGTGAGCGGAGAGCGGTCTTTGAGCGGAGCTGTCTGGTATAACTTTGAGCGATGGAGCAATGGAGCGAACACCCACGTAAGCGGGAGAGGAAATTCTCGCTGCTCAGCTCTGCTCACATGCTCTGATGTATACTGCATATTGTACATATATGTATTTAATATTTACTGTTCTGCAGCTCTGCAACTCTTAATAGGACTGAAATATTTTACAGTCGGTGAATCATTGGTACCCTGCTTCCAAGCATCAGTGGTACCGTATCAATGAAGTGAAATGTCTGCACAGAGCCCAGAGAATACTTAAGGGGGACAGTGACTGAGGCCACAGGCCAAAGATTCATAAGTATCTGCTGCTGTATCACCAGACTAGAGAGCAGCGACTTTCCTCAGGCTGTAAGTCTCCACCATAATGATTACTGTTTTTTTTGTTGTTACTGTTTTTTGCCCTTTTACATAATTTTGCAATATGTAATGTGTTGCACATAAGGACTATAAATATCTCTTCATGATACAATCTTATGTTGTTATAATCTTAGATCATTGAATCTTGGGTAACACTTTATATCAAGGTAAACGTATTTGCCATTAACAAGGTGCTTACTACTATGCATATAAGTAGCATATTAGCCCTTTAATTATTAAGCATGTATGAACACCTTATTCTGCATAGCCTTATTCTACCTCTATTATACCATGAATTAAGATTTTTCCTGATATTACCTCTTAATTATCGCTTATTGACTGTAAATTACTGCATTGTTGTTTCTGAATAATGATTTGAATAACCAGTGGGTTAATGGGGCCTTATAAATGGGCAGTACCACAAGAACAGTAATTCTTCCATTATAACTCTGAATTAGTAGTCTATTCTTGTGGAAAACTACAAGTGGTAACTACAAGTGGTAACATTACACTAATAACTCAAAAACTCAAAATATGTTCCCTACTCTTAACTGGGGACTTATCACATTTACTTTACAAGCAGTTTGACCCTTATTAACCCTCATTTGTTACCTATACTAAAGTTGCAGACTCTTCACATTTAGTTGTCATTACAGCATACAACTAGCAGTTCGAAGACAGCCAGTTAGTACAAGTACAAGTTCCTTTATTGTAAACTGTAAACAGTCAAGCCATACATTCTTCTCAACAAAAATAAATCCAAAGACTCAGGTCAATGCAAATGATTCTTTCTTGTTCAAGGATAACATAATTATGTGAGTGACAGTATGCAAAAGTAAATGTAAAAATATATCTTGTCACTGAGTTGGGACAAATCAATAAAAGGCTGTCAAGGACAAGACAACAGAAGTACATTCCACAGCTGATTAGCTAACTAGTAAAATAATACAAGGGCATTTTGGATGTGTAGGACTTCTATTACACATTCATTACCGAACAACACTACAATGCAAAAGCATGCCCAGTGGTCCATGTCTGTGTTGGTCTCCACGCCAGTAAGTCCACTCAATTACATCTAAGTGATATTTCAATAAATTTTGTGTGCTGTTTCCTTCTAATCTCCATATAGTTGATTTGCAAATGCCCCAAAGTCGCTCAATATTTTGTGTATGTGCACCTGTCAGATGGTCAACAAAACATTCTTTTGGTAACAGTCAAATAACTGTGACCTTCATCCTGAAGACGATGATATGATCTCCATCCATCTATAATGATGGAGGTTCCCTGTCGAATGTGCATTTTTATTAGGGGGAGGAGATGATTGGCTGAATGGTGAGTAACTATCTTGAACGCAGGTCTTCTCATGTCCTCCTTAGTGCCCAGCATTCTGAAAACCCAGGAACTCCTGTTGCTTGCCCGTCCTTTGGTGTACTGAAATTCAGATAACCATGCATAATTAGATAGATAGATGTTAGACAGATCAGTGTAGCAATATTTGAGTGTAAGAGGTCTGCATAGCCTACCTTCCTTTTATGACCAAATTTGCTCGCATCTATCAGATCTTCTTCCACTGGTCTGTTTGCCTCTTCCTCTCATTCTCTTCTTTGCAGCTTTGCAAACCCCCCGCAGCTTCTCAGCAAGTTTTGTCAGTGTTGCAGAGCTCTGAGTAATCCCCTCTTGTATCATGTCAACTTGTTGTAGGCGAAGACCTTGAGCAAATCTGGTATAGATTAACCACAGAAATGACTTTGACTTGGCATTGTGTATTGAAGTCAGTTTCTTAAATTGTCTAAGTCTCTTGATTTGTAACTACAATTTCTTAATTGCACACATGCCTATATGACATTCAGGTCAATAGCCTTGGCTACAAAATGTGATCTCAATGCAACTTTATCTCAATGCAACTTGCAGGAACCATTAAGTAAGACAAAACTTGACAAAAGTCAAAACATTATTTGATTATACTTTATCTTCAGACTCCTCACCGAAGAATGGACATATATGTAGAAGACTATAAGTAGAAAACTCTACCAATAGGCATTCAGACCTCACTTCTTCTTGCTTTAAGTTAAACCAGCAACAGGAGAGGGGTTAAACAAAGCCTAGTCAATGTATTAGGTGTAAGATGATATAGTAGTATGGTAATATTACATTTTTCTTTGATGGCTGTGTTATTTTTTTGGTGTAATTCCACTTACCTGTAGATGAAATGCATCCATGTTTGCAGCGGTACATGAGAATTCTCAAACATGGAGCCACTTTGGACGGTCCTTGAGACCAATCTTTTATGGCATGAATTACTGCATACCCTGTGATCAAAATGAAGGTTAAATGGACCTCAAGCCATAAATGGTGGTCTCATTTATTTCATGGTAAAACATTGAACAAAGGCAGTACAATATGTACACTAGCTTACATTCACATTTATGCTATGGAACAGATATTAATATATAGTAAGATAATATTAAGAAGTGCAAAACATAGAGAAATTGTGCAAAACTTTGTAAATTAAAATGTGTAAACAAGTAGAGATGCCACGGACATGCCACAGGTTGCCACTGTAGTGCCACTTACCTGCCGATGCCGGATGCCACTAGATGCCACGGACATGCCACAGGTTGCCACTGTAGTGCCACTTACCTGCCGATGCCGGATGCCACTAGATGCCACGGACATGCCACAGGTTGCCACTGCGGTGCCACTACCTGCAAATGCCACTGCGAGGATCTCGGTGCTGCTGGGATTTTAGTGTAGCCTATCTTAATCTAATTATTTTTATTCAGGCACAGAACTCTTATGGTCACAAATAAAAGAAACAACCTGTAATTTGATTTGTTTGTGTGCATGCACACACACCTGGGTTGAGATAAAGGCTAAACTAAAAATATTAATCACTTCTTAAACTAATTAAAACTAAACTGAAATAAAAAAAAAAAAAACAAATTGAAAAAACAAATTAGAATAAAATTAGAAAACTAATGATGAAATTTAAAAACTATAATAACCCTGACAAACACACACTCACTCCATTCTTCATTGGTTGAGCTGCTCTGTGAATGGCAATAAATTTAGTTATTTTTGAAAGTAATTCTGGGACTTTATTTTCCCTTACTTTTTCGTACTGGTGGGTCTTAAATTTAGTCTAAAATGGTCTTAAATGTCCAAAAAGTCTTGGATTTGACTTGTTCAAACCTCCAGAAACCCTGGACTCATGGTAAAAAATCATTTTTCAAAATGCATTTAACTTGTTCTATCCATATTGTTTGTGTGGATGTCAATTGTGGTATAACCCGTTGACATCTAGATGTGACAAATTCAATTGACACGCAAGTGTCCATGGACATGTACAATCTGATCTTTCTCTGTCATGGATGGAAAATGTTGTAATGCACAGTGTTGGGCAAGCTACTTGGAAAGTGTAGTGAGCTAAGATACCAGTTACTCTCCATTAAATTTAGCTTCACTACACCAAAGCTATGCCCCAGAGAAATGTAGCAAGCTAAGCTACAGCAACATGGCAAAAGTAGTCCAACATCAAAGCTATTTTTTAATCTATATAGGAACAACTTTAACATATTAACACAATTAAATAGTGTATACTCAGCAAATAGTATATCATAGTTACAGTTTTCGTTAAGGTTCTCTAGTCTATATTCTAGCTTCAGCTTTTATATTTATATTTTATATTTGAGTTAGTCTGTTTAGTTATTGTATATAATTCAACCTTTAATTGTATTTTCTTCTTTTATCTACCTCATTGTTTTTGTATTTTGAGTTATGTCAAGTGACTGTAACACTTTAATTTCCCTTTGGGATTAATAAAGTATTATATCCATCTACCAGTATCCCATATGACTGGCAGTTTCAAAAGTGGTATTTTTATTAGGCCCACTCTGCACTAGTAGCTATATCTACATCCATTTTAAGCTAATAATTTTGACTAACCACCATACTTTGGTTTTGTGTAAATTGCATTTTTTTTTGTACCCTCTGCTGGTTAAAAATTACAAAAGTAATAATTCAGAGTAATGTAAACTTTTCAAATATTTCTCTGTTAACAATTATTTTGCCCATCCCAAGTCTACAGATCTTTCTTTATTTTTTCAATATCACCCCCAAATACCCCCAGAAGAACCTTGCCATATATTTTTCATAGTAGGGATGGGATCAACCACAAGTGGTTGACTTACTGTGAAGAAAGCCAGGCTCTCTTCGGCATAGTTTGTTTGGCATTTTCAAAGCCCTCTGCTTTTGACGGCGCTGTTGTTAGAGGAGGCATGCAATCCTAGAAGCATGTACATCAAAAAATTGAGGCGCATGAAAGAAGTCATATCCATCAGCACTGTTCAGAGGCTCACTTCTCGAAGGCACATAAAGGGGACATTGGGAGTAAATGAAGGGGGAACAAGCTCTCCCTGCATCAAGAGCAAGTCAGAAGAAAACGGCAGGTGATGGATCATGTGGTCAATGTTGTCAAGGTAAAACGGTGTCTAAGCTACCGGGGCTCAGAATTTGAAGCTGCCTATATTTTGGAAGACCAAAATGTAGACTATGGTAACACACTCACAAGACGTAATCTCGATGTGTCATGTTGTGTAGGGAGTACTACTGATGGGGCAGCCAATATGCAGGGCAGTTATAAAAGGCTTCTCTGCCTTTTTATCAGAGGAGGCCCCCAACCAAATCGACGTCTGGTGCTATGCACATGTCCTGAACCTGGTTTTAGCGGACAAAACTGGCAGTGTTTTTCCAGTTGCATCGCTTTTCACTCTCCTACATGACATAGCTGTTTTCACAAGGGATTCATGAAAAAGTTGCAAGAAACCAACAAAGACAAGCGGTCCAACAGGACAGACACAGTGGTGAGCAGAAGATACTGCTCTGACAACGTTGTTCGGGTGTTTTGGAAGGCCTGACAGTGGAGTGGGCTAATGGTGAGCTGCTGCAGAAGGAAGACTGTGAGATGGAGGCAGAGGTAGCACTACCTGAAAAACAAGTTAAGAAAAAGTCATGCCAGGAGAGCTGGCAGTGCGAGGGAGTTTGAAGTAACCATTCGTAATGTCATTATGGGCACTGTCACTCAAAGTATTCATGAGAACTTTGCTGTGAAAGGAAGGCTTTGCTCAGATTTTGCCTGCCTTGATCCAAAAAACTTCCCTGTGGTAAGGGATAAGGGATCTTCCAGGATCTGCAATCCAAAACCTCAGCAATTGCTTAATGAACTACTGGCACCTTACAGGCTGAGCTGGCAAGCCTAGCCACACAGTGGGAAGTACTAAAGCTGTCCCCCCCTAGAGGAGTACAAGGTGCAGACCTCAGGAGAAGATGATTCACCTGAAGGCACAGACGATAGTGATGAAGAAGAACCATGCGATGTGGAAGGGCCAGAACTGGTCAATGTTTTATAAATACAACATGTAAGTGTGAGAGGTGAGAGGAGTTTTTCTACTCTTAAGTCTGTGAAGAACAGACCTAGGAGCACTTTTGTCCAAGAGAACTTGGAAGCAATTTTGCTCATGGCAACAGAAAAAAAAAACATTTCCATGTCCTTGGACACTGATGGGGTAATCATCAAGGTTGCAGAGACCAGTGACCTTCTGAGACGACAACTCATGTTTTAAGGTAGGACATGTTTCACCTGTCAAGATGTTTTTTTTTCATTACAATCTAATATGACCAAAGTATCCATTCATTATGCTGACCAATTCTAATATGACTTGGTGAAAAATGAAAGGCACTGCCCCTCTTCCCTGGTCATGCTTTTCAGGCCAAAACTCCTACTCCCCACCTCCATCTCAGAAGAAAGACTCTACTGTCTGTGCCCCTCAAGAAACGACACGACCATGGTGGGTCTCATCGATAAGAACCACAAGAACCTGCAGTAAGTGGTGAGGACAGCTGAAAAGATCACTGGAGTCACTCTCCCCTCCATCTCAGACATTTACACCACACGCTGTACGCGTAAGGCAACCAGCATTGTGGAAAACCCCACCCACCCCCTCACATAGACTTTTATCCTCCCTTCCATTAGGCAGAAGGTACCATAGCATACGGTCTGTCACTACAAGACTACAAAACAGCTTCTATTCCCAGGCCATACGACTCCTCAATGCTCAGGGACTGATCACCTCTGTTGCCCTTTTATATGCTGTTCTATGTTGCTGTTTTGTATTTGTCTGATACTCTATTGCACCTCATGTAAATGATAATAATATTAATAATCATACAGTCACTTTATAAAGTATTTTTGCTCTCAAGAGCAGTTAAATACAGCATTTGGTATTGTTGTTGTTGCTCTGTGTTGTTGTTGGTTGTTTGCACTGTGTGTTTCTTGGGAAACGTTATTTCATTACACTGTGTACTGTGTATATGGCTGGAATGATGATAAACCCCTCTTGAATCTTGAATCTTACTCTATGCCCCTGAGAGAAGGACACCACTCTCTGTGTCCCTGAGAAAAGGACACTTATCTCTGTATATAATCAGATGTCTATAGTTCACCATAAACATATAGGCTACTAAAATTCCTGATTAATGGTTTGTGTAACTCTTTGGAACTGTCTATATGTATATACTTTAATAAGTGCCTGGTTTTCCAGTTATTTAATTACCTGTGTTATTAGATTGGCATTGTCTATACTTCCTTTTTTAAACATGTATAGGCAACTATTCAAGTGCTATGGGTCCGATACCCAAATACATGTCCTTGCATGATGCTTGAAATTTCCATCTACCCACAAAGCTCTTTTCATACTGCACTTAAATATCTATAGTTCCATACAAATTTACTGAAAGTGCCTGGTTTTCCAGTGGTTGAATGGTTTGTTGTTACTTTGATTTAAACAAAGACACATGTTTACGTTCAGTGCTGGAAATTATTAATGTACAGATTGATAGGTATAGCAGTTGAAGCCGGTGGCGGGCCAGTGCGGTCAGAATTTTCCCAGTGGATTTTGGTGTTTATCAGTCACCTACTTCCTCTTAGCGCTTCTTATTATCACAAAATACCGAGTAGATACGTCAGTTCCTTTCCACAGTTTCCGCAGTTGATGAAGAGTATGGATATTTCTTGTGCTTTGAAAATGGTAAGTTATCTGTTAACTTTTTGAATGTTATGTTCAAATCCTCTACAAATGTCAATTAGGGTTTTATTGGACAAAGATGTTAGCTAGCTAAACAAATGCCAATCCCTGCTAATGTATTGTATTTGTTGAAGTAGTCGATAAAGTTAGGTGTTTTCCACATATTTTAGGAGACTGTGGCGGGACCCTCAGGGAAAGAGGGGGGTTACTTAGTAACTCTAATCTGACCTCTTTTCTCAGTAACGAGTAATTTAATGTGTTAATATTTCCAAACTAATGATCACATTTAAGTTACTTATTCAAGTCACTGTGCGCTACTATCTTTAGTAAACATATATATTTTTGCTTTCTTCTTGTGTCTCAGGGAGTGATGTCACATATGCAACAAGTCACATTTTCATGAGGGCATGAGGACATGTGTAACACCATGCAGCAACAGTGGAGGGAGATGCACATTTTCTAGCTGGAAATGCAGTCATCATTTTGAGTTTGTGCTAAAGATGAGAATATTAAAGTTCGTTGTACGCTCTGTGCTGGCGACAAAGTACTATCAAGCTTCAAAAACACAATGTCAAATTTGAAGAAACATTTGGAGTCACAGCACAGCACAGTTAGAGCAAGTCCTACCTGGTGGTGTTAAGCATAGAGAGCTGCAAGCAAAGCCCCAGCCTCAGCTTCTGTAGGAAGCTGAGGCTGTGGACTTCGGTGCAAAACAAGTAAGTGGGGGAGAGTTGAAGAAATTGGTCAGGCGGTATGTTGTAGAGGAAATGCTGCACTTAAACACGGTTGACTCGCTGCTACTATCAAGGCCGTGCTGTCTCACAGAACATCTTTTTCTTCCTTCCTGTCATCTTTATGTTGACGTGGCAGGGGTTGTTGTCGGCAGCTGCTGAATGTAACTAATAAAGTTACAAATTATTTGTTAAAGTTGAATTACTAGCAGCCTCGGATCAGGTAATGGCCTCATACTTTCTGGTGTTATATTGATTATATTCAAATAAACATTTCACTGAAGTGATGCCTGGACTGTACTAAGTTTTATCAAGGATCAGTCTCTAAAGTATGGAGTTTCTGGAAGAAAAGATTCTCTGGCAGGAAAGATTTTTTGCGTGTCCAAATCCAGGGGGGGAAGAAGAAAACAAGTCATTTTGGAGAAATTTACAATTTTGATACACGATTGAGTTATATGAATATATAAATCTCCTATCTCCTATTCTTTATGAAAGCTCACTGAAAAGCCTATTCTTTGGAACATGACCTAAGCCCCAGTGACGTGGAACTTGACCAGCCCCCATCCTCCCCAAATATTAGTGAGTCGTCAGTGACTTTGAGAATCCCAAGACATTCAAAGTGTCATTGCACTAGGTCACTCATACACTCACCTGCAACTCAGGCTCACCCTGGGCAATCTCATATGAAAGGTGAGACTGTGTTTCCTTGAACCTACTGCCCAGCTGACCTAATAGCTACAATGAAAAGAAAATACAGATAAAAGCCTTGGGTGTTATTCTTAACAAAACTTAGAGTATGCTTGATACACTGTTGTCATCAATGCAACTGTAGCTGCATTAGCCATGGACTGTCTTAATCCTGTATGCTGTTTCTGTTTTGAAAAGACTAAAAACTTTTTCCCGGGTCCAAATGATGACTGAAGCTTTCTGCATCAAGGGATAGAGAAACCATCAAGATAATAGTGCTGATTGCAGAATTAAAAATATGTGAACCCAGAAAAATTTGCATCCTTGAAATTCGACCCTGCAGCAGAGACCCTCCTGGCCTTTGCCAGGAAATGCGCATGTAACATCACCCCAGAAAAATGAACCATAATCGAGGATATGAAATCCAAGGGAACACTCTTCCCTTTGCTGATAAAAATTTTGGGTTGGACATGCTTTTACCAGTTTACCAGGTTATAGTTTTAAAACAAATTGTTTTTAAACAGTTAAAGAAAAGACTTGGTTTAAAATCATTTAGGAAATGTCAAGCTAATCCTGTCAGTTATTTTGTTGTTTGACTGGTCTTCATTTTGGACTCAGGCCGCTGTTTACATTTGATCACATTTAGCCTTAATGCCTAACCCTAATCTTCTAATTGCTAGTTGTATGGTGTAATGACTTTATTAAATGTGAAGAGTCTGCAACTTTAGTATAAGGAACAAATGAGATTTAATAAGGGTCAAACTACTTGTGAATTAAATATGAACAAGTCCCCACTTTAGATTAGGGAACATATTTTGAATTAAAAATAATGAATTTGGAGCTATTAGGGTAATATTACCACTTGTAGTTTTGCATTGCATTGCACAAGAATAGACTGTACTAATTCAGAGTGATAATGGAAGAATTAATGTTCTTGTGGTACTGCCCCTTTACAAGGCCCCAGTAACCCACTGGTTATTCACATCATTATTCAGAAACAACAATGCATTAATTTACAGTCAATGAGCGATAATTAGGAGGTAACATCAAGAAAAATCTTAATTTATGGTGTAATAGAGGTAGAATTACACTATATAGAATAAGGTGTTAATATGTGCTTAATAATTACTAATAAAGGGCTAGTATGCTACTTATATGCATATTAAAAATGTTCTATATATACTTCAAATATGATTTGACATGTCACATGGCAAAACTGGAATAGGTTTTATCTAAATTTTCATTATCAAAATGTTATTTTTCAAAAAAATAAAGAAAAAAAAAACAGCAATGAGAGGAGATGCTGTGTAAATTTTTCCACCCCAAATGGTGTTCTCATGCTGTGTTGCCATAGAAGCCTGATTCAATGTGTAATTGCTAATGGGCTCATTAGTGAGGGGGAGAGATGTGAGAGGGGAAAGGGAAACGTCCAATGTTGTGATGCAGATTCTTTTCATGTTAACTGCGCTATATCGATGTAGTGTGATGCTCATTAATGTGTTTTCAGCATCAACATAGTCTTGAGTTAGGCTAGAGAGAAATAGATTTTCACCCTGTGTGTGTATATATGTGTTCACCGATTACTGTAATCGCCATTAATAGCTTTATACAGCTTTAAAACAGTGGCAGCAATCTCAAGATTCAGCTGCATTTGTTCTCTCCTCACCTGAGAAAAGACACAAAGTTCTCATCACCCAAGCACTCAAGAGAGCAAAAAGGACAGAGTGTGAAGAGCAGCGGAAAAATATGTACACTTGTGTGTTAACTGTGGGTCAGAGGAATAAAAGGAGAGAGCATGTGCACACAGACACATTCCAGGAAGGACTTGATGGACTGAGGTTGTTGTGTTGACATATCAACTTATTTTGTAAGCTACTTCTGGGAATAAGAGGGAAGGGGAGAGACTTCCTGCACAAACATATGTGCTGAGAATTCCCTCCAGTAAATGAATAATGGCTGAATATGTTCTGCATGTTTTATGTCCTTTACACATGACATTTGCCATGTGAAAATATGCTATAGCATATAAGCATCCTAATGCTTTTGATTAGCCTATTTTGTTTCAGTAATGTCAACATTTCGAACCAGACCAACAGTGTACATAGTCGAAACACTTTTACAGCTTAACAATTTAATTCCTTTGTAATCAACATTAGCTGTTATCTAATAGGTTACACCAGAAGTAAACATCAATGACATCAGCCACTGAGGTGTTTGATTGTCATCCTTCAGAAGTTCCTAGTATGTTTATCACAATTCAACCAAACTTAGTCCATTTCAAATAAGGAGAACTCTCCCCCCAAGAACTTTCTCAAGAACTCAAGCACTTTATCGCTTCTTCTCAGAGGAACCGACTGTGTTTCTTTGCCGCAGCTCTGAAAACCTCTCTGACCAAGCTGAGGGATTTCACCGAGCCACAGAGTGGATTTAGTGGTGGAGAACATGACTGACTCACACAAGCATAAATTCTCACCAAAAAATAAACACCCTATTGAAAACTAATAGTACACAACTTACACAACCAGTTTTAGGAAGCTAAAGATAGCAGAAATCAATTTAAAGCAAAATCTGAGTTTAGATATTTGGAATCAAGCTTTCTGGCATCAGAAGTGTCTGTGTCTTCCAAAAACGTTGAATCTAAAAAATAAATGTTTCTTTATGACATGACAACCCTAAGTTTAAGGTTTGGTAAGGTTTAAAGATTCAACTTTGTGAGTTGTCCATACGAGAGTGTACGAAAATATTAAAAAGGCTTATTTTAGTGAGAAATGCACATAGCTCATATTCTCAAACCGTGCCTACAAACCAGCCGTTGGGACTTCCACAAGATTGTGATAGCACAATTATACAGTCACCACCCTCAGCCATGACACCAGCATGGCCAAACACAGGCAAAGCTGTTGTGGAAACATAATGGGCCGTGTCTGCTCAGGCCTGTGACAGCTGACCAATCAGAGCAGACTGGGCTTTTCGGGAGGGAACCTTAAAGAGACATGCATTAAAGTGGACATCGGACAGAATGTGAATGGATGTGCTCAAGCAACAGATGCTACAACGAATACAATGAGCTGCAAGGTGCTAAAATGTTTAAAAGATCTGATGTAAGCTGTAGAGTCAGGTACTAATTCCCTGTGAGTTTGTTACTATGAGAAACACCTTTCCCATTATAGTTATATCATCTATATTTAATAAAAAATATCAATTGGGGCAGCTTTAATTCTTCTTCTTGTGCATTGTGTACATGTATTGTAACCAATAGCTATGATTTTCTATGTCAAAGTAGTTACTGTCATTAGAGATTTTTTACAACACATATTTTTTTTGCAAATATGACCAGACAACAAACTCTGTTATCTACATGTCAGACTCCAGGGCTGCCTGTCAGTGCTAGGTACTGCTCGGCTCTCCAGTAGTGCACATCCGTGTAGGTGCTTTGTACTGTAGTGGGCAGATTGCATTCGTCACCTGTTTAGTGCCCGCTCACATTCTGTCCACTGAATAAATCAAAGGCAGAGTCAACTTTTTTTATAAACTGTAAGTGCCACATTAACCTCAGTGACAAGGTATAGCTGTTCAGTGCCATTTCCACTTGGGAACAAATGACAAGACAATATATTTGCAAATAAATCGACTTTGGTTTAATTAAAATAATAAATTGAATTACTATAAATCATTCTGTTGTGAGTTGTCTTTTAAGTGTAAAATTTAAAATAAAGGCTTGCTGACACTTGGACTCGATGAGAAGATTGATACCAAATATAAAAGCTGCTATATGGAGAGGGCAGCAAGGCTAGCAGACTTAGCTAATGTTATCTGACAAGCAGTGATGCCAGTGATTACTCTAATCTGACCACTTTTTTTCAGTAAGGTTGTTAGACCCATTCTACTTTGTTCTGATTAATTCTTGTATGATATTGTTTGATTAATTACCTTGACAGCAGAGTATTTACTAGATCATTTGATGTTATTTATGGATATATATGGAGAGCAGTATTGTGTTTTGACCGTGCACACCCAGGCAAACTTTTGTTATTTTATGTAGAGAAAGTTTATGTTAAGACCAAACGTGTGCATTACAAATAAAATGGATGTGATGCCAAACGCATGCATTACACATAAAATAGATGTGATGCAACATCTGTATTGAGTTAAATACCCACAATGTCATTTCAAAAGAGTAATTAAATTGATTCTTAAAATGTTATCATGTAGAGTCAGAGGCAGTCAATAAACATGTCTGTGTGGGTCAGGAAATGGACACAGGTACTTCATGCTTGATGTAATAAAACAGTAAAATCATTTGTCTGTGGAGTAAAAGTATGTGTATCAATGAAAGCTAAATGTGATAATGGAAATCATGACACACACGAAGCGTAACAGCAGATGAATCACTACATCTGTGTGGAGTGATGGGGCGACTGTAATGTTGATCACATTAATGCATGAAAGAAATACATAAATGTCAATCTTCCATCACATTTCCCACAACTTTTTCCAGCATTTGCAGTGCGAGTGTTGTTCTTTTAAATAAACTTTTTTGTTGTCTTCTTCATTTTTCTTTCAAAATGATTTAAAGGCATCTGACTGGAGAATAAGAACCAAAAGCAGTTTATTTTTCACTGAACCAACTCTGAACGTTAATGAAAAGTCAATTCCCGCACACTCTTCTGACTTAATTATATATCCGGAGTTGGATTTTTAAGGGGATTTGAAGTCCTGTACCACAAATAGAGAACACGAGTAGTGTACATGGGTGTCATGCAAGACTACAGTAGGGCATCTTCAAGTGATTCAGTCTCACCTATTTCTTTTTTTCCCGAAGACACAGGCGAGGTTCTTGGCTGAAAAGCCCCAAAATGACCTGTGCCTGCTTTCACAATCTTTCAGCGGGGGGTAAAAGAAAATAATGTCATCAATTTATCAAAGGCAAACTCCATGTAAAATAGTAGGTCTGGCGGTAGTCGCACTGCAGAAGCAACACTACCTATGTGGACACATGCAAGTGATCCGCAGCAGTTCAGCACACAGCCGCCATGCACAGCACATGCAGGATATTTGCTCACCGGAAAGACAGTTGCTACAGCCTGTAGTGCCTCAAGCAGTGAACAGTGAATATGCATTCTTGCATGGGCTATATTTTTATTTCCACAAAGGCAATATAGAGTAGGTCGGATATCTATGGCCCTGTCTGCTTTCACATATTGAGGCTGCTTGGCAGTGAGAGTTTTTTGACTCAAGACGGGCTCATCTGGATGATGCTGTCTATGTGCTAGCATGTTGGACATGTTTCCACTCACGTACAGCTGTCAAACAGATACACCATCGTCGTCTGATCAACCTCAGTCCAGTGCTGGCGTAGTTCACTTAGTTAGTTAGTGGTTAACCCTTTTCTGAAAAATATTCTTCCACATTATTTTAAGATACATTTGACTCATTTTCATTTCACTTGAAGCCTCACCTCAACACTCTTGCATGCAGGAAATTACAAGTTTTGTATCTCTAGTTTGTTTGGAATAGATAGTTAACACCCAGCAATGGGCAGATAGAGTAGCAGTAATTATATATATTAAATTAGATTTATCTAATTATAGAAAGTCAAACTTCATCGCAAAAAAGATCCAGGAAAATAATTCACAGTACAGCCCACACATTGATTGACAGGTGATCTCTGGGTATTGCAGTGCAAAAACACATCAGCAGTGAGTCTTAATGCCAAAGATAGCAGCTAAATATAAACAGTTTGTTGGGATTACTAACTTTAAATGGTTTAACAGGAACATTTTTTAGATAAACAGTAGTTTACCAGGAGGGGGGCCTCTTTGGATTCAGGCCACACGTCCATCAGCTAAGTTGTGATGACTCATGCTGTTACACCATTCCTACGCATCTATCCCTCTGCTGCACACCAGCTTTATCTGTTTCTGTCTTTCCCTTTCCATCCCTCAGTGCTGTTGTCACACACACACACGCACACACGCACGCGCACGCACACACACACACACACACACACACACACACACACACACACACACACACACATTTATGGACAAACTCTCCTCCCCCTTTATTCTGGGAGGCAAAAAGCTAGAACACAGTATTCTTCACTGCCACCAATCCCTGCCCTCATTTTAAACATATCTCCTGCCTAATTCACTCAGTTACGTAACAGACAATTATACAACCAATTCAGCACGCTCGTCAAAGACTAGCCTCACAAGGGCACTCCAAGCGCAGCGGTAAGCAGGGCACTAGCGATAGGGGGGGGAGAGGAAGAAATGTGTAAGTAATTTTAATAAAGAGATGGAATACAGTTAAGACCCATCATGGACTAATGATAGGAAATGAATAACGGGGGAGGGAAGGAGCCGGTGTGAAATTGTCAATTAGGATTTTCTTCCTGTGGTGACTAGAGGGAATTCAATAAGCCAGAGGCAATAGCAGACCGCTATATGGAGATCACAGAGGCCTGTTTTTCCCTCACTATGTGAGCCGAAGCTCTACAAGCTGAAGGCAAACTGCAGATTATAAGATCAGCTTTAATAAACGCAGTGAAGTGGTAGTGGAGGAGGTGTTTTTTTTTTTTTTTTATTATCCAGTTGGTGTGATCCACCTCTGCAGTTTGACTGATGACAGACTTATTAGGATTTTTGGGTGTATTTGCAAATCACATCCAAATTGACTCTAACGGCATCTTTTGATTACATGTCATGTGTAGTGTCAGGTTATTTAACCACTGCTGGCCTATGACATCACTATTTTTCGAAGACTTTTGGAAGACGATTGAGGTGGAATATGAAAATACTTTTTTTTTCTAGTGACAGTTACAGCTATCCACACAATTAACTGTGGTTCTAGACCACTGTCTTCTTCCTTTTCTGCTTAACGGGTGACAACTAATGTTTTAAAATACAGCAGGCTTCAAAGGTAGCAACAAAAACACAGGGGCAGCATTTGACCAGAATAACTACCAAGTGCTGCTCTTGGCTTGATATTCTTGGCTGTAGCGAGTTTCTGTTTGCTAATTTGCTCATTGCTTAGTTAGCCTTGGAGCCAGTGGCCCTATTGTTTGGCTGGTAACCATGGCTGACAGGGCCCTGCTCAACTATATCCAGCAGCCTGGCAGTGAACACAACCAGACACCAAACTGGACCTGAACATAGCCTGCAAGACCTAGAGGTCAGTTTGGCGACATAGGATACAGTACCGAGGTGATTGACCCCATATATTGCCTGCTTCTCATAGTAATTATGCTAATATGGTAAGACAGATAGCATTCCTTGCACAGGTGTTCTCATCTGTCAGCAAAAGTGGTAGGTTACTAAGTACATTTACTCAAGTACTGCACTAAAGTACAAAGTTCAGGTACTTGTACTTCACTTGTGCTTTTGTTTTTGAGACTGCAGGCCAGCGAGAGGAGAGCAGAACTGTGCGGATAGGAGGAGCCGAGCAAACACTCCTTAGAGCCACATGCTCACAGGTCAGATATACTCCCTTGCAGGATGGCTTCCTGCTTGCGGTTACTGTTCTGTGCACTCAATTCATGTGTGCGTGCCTGATTTTCATGTGCGGCCATTTTGGCATTAGGTAATCCCCACATTTGTTTTCTTTTACGACGGGTTAACCAGGCGATCACTTTACTTTGTTTGGTAAGGAATTGTATTAAAAGGATACATATATATGTTTGAAGCTAAATTCTGGCAAAATTTCTGCCCCTTTAAGCTTTGACTTGTTTCCAACTTTCTGGTAACTGACAGCTGCAGTCTAAAAATACTGGTATTGGGTTTGACCTTCAGAAATTCAGATCAAATGAATAAATATCTGTATTATTTATGGCTGCTTGGCTGCTCTCTTGTAAACAACATAAATACTCCTGAAACCTTTTTCCTCTCCATCCTGACATTAACTGAGAGCCTCCACTGTTTTCATGCTGATGGCCATGAGCTTCCCACTGCTCACCCACAACAGAGCCTAACATTCCTGAGAACATGTGATTTTCCCCTCTGCTTCCCTTCCCTGCCTCCCACCTCCCTGACCTCCCAGACACGTGACTACAGAGCTGTTACTCCATGGAAAACAGCCCTACCAGGCAGCTAGGAGGCTTGCAACAGCAGGGAGAGCAACTCACAATAGAATGTGCTAAATGGTTCCTGATAATGTTCTGGAGATGCTGCAGCAAATGCTTCTGCTGCTTATCCGGAACTGCCACTTGTACTTCCACCAACTTCTACCAATACTGCCACCTAATACCTCTCCAATTGTTGTTGCTATTATTTTACCACTATTACTTTTCCTAAAATGAATACAATCATGTTGCTGCTGCTACACTGTTACTACCACTACTACCACAAGTATTCATCTTGTTACTGCTGCATATTACTGCTGCTATGGCAACCACTAGGCCTGAAGAATGAACTGCAGTTCCTCAAATGGACACTTGACGCTCCAAATGTGAGTCAGTCCCCATGAGACCCACGGATAAAATGTGCAAAATTTATAGCAGAAAAAAAACATTTAAAGATGTATTGTAATTTCCCAGTTCATGACATGTGTACAGGAATATTTTTTCATACAACTGTAATAAATATGAAATGTTCCAAATCAAAGATGAATTATTTCACCCACCCATCCCCTATTAGTCAGAATGATAGGTCTTACAGCTTGTGTGGTCTAATCATAGGACTGAGATCTGTTCACCACATTATGCTCAGCGATGCACTGCTGCTATTTAATGCTGCACTTAAATAGATTATTTCTTGATATTTAAAGTGTTTCATGATTTCGTTGTCCGTTATCGCTCAATAATAAAGTAGAATAAGAATCAAAGACATAATAAGACTAAAGCTAAGACCCATTTGAGCTTGTGAAATGTAGTAAGTTGGGGAGAGGGTTTTTTTTTTTCTCTCTCAATCCATCTCTCCAGGGACAGGAACACGGTCAAATAAAATGACATGTTTTATTTCCTCACATTCTGTGTGTGTGTGTAGCAGACAGCGGCAGCAGGGCTGGGTCAGGACAGCTACCGTGACTACATACCTAATTAGAATTACAGTGGAGCTATTTGTTCACTTAATGTGCCATTGTCCAGCAGGTCTTTCAGCCCCCACAAGGTGCATTGCCACACTGAGAGCAAGAGCCTTGCATACTGTGCTGAATACAAGGGATCTGTATTCACAAAGTAGACACATTATATCTGTCCATTGTGTGATGTTTACCATTGCTCTGGCAACAAGTGGTAAGAGCCTATAGCACAAATAAAGTAGTTTAGCCCCATCGGCTGAAGAACAATAACCAATAAAATTACAATTTGGCATATCTAAACAAAACCAACCGTGCCCACCCAGCATCCAAGCTAGCTGTTGCCGTCTCTCGACTGCAGCCAACCCGTAACAAGCACCTGTCTCTCCCTGGAACAAATATGTGTTCCAAATCAATACTCAATTCTTGTGCGTTCAGCACTCAGTGCTTTTGTTGCTTCCAACTGGATCTTCTTTCTCTCATCCAGTTTGTACATTAAAACATCTGCTGAGTTTTGCTGTTACACTTTGTCCGCTTTTAGCTGTTTTGGGACTCATGTTTCCTGCAATGCTGTCTCACTATGATGAATAAAAAACATGGTCTTTTATTGTGAAGAAGTTATTGAAACATATTTCAGTTGAATTAGTGGAGCCTCTTTGTAACAGTGATTCTTCAATAATACTGCGGGGACTTGGACAAGCGCATCATTTGTTTGAGTTACACCTTCAAGCAGGTAGCCCACTTGTGGTGGAAATGCAAATCCCTGCCATGCTGAGTCAAAGGCCGGCAGATGTAATAGGAAAATGGCACTAACACAGCTGCTACTACTACCAATGCTGCTGCTGTTGCTACTATTCTATCACTACTACAGCTTCTGCTACTCCTGCCCTAACTCTTTCTGTTAACATTGTTATAATTTGTGCTAACATGCACAGGTTCTGCTACTACTAGTGCTATACCTACTGTTGCTACTGAACATTTATTTTTGCTATTCTTACCAAGACACCTATATTACTATAAACAAATAAATAAGACACAATAACAACATGAGGCCATTCATCTGGATGGATGTAAGAGTTGCTGGATGGGATGGGACCGTCTGCATCACTCTTAGCCAAAATGAAACAGCTGTGGTGCACCACACCGCAATCATGTACTGACCACCACATCCAGCAACGTTACCAGCCAGTGCTCAAGCCAGCTCTTAAAAAGAGCTTTAAAAAAGCCACACATCTGCTTCTCAAAGAAAAAATTATACACTTTCCCAATAGCAGATGAACTTATTTTTAATTTTACCAAATAATAATAATAAGAATCTTCTAGATTTTCCAAGTAGTACTTGCTGTGGCCTGTGGAAGGGGGTATTGGGCGGGCCAGACCCGCCCTCATCCAGCACCTCGGCCATTTATCTTATGATAGTATGATACAATTTGTATTTATCATTCTGAAAATCTGAAACAACAAGTAAGAAAATGAATTGAAATTGGCTACAGTGTTGGAAAGATACCAGGTGCATTTACTCAAGAAATGCACCGAGAAATACTTTATTTGAGTATTCCTTTATTTTCTGTGGCTTTGTACTTCTACTCCTTTCAAGCTTTAGCTACTAGTTACAATAAGATAACACTTGATCGATCCAAGAGAGACAAACTTACAAGCTGGTGGTATATAAAGTAATTAAAATTATCTCCACCTTAACCAAGTGAAACATTTTGTAATACACATACTGCATCAATGATTATGACAAAATCCAACTAAATAGTGCTTTTAGTTTTGGTTATTCCTTTGTTGGCTACTTGTATATAGGTCAAATTTTAAATACAGGACATTGATGAGCATTCTTACAGTTGTACTAAGTAAATCATAAATCATAAGTAGCCTACTACTTTCACCACTAGATATAGGTTGAAATTCCATCCTGTTAAACGATCTAAACTAGTATAGACAGATTAAAGAACAACTCAGCTCAAATTATCACACATACTGTGTAGGCCTGTATAATAAAGAATGTTACATATCAGTAAATATACTTGAATGCACTATCTTTTCAGTCACATTATGGTAAAGAAACCAGGACCAAAATATGTTTTGAATGTTTTTCACCGGGAGAATGATGCTCACCCATTTATAACCCATTCATTCAAAAACACTGCACAGGCAAGAGTGTGAGTTCTCCTAATGAATTCCCTTCACCTTCCCACACCTGCGTGTGAATAAAAACATAGACCTTGTTAGGGGACCTGCGTCACCTTCAGTTTATGTGAACAGTAGTTTCATTGATTTTAGACAGCCACAGAAGCCGACTTCACTGATAAATCAACACAGTTAAAATTAATCTTTCTTCAAAAATGATTTGCTCGATTACCGTGGCAGCTTGATTGCCATTAATTGGGGTAAGGCTTTATTTATTATCATGCACAATATACAATCTTTCTGTTTTTAAAGAACAATATAGAGATGGCTTTTACAGAAAAATCAATGCAGTAGATCTAGCATGTACTTTGCTGGTCAATTGTTTTACACACACACACACACACACACACACACACACACACACACACACACACACTATTGACATAATGTTTCTTGATGGCTACACACACCACATTTAAGATGTATTGTTACAGGTTTTAAAACCAAGCTATAGCTGCAAATCTCATTGTATATTTACACAACAGTTCATTACAATATAATTTGAGTGACTCAAGAGAATTGAACGAGGCTTTTAGATCAACCCACACGGATAAAACATATAGGTTATCTATAACATCTAAAAATATAGGTTTATATATAGGTTCTAATATAGTTTTCGAATATATGCGACATATATAAAATTGTCCGGTTTCATATATTATATGTACCTATAGGTACATATACATAAATGTACCCATAAGTACATATACATATAGGTACATATATGTACCACACCAAGTTGAGGGACCTCTGGCAGATTGTACACTGCGCTTCAGATATATTATTATATGGTTCTTAACCACCTGAATTCTGGATGTTCAAGCAAACACTTAAATTTACACTTTCCCATAGTTGTAGCAGTTTCCGCAAAGTGTGTGGCGATAAATTCCGACCGGGCTGTTGACAAAATGCCACTTACGTTCCTGGATACTCCAGACAGAATTACAACACACCAGAGCTGACTGTGAATCTCACCAACACATTTCCCCAAAACAAAAACAAAAAAAACAAAAAGGCGATGACAGAAGCAGTAAATGAACATACATATTTAAGACCTAACTTAATGTAATTTAAGACCTATCTGCCAGATTTAGATGTTTTTATGACTTTTTAAGGCCTTACTTTTAGATACATGAACTTAAGATTTTTTAAGACTTCTCAAGGATGCGCGGACACCCTGTAAGTTATTGCATGATTTTTTTTTTTTTTTTTTTCTGTAAGGGACTTTGGACAAATATGCAGTTATTATCTTGAGAATAAAAATATGAGCTAGGCATCATGCATGAAAGTTGCAAAAGTGAGATATGAGCTATACAACAGGTATGACAAACAGAACCTGGGTTTTGTGTATATATATATATATATATATATATATATATATATATATATATATATATATATATATATATATATATATATATATATATATATATAGCAAATTCATACAACATAACAAACATAATTTCTGTTTCTGTAACACAAACCATGGTCATGGAACACACAGTTTAATAGCACAAATATTGCCCATGGTGCTGTTCTTGAGGTGGTAATGGGTTCAGTTTGATAAGGACTTTACCATATGTTGGCACAATATTGACTTTGGGTTTTACAGTTGGTTTGGCAGAAAATGTAACATTAATCTCCCAGTGTTTTGGGATTTTTTTTTTCATAATAGAAACAACACAAATTCTGTTATATAACAGAAAATTGATGATTTAATGTCATGAATGAGACAATTTACATTTTACTTATCAAAAATGATTAATCATTTAATTTCGTTGCTAAATTTGATCTGCGCCAATATTGTAAACCTATGGTGAGTTTATTGACTCTATGTGTTTGCACACATATTAAAGTTGCTTTAGCCTACCTATCATTCAAATTTTGTATTTGATAACAATTTCAGTCAAACAATGTTCACCGTTAATGGGGATGTTCAGCATCATCATGGTCAGATTGATGGTGGAAAGTAGGATAGAGGGAAAAAAAAAAAACATTAAATCAAACAAGGACACAAAGGCAATGTCTGTAACCTTCAAGATTTCCATCCCATTTATCTGGTAAATATTTGAATGAGAACTTAAAAAAAATAAAGCAGGGGAGGGAAGAGGGCTTGCCCTTCGCTTCCTTCATTCTGAACCAATTGCAGCAGGACGACTTTTGATTTATGTTTCCCAGGATCTGTGCTCCAGGAATAACCCCAGCTGTTCAATTGACACGGCTGAGGCCAGCAGAGACATGAGTAATGTCATTAACCAATGAATGAAAGGAGGAAGATGGAGAGATCAGTCTGAGGGGGGTGAGGCATGGGGATACAGTTGCCCACTGATGATCCAACAGGATAGAGCCATATCTCAGCGTGTACAAAAGCCCTGTTCCAATGTCATCCTCTAAGCATAACTAAATGAGATAAAAGTTGCAGTGGTAGAGTGAGCCTTAAAGCCTGATGGCTGCATAAGTGTGATGCTGCTCTATAGAGTGGGTTCATGTTTCTGTGATATAAACATGTTCAGTTAGATCTCTGCCGGGGCAGCTCAACAGCTCGTGCTGGAGCATTAACAGATGGGGAGTGAGCATGAAGCAGAGGAGTCCAATACAGGCGAGTACCAATACTGTGCTTTAGCTGCCAAAACCTGATTTTGTGAAAATATTATAAATTAAAAGAAGACTTCATTGTAAATTTCTCTTAGTTGGGTTCAATTGCCTTTATTGGTCAGAATCCGGTATAAATTCTTTTTAATCCGTCATCAGGTCAAATTACGTTCAGCTTTCAACATTTGAAATTGACTAACATCATATATACCTCAAATTTAAAAACTCAAATTAAAATTTAATCTGGAATGACTTTTTATTGCCTTAGAAGGCAGAAACAGCTTTGAATTGCAACCTGAAAATGAGATGAGCAGCTAGCTATGTCATGTTCACTGAATGTATCTGACACACTGAAATAACTGGGTAGGCTACTTACTTTTACAACCTATCTTACATTAGCGCCATGGTTTTAAGATTATTTTTGATGCTTATTGTAACAGACCCCAAGTCCTCAGACTTCTTCCAAATCAATGTATTTTCTCATTGAAAATAAGCATATCTGCATATGTGCACATACTTGTGTACAGGAATAGGTCAATAACAGAACAACCCTACCACCATTTAGCCATTATGCAGTCATTCTGTGTGCCATCTGCTTCAGGGATGTCTAATGGCAGCTGGGTAAAACTGGTATATTACCAACCCTGTGACCTCTTGCAGCCATATCTTGCTGTATTCACTTGCACTCAGAATCAGAGTTTCCAACCTGTTATTTTCTGATTTTCTGATATATGTACATATTTTGAATTACAGTGTCCAAAACTGTTGTGGCAACAGGGGTGGGCCAGGGTCCTATGTTGCTATGGTCCTTTGTTCTTAGGTTCATATTGTTCCATATTCCCAGTCACGTATGTTCTAGAGGAACCCTATAATCCCCAGATCTAGGGTAAGGTTTATTTGACATAAACACCATAGGACGGTTAATGTGTGTTAAATGAATATTCAATTATTGGAGTATACAATCACGGTAAAACATTTACATACACTAACATTACACAAAATGTATATTTTTGTCATTTTTCTGTGATGGAATAAGTCACAAAGAAAAAAAATCATGAAGTTTATTTTAAATCTGAATTTATTATGGGTCTTCTAAAAAAGTGACCAAATCTGCTTGATGAATGTATACAGTAACTTGAACATTCCTTTTGGTTGATATAGAAAGTTGTGTCAATCAAATGTGTTTTGAGAAATGCTTAACTTCCTTTGAGTGATTATGATTGATAACAGTTGATGACTTTTCTGGGCCCATTTTAATGAATAATAATAATGGACTGGATTTGTTCCAGATTCCATTCATTCACACACAGTCATACTGGTGGTAGTAAACTTCGATAGTAGTTGCCCTGGGGCAGACTGACGGAAGCGTGGCTGCCATTCTGCACCTACAGCCCCTCTGACCACCACCACCTCAAACAGCAGTCAGTCAGACACTTTCACACCAGGCAAGGTGGGTGAAGTGTCTTGCCCAAGGACACAACACCCGTCACAAGTGGCAAGGGCGGGGATCGAACTGCCGACCCTCCGAACACTGACCAACCTGCACTACCACCTGAGCCACATTTAAAAAGGGCCATTTTGAAAGGGCTTTGTGACTCAGCCACAAACACTACCGTGAGAAAGTCTAAGGGGCTCAGCATTAATCTGAAAGAGCACATTATTGATTTGAACAAGTCAGGAAAGTCAAAACTTGGAGCCATTTCAAAGCAGTTACAGGTCCCAAGATCAACTGTACAAACAAGTGTCAGTAAGTATTAAGTGCTTGGCATAGTTGTGTCACTGCCACGATAAGGAAGAAAACCCGAAGATCATCTGCCTCTGAGAAAAAAATAAGATATATCCTATCTGAAAGTTTTCTACGTTGCTCTTTGCCAAACGAGCAAGAGGGGATACAAGTTCATGAGGAGATTTGTTGTGCCGTTGATACATAAATGTGTTTGCATGTGTTCTCCATCCCAGTCATAAGTCTTACCAAATAGAGCACAACACACAGTGAGTGGGTTCATTTCAATATGTTTGCAAGATTCTTACCATGCTGGATCAGTCTATAAAACAACAGCAGTAAGTAGCATTTTAATGCCATGTCACTAAATGATGAAATTGATGAATCTGTGAAAGGATTTACTGTGAGAAGATGGATGAGTGTCCCTAATTCTCATGATGGTCGTTAATATTATTGCTTTATAATTGTAAAATAAGTTTTAAACACCATTATTAATGCAGCCTGTGAGAAAATGTGTCTTTCTTCATAAAATGATGACTTTCCTACTCATGGTGTCTGTCTGAGTGAAGCCATTACAGACTTTTACATAACATTAACATATGTGTATGTGTGACTGAGCTTGATGAATCGTAATCAGAATCATATCAGAATCAGAAACAGATTTATTGCCATGAAGGATTTTACACCAGCATATTTAAGGCAATAAACAAGCAATTGACAAACAAAACAACACACACCAACACGCAGTCCGTGGCGCCATCTTGAAGCCAGCGGCGTTAGGTATTCCTTGTTTGAAAAATCTTTATTGGTAAATGGAATTGAAAGCCGTAACCCTAACTCTCACATATAAGCCCCGGCCTTTTACACATGAAGCACATAACAGGAGGATGAGGACACACCCATAATGGTGACTGCTGTTGTGTTGATATCAATAATGCGTGAATTTGGCCGATGGTCTTGTCACAAGACTTGAATTTCTAACTTTGAAACAAGACCTTTAGAAATATTGATAATCGACAATGAGGTATGAACACAACAACGAGAGGAGATCTTTCTTAGCTATTAGCTGAGAACAGCAAATGGTACCCGTTTCAGAGATACTCTTTTTTTTTGTATTTAGATCATGCCTTTAAAAATAATGAAATTATCAAATCAACTAGTCTTAGAAATGAGGTAAAGTTAATAGTGCTGTGTGTTAAGCACCACAGCCTCTAAGTTTATTTACGTCTCACCATAGTCCTATCAACTGACAGTCTGTCTGCTGTCTGAAGCCCCTCTCACACACGCACTGTAACGTTGGCTTTACCCAGAGGAGCTGAATGTGTGACCATAAATGTCTACATACTTTACCCTGCCAGCTTCCTAGTCCTAAATCAGGGGGATCCACATGTGGGAATAGAGCAGACAATTGTCCGTAGCGAATTCATCAGCCAGTGAGTGTGCTTGATAAGGATGTGTAATCTTCCATGTTAGTGCTAGTTTAATCAGCTGTAACACATACTCAGATGTACACTGGGGCATGCAAAACTAGTGTTTAAACTGCTCTTTGTCAAAGTTCTGCAAAATATCTGCCCAGAATACTTCCTCGCTCAATCTCATGCAATTCCATATTCAGTGCCTTGCAAAAGTATTCACCCACCCCCTTGAACTTTTCCACATTTTGTCACATTTTAACCACGAATGTAAATGTATGTTATTGGGATTTTATGAGATATGCATCACTTTGTGTTGGTCTATCACATAAAATCCCAATAAAAGTAAAAATGAGTAAAAAATGAGTAAAAATGTGTGTGGGAGTGCAGGGCCTGTAATGCGAACCTTTAAATAAGAGTGAGATTTCAAGGATGAACTGAATATTACTTGGTCCACCTTATTACACCTTTGGCACACCTTATTACACAAAGAAAACCAAATTGTTGTAAAAGTACATTAAACCCTGACATAACTTAATGACAGATCTTTTATAGTACCAATTAAGACATGATAAAAAATACATAATATTACTCTGTTTATTTTAAGGAGTGTTTCCCTTACACATCCCCAAACAATACAGATCATTCAGTGAAAACCCCTTAACATATTATTCAGTTAATTCATGTACCCACTAATTTAACCCAAATTTGGGTTGTAGGTCACCTTAACACTTGAACAATGTTGGGAATGAAACATTTTTTACCTGCATTTTTTTTTAGCATTAAAAGCATTTAGCATTAGATAGGGGTCTGGTTTCAACTCTTTACATGAAGGGAGCACACACGAAACCAAATGCTTTTACAGCTTTGCGAGGTATGGCTGTCAGTAAAGAGTGTACTCTATTTGTTAAAGCATGTTGAACAATTACAGTATTTTCAAAATGCAAAAAATATGTGTATTTGGTAAGTGAAAAAAAGTCTTTTGTGTCAGCGCTGGAGATAAAGCTGAATGTTAGTCTGATATGGCCCATTACATTAACAGTGTCTAAATGGAGAGAGGTTGAGAGCAGGAAAAGAGTGTGCATAAGAGAGAGGCTTCATCACCATGGTGTAAGACATTGCAATCTGCCCATCCCCCTTCACAGCTCCACTCCATTCTGCTGTGGGCTCACATGGAAAGGCTGTCCTCAGCACTAAACTGCTCCGGCATGGTGTTTAACCCCCACATCATTACTAAAGCTTGCCTACATTTTTTCACAGTGGATGAGGGGGATAAGGCTTGTACAATGCACCGCAAATGTGATGAATTAGACACCATCATTGGACAGATTGACTGGTCTTCAATTTGGCTGTCACTTTCATGCTTTTCATGTTAAATTTTCTACATTTAATAGGAAATCATTGGAAACATTTGTCTCACCTTGCCTCGAAGAAGCAGAGTAGGAAGTCATGGGTTAAGTATGGAGCTTCGTGATGTGTTCAGCTGAAATTAGTGCAGGACTATAGGTGGGGGAAACAGCAAGGCGGGCTCTGTCCAACACTGTATTCAGACCAAATCTGGCATTGCAGCTTAATGCCCTCCACACACCGCCCAGACTCAAACCAACTGCCAACTGCCTTTATCTGACCACGCCTTTCGCCTGAACCATTCCATTCGGCAGGAATGCATTGAAACATACTGCCTCGACGGCTGCCAATTACACAGTAGTGTGTGCGTTCTGCGCTTGAGCGAGATCGGACCGCGCTAGTCTCGTGCCAGTAATCCAGAACATGAAAACAGGAAATGATGGAACAGAGTGCATATAAGAAATAACAAGGTGCACACCATAGAGTACACAGTATTCTAGCTAGTGTAGTGTACTTGTAATATCTGTAGCTCGTGCTCCTACGCACCGTGCTAATTCGCTAGCACACCGCCAATCAGAATGGTCATACAGCTAGCACACAACCAATCAGAGTAACCAACAGCTCAGACGGCCAACAGACAATGTTCTCAGACTTTACATGTTGAGTCAGAGCAGATGCTGTCCACGTGGTCCCAAAAGCTTCCAACGCAGCCCAACAGAACAAACAGATTTGTTACCGAACTCGCCTGAGTCTCCCCAAATGGTTCAGGTGGCCAACGGTTGGCCCGGTGTGCTTCAGGCAACACCAAAGGGTGGTGCAGCAGTGTGGGAGTGCCCCATGGCCCATATGTGTGACGCCATGTTGGAACTTTCACTCCCACCGACTAGTCTGACCATTTGCCAAAAGGAGAAGCTGCTATGTTGTTATGCTACTAGCATGCTGATGTGACTGGTGATTGTTTGTCCACATTAACAGCTTAAAAATAACTGTAAACAACTCTGATGCGATTCATATCACTATGGTGTGTTTTAAATTGGGGCACAAGACCAAACAGTGTGATCACAAGTGAAACATAACGCTACACAAAGAAATGTAATTTAGCATTTGGCCTTACTGAACAGTAAGATCTTCTGCCAACACCTGCTACTCACTTATGATCTATTAAGGTTAGGGTTAGTGTTGTATGATTTTCATGCTGTATCCCGCTGTTTGTTTAAGTAGTGCAAGGACTGAAATGCTAACAATTTCTTTACAAGTGATAAATATATTATAGTGACTGGAGGAGTTCTCATTGGAGTGCCCCCCTAAAGGCCAGGATAGGTACTGGTGGAGACAACCCGCTTCCTGGTGAGTTGCTGGCACCCATCTTTTCTTACAAATATCATTTTAGCCATAAATTCATGGATTTTTGTGCCAATAGGTTACATGGGTACATGTTCGATTTTTTTTAATCCATCTGTGTTAAGGGTGTTTATTGTTAATATTTACAATTATGTTCCCACTCTTCATGTTGGTTCGTTTTGTTGAACGGTCATTAAAACCCGAAACGTACACATTGTAGAGCTGGTTCTGTGTATCAACCTGCGTACAGCACGGATGAACTACCCTTTCAGATAATAGCATTTGTCTATATGGCAACATTTATTGTGATTTTCACCTTAATTAATATTTTTTCTGTGCCAAAGTGGCTGCCATGTTGGTGTTGGTTACATATTTTGAGCAAGATGGAAAAAAAATGATGATTATTTATTATTTTAACGAGAGCCATGGTCTTTCTTGACATGGAAAATAACTTTTGAATGGACAAACGTCATTTGTGTAATTCATAGCACAACATCCTCATTAGCACCTCATTCCTTTTTTCCCTCTCTTTAGTAGTATAAAAGGACTTAAGTGAATCTCTTGCCAAAATGCAACTTAGGCTTTTCTGTGAATGTATATGAGTCCAAAAATTCTCTTTTTAGTAAACTCTGTGTACACAAACAATGTTCTCAATGCTCGTGTTCATGTGTAGAGACCCTGGTGATACTACGAGCAAAGTTTCATGTTGTGTCCAGCCTTCCTCGTGTTTTAAAAATTTGCCCTGAGAGAATGAGTTTGACCCGAAAACGAAAATATGGTCAATCTTAAAAGTGCCTCTTTTGTCATAATCATGCTTTTACACAAAGATCTGACTCATGTACATTCGCTAAAAAAGCCTAGGTTGCATTTTGGTGAGAGTTTCACTTTAATCTCAGATTTGGTCTACATGTCTTGTGTTGTCAAATGACTAATAAATTAATCACTGAAGTTGTTAGTAGGTACACTTGCTATCTACCCCTGCTAGACTTGCCATTTCCACCTGCTTCTTCTTTCTATGCTGTGCTAGCACATTCTGACTCTAGCTCAAGCCCCCAGGAACAGTGCTAGGCTTCAAGCCTATTTGATACAGTGGCCAAACTGTGTACTTACAATGTCAGGTGATGCACACTGGTCCTAAAAGCCCTTTTCCCAAGCTTACACTGTGAAAGAGTCTCAGCCCCCACAAAATAAAATATTTCACCATCAGAATTTGAGCTATTCCATCCAGTGACATTTGATAAGTCAACAAGAGATTTTTTTAATTATTCAAGTTAGCTGATGGCTAAAGGGGAGGTTAGCTGCTCGACCAACAGAAGTCACTAGTGCGCATGTTCCTTAGGCCACAAAAGGCCAAATGCTGTTCAACGTTTCTTGGCTTCCTGCTCCAATGAGCAGCTTTCACAGGAATGAAGAGGACTCTAGATGCTGTATGCAGATTTACCCTTATTTGGAGTCTCATTCCCAGCAACCACAACCTGGAAATGAGACTCAACAATCTGCTTGTTAGTAGCACCACTGGTAAGTAGCAGGGTCCTGTTTCAACATTTGGTATTGGATTATGTCTTGGACCCGTATACCTGCCAAAACCAATTCTAGGCAGCATCCGAGGCATTTCAGATACTGTTACTGGTATTGGATCAACCCTGACTCATCATCATTGTTACAGTTATAACCACTTGGTCATGGTTCAAATGAACTAATATTGATTGTCAGTGGAAAATGATAAGCATCCAGAGGTGTCCCCTGGCAGAGTCTGACACTTTTTGACCATCCATTCATCCATCTCAACCCTGTCCCTGTGTGGACAATCACATCACGCTCCTTCTTCCTTTGCACACAATGGACAAGTGTCATAACTCCCATTAGATAATTGCCGCTACAGGGCTTTGTCACCTGAATGCAAGCACTTGTCATTTTCGGGGCTTTTGCTCAGATGACTAATTCTGTCATTTTTCTTGGGCGGACAGTCTCGCCCATTAGCAACGTCAGTGAAAATGTATTGTAGTCTATATAAGCCTTGAATAACTGTATATGTGTCCATTCTTCCACCCATCCGTCTTCTGTTGTCTCTTAATGACAGACGAGACAGCAGCCAACTCTACTTCAGTGACTTAACAATACAATCACCCTCTTTCCATTTTTGCTGCCAAGAACAGTGTTTCCACACTGCTCCCTCCTCAACAGATGTGAATCAATATGAGCACTATTGTTCAAGAAATTTTAGTTTTTGTATGTCACGCTTTTTTCTTGTCTCTGTCTGTGTAGCCATACACGCTTTTGCTTGTTATACCACCCAAGCCTTCTACACGGAGCCAAAGCAGAGGTGATGCACATGGTGAAAGCTAAACATTTATCATATGTCTTTCATAAAGTATAACGGTCTGCCCACCCAGGCTCTGAACCCATGATGTCGAAGAAATGCTATTTCATTTGTGCATGAGGATTTGAGTAAAAGAAAAACAGTAATGAATAGATTAAGTAATCAAATTTAAAATAAATTCTAGATTCGTATTATGGAATGCAACATTTAAATATTATTACATAAATGTAAAAAACAAACAAACAAACAAAAAACATATATAGGCATATTTTTTTCACTTTGGACAGAGAAAGGCCCAGCTGTTTTACCTCAGTCTATAAGCTAAAATAGACTAAAGGCATCCTCATTCCAGCTCTGTACGATGCACATACAAAAGTGTGTTCTTTCCCAGAAAGAAAACAAATAAGCATATTTCCCAGAATGTTGTGATATATCTTGAAAAAATTTACAAAGGAGCACAATGCAGGTGCATTACATTAGCAGACCAGAAGACACACTGACCAAGTAAGATAGTGTTTCCATAAAAGTACCAAGAGTCAATTTTTTCTTTTCTTTTTTTATTTATTTATTTTTTATCTCAGACTGACCTGCCTCCCTGCCTGCTGTTTCTGTTACATCTCTAATAGGAGGAAATGGCTTGTGGTGAGTAGAGGATCCAGCCCTTCTGTGGGAGTTTAATTCAATCACAGCTCCGGTCAAAAATGAATTAAAACTCTCATTAAACCCCCCTCCTGTGTTCCAGAGACTAAGCTGGCTGCTAAGGCTCACAAGTAGAGATTTGGGTGTTACATAGAAGCATCAGTCAGCACTGCAGTTATCTGTCTGTGAGTCAGCCATCAGTCACTAACTCCATCATTTTGTTATTTTAATTTGCAGTACTCGTGCTCACCCACACAGCGAGCCCAATGAACCCAGTTGCAGATGATCCAAACAACAGTGTGGACGCCTTGTTGTTTAATCTGAACAAGTCACAGTTTGACAAAATTGAGACCCCAGTGCTCCCTGCCTGGACTTAATATCTCACTGAGCACAATGAGGATAATACACTGCGATCCACATCACAGGACCATTGACCTTTTCACAGTACACTGTAACTAACCACTTTGGACTGTGGCCATTTATTATAAGGAGCCAGGCTGCAGAACGTGTTGTGTTGTGTCAGGGGAAGAAAGAGGAACCTGTGTGTTGTAACCCCACAGGAAAACATCTCTGTGCCTGCGACCACTAAAGTGTTTCTGCCGCAGGATCAATTCAGTCTCGCTTTGTCGCCTCTGAGCAGCAGCTTACATTATCACTGGAGTCACACTGATACATTGTTACATCTATTGTGAGGGGAAAAAAGGCTCTGACAGTAGCATTTAAGCTTATTCCATTCACTGACTAATGTTAATGTATTCTAGTTATTCTTTGTGGATAAAATAAAAGACGTGAACAAATGAATTGTCACCCAGATGAAATGTGCAAAACTTGTGACATTTCAATTCTCTTCCACTTGGAAATAAGATATAAACAATGAATGTCTAAATAACCTAATGCTGATAAACACCTAGTGCAATCTGTAAAGCTAAACCAAACACCTAGCATTCTTTATCAGCTGGCTGAAAGCCATTCTTTATGAGAAAATGCAACTTTTTTTCATGGCTTGTCCAACTTGAGCTTTCAAACGTGAAACATGAGCTCCCCCTGCTGATTCAAAAATGAAGTGTGCTGCCTTCAGGTGCTCATGAAAAGTAAACAAGGCAGTGAGGAGATGAGCTATTGGAAGAGAGTGGTGAATGGTAACAAAATGCATCTATCCAAGAACTGTAGTGTAGTGTGGATTTGATGTACTTGATGTATCCATTTTATGTAACTGTATACGTATAGCCTACTACAGTTAAAAAAAAACTTCATTTTTACTTTAATACAATTTAGTTGAATTACTTTGCAGATCCAGATTTTAAATAGGAACTGTCCGATAGTATACCAAGCAGGTAACATCATCTTCACCCTGACCAGCCACAACATAACGGGTGAATAGAAAATCATCTGCCTTTTAATTGGAGTAATATATAATATATAACTCCCTGAAAGAGATTAATGATACAAACTTTTGCTTTTTAAATATTATTTTTGACAGGCTGTCCGTATACTATACATAGTAGGTTGTCAACATGGTAGTATGTTCACACATGTTCACATACTACTGTCTATAGGATTGTTACGGTTAAAGACTACTTTTTTTTTTTTGTTATTTTCTGCAAAAGCTCACGCACCAACATTTTCTTGTATCAAACATTGTCCAGGTTCTAGTCTTGATGCATTTAAATGTGGATTGTGTTAGAGACACAAGTGTCCAGCCACAGGTTTGTTGAATACAGCGTTCCACGGTAGGCAGCCGCAGTTTACGAGCTGTTCCTGAACGTGACACATCGTTGTAAGCGTGGAATGTAATGAATGATGTACTGCAGGCCGGAGTCGTGGTCCATACACGTGTTGAGTCAATCTGAGGATAGATGGGTCTGTAGGGAAGCACCAGAGCAAGCAAGAGCATCGCTTTTTGGATCGAAATTTCTTCTCTGACAAGAGGTCTTGTGAACGGTTTTTGTCGTCGACGTTTTGTTTAGAAGGGCAGCTCTGGCCGAAGAATATTTTGGTGAGTTGAAATTTGATGCTGTTTACTGAGGCTGCTGCTGGCTAGCTAGCAAACACTGTGAAGCTACAAGCTAAAAAAAAAACTATGACTTCCGGTTACAAAATAAAAATAAAATACTGTTGGATATACGATGCCCCGTTACGATTGCAGTATTTCAGCTGTTGCCCTATAACCCACTATTAATGATACAATAATGCTACAGATGGGCATGTTGAGCTGTGTTGCGGCTGTGTTGCCATGCTTGTTGCATTAAAGCCTATAGAAAGCTACGGTCGCTTTTATTTTGAATGCAGTGTCGGACATTTTTGTCATATGAAATATAGCGAGTTTGATATAATTGTTAAAGAAGGTTAACGTGTTAGCAACCCTTTGTATTTAAAGGCAGCAAGTAAGATTAATCGGCCGCGGCGCTGTGTTCAGCAAACGTTTCAGTTGGCACTCTTCTGTGTCAGTCACTAACGTGGGCCTGGTTTTGTGTGTCTGCTTGTAGTTCTCCTAGCGTTACACCGGTATTACCTCGAATAGTTAGCCAAAAGCTAATAGCGCTGGCGGGATTAGTTTGGTTTCGTTGACTTTGTTGACGATGACAACTTGGATGGGCGGCCCGTTCTCTTGTAGTGTCCGAGCACAATTGACTACAACTACCCCGCCCGCTCGGCCCATGCTGTGTATGTAACCGAGCGCTTCCAATGTGCCACGCTTGATATTGCGACTGTGTTGTGAGAAAGGATGGAAAAACGTTTAGCTTCCGCATGTGTAGATAAACTGGTACAATTTGGTGGCATTTTGTAACGTTAATTATTACGTTATTGACGTCACTGTGTCCACGTTGTAGAATAAGGACATGTAGGCTTAACTACAGTCATTGCTTTGTTTAAGCTGACCCTGTGCCCCCCGTTCTTTTTTCTGTCTTCCTGTCTGTGCTTTATGGTTTCTATTTATTACTGATATTGTTGAGGTAGTATTTACCATCTCAAATACAGTGAAACCAAAAACATGAACAGTTTGTCCCAATGTTTATAATGGTCTTTGTACTCTTTGAATATGTTTGCAGTTTTTGTTTTCGTTTGGTTTCAATGGGTCATCCATCTCCAGGTATCAGAGCACAATGATGAAGTACATTCTGGTAACCGGAGGAGTCATCTCAGGTATTGGCAAGGGTATCATTGCGAGCAGCGTGGGCACAATCCTGAAGTCCTGCGGCCTGCATGTAACTGCCATCAAGATTGACCCTTACATCAACATAGATGCAGGCACATTTTCACCCTATGAGCATGGTATGTCAGAGGAAACACACGTTCTAATTTAAAAGGTTCATGATTATAGAGTCACATATTATGAAGGTGTTACAACTGTGTCATACCCCTCACTGTGCAGGGGAAGTGTTTGTGCTGGATGACGGGGGCGAGGTGGACTTGGATCTGGGCAATTACGAACGTTTCCTTGACATCCGACTAACCAGAGACAACAACCTGACCACTGGCAAGATCTATCAGTCGGTGATCAACAAAGAGAGGAGGGGAGACTACCTGGGCAAGACTGTGCAAGGTAAACAACTGCTGTTTATATCAGGAAGAGGAAGAGGGTGCCATGGTGAAGAGACATGGTCAGCCATGATTGATCTTGGGGTTTCTCTCTCTTTTTCCAGTGGTGCCACACATCACAGATGCCATCCAGGAATGGGTGGTGAAACAGGCCAAAGTGCCGGTTGATGACGACGATGTAGAACCTCAAGTTTGTGTTATAGAGGTAAGCCAAGCAGCATAATTTGGCTTCTGTTTTATAATTTTGTACAGCTGCATCAAGACAAAGGCTGCCATGATTATTACTTGTAATGTGCGACTGTGTTTTTTTTTTTTTTGTTTTTTTTTTTTTGCAGTTAGGAGGCACGGTCGGAGACATCGAGAGTATGCCTTTCATTGAGGCCTTCAGGCAGTTCCAGTTTAAAGTGAAGAGGGAGAACTTCTGTAACATTCACGTCAGTCTGATACCACAGGTAAGGGAGCAACAACTCCGGGCCTCACTGCTTTTTTCTGAGGGCAAATGTGTCAGCTGCTCTTGGAGAGCAAATCACTGTAAATACACACTCTCATTCACCCTCTACCACAGCACTGTGTCTCATCCTCTTGAGGCACATAACAGCTTAAACGAATGTGCATGTTGATTGGCACTCAGATAAACCTCCTAACATCCGTGAAATGTGGTATTTCTATGCACATTATCTTTCAGAGTAAGTAGGAATAATTAATATTAATCCAAATTAAGATCAGAGCTTGACTCAGCTGCATGAAATTATCCTCAGACCTGTACACAATCCCACATTTCACAACACCTGTAATAAGCCCCTGTTTTGCCTGTGTTGGTCAGTGGATAACAGGCAGCAGTACTGTTGTTAACCTTCTGTGGGCTGCAGGCCACCTTTTACAAGGACAATATGTATTTTGTATGTTGCCTCCTAGAGACAGGGACATTTTATTATTATGTATTGAAAGCCAGAGAAGAAATAACTTTAACAGTATTAACACTTCTTTCAAAAGCTATAGCCCAGTTTATGGCCACATACAAAGTCTAAGCGTACAACAACATAGCAGGGAACATCCTGCTGTGGGGAAGAAGTTTTCGAAAGTTTTTGTCACTCTGGCTGAACAGGCATGTGTCTTTATGAAGCGCTGTTAGAGCGATTGGAGTTTTATTTCTGACTGCAGAAACAGTTCTGACCAAATCATCACTGCTGCAAAGACGGCATGTGTTCTCTGGGCCAGCAGTCGGGCGTAATCTCTGTTTGTTTCTCTTTTTTGTGTCCTTTCATAAGCTTTTTGACAACTTGAGACAACATTCATTGTAACTGTTGGTGCCACAAGATATCAGACATAATCAACTGCTTTGTGTCTTTGATAAAATATTATATGATGGTTCCAGCTTCTAAAATCCTACCAAAATATTACTTTTCTGTGTTTTATGTCATTGTAAATTGATTACATTTTTGAACATTTTGCAAAACAGTTATTTGGAAGATTTCACCTTTGGCAAATGGGAATGGGAGCTTTACCCCATTTTCAAATATACATGAAGTTTGAAAGATTAATAAATGAAAAGTAAAAATGATTGCTCATCTAACTTACCAGTTTATCATGACAGGTCGTTATCATTCAAAATGCTGCTGGGAATAGAAAGACATTTTTACCTAATAAGATTTAATTTGCAACCAGCAATGTCAAAACTTCACACCAATAATCCCGTACTCCCTAATTATGATATTAGATCTGATTTACTGATCGCAGAACCTTTTTATAACAGAGTTGTATATGTTCTCTTTGGGATTTGTAGGGGAAACAGGACTCCATGTTCAGTGTTGTACGTGAATTTATTATCCTAGAGTATTTTCTCTACTTGTGTCATGTCAGATGTTACAGATGCACTGACATGCGGTTAGCATCAGGTATATTCTGTCAGTTTAATACATTTTATATCTCCATTGGTCTTTTCTAGCCCAGTGCAACAGGAGAGCAAAAGACCAAACCAACCCAGAATAGCGTCAGAGAGCTGAGAGGACTGGGTTTGTCACCTGATCTGGTGAGTCACCTGCTGAACACACTCATCCCTTAATAAATGCTCCATTTTTTTGTGTGTGTATTTTTATGTTGGCTGTGACTACTACATGAGTATATTTCATGAATCATCCTTGATCTCAAAATGTCTTCAATATCATGGAATTTCAAGTTGTATATTCCAGATGTGGGAGGTCATTTTGTGTTTCAGCCTTGAGTTTACCCCAGAACACCCTGAAATCTTCTGAAGCATGAACTCAGCAGAAAGGTTGAAATGCTTTGTAGGATTCAGGTCCATGGTGACTTATATCATAATGACACAAGATGTCAAGGTCAAAGTGACTTTGAGTGGGACAAACATTAGCCGTGTGTCCATCAGCCTGTTTGATGCACACTTTGAAGTAACACTTTAGAAAGAGTTGACAGAATTGACAAAATTAGAAAATGAAAACAAAAAACTAATGCTGTCTTAAAGCAGCAGTCTGTAACTATTTTATAATATATTTATTGAAATTGTTATAACAACCGGTTGTTTTGTCGTGATAACGAATTAATGTATTTTGTTATCTCCATATAACAAAGAAAATGAATTAATAAATGGTTAGTTAGTTAGTTAGTTTAGTTACATTTCACATTACATTGCTAAGTTAACGTTAGCCTACCCTTACGTTACCTGACCTGAAGCAGCCGGATAGATGGGAGATTGTCAGCCTCCCATCTGCTAACTGGTAGCCCCTAAACAAACCCAGTCAAGTAAACACACTAAGGTAAAGTGAAACTTCCCAGTAGCTACAGCCAGTGGCTACGGAAGCCGTTCGTGGCAGCTCTTGTAGGTTGAAATCAAGACAAACACGTCATTAATGAATTCGTTATCACAAGAACATAATCTTTGTTACATCGAGATAACAAGATAATAAGTCATTATCACGAGAAAACAATGTTTGTTATATCAAGATAACGAGATAAATGTATGCGTTATCACGAGCAAACAATCTTTGTTATATCGAGATAATGAGATAAATTAATGCGTTATCACAAGAAAACGATCCCTAACTCTATAACGAAATAAATTAATGTCTTGTCACAAGAAAACAATCTTTCTTATATCGAGATAACGAGATAATAAGTCATTATCATGAGAAAACAATGTTTGTTATATGGAGATAACGAAATAAATTAATGCGTTATCACGAGAAAACGATCTCTGTTATATCGAGATAACGAGATAATAAGTCATTATCATGAGAAAACAGTGTTTGTTATATGGAGATAACAAGATAAATGTATGCGTTATCATGAGCAAACAATCTTTGTTATATCGCGATAACGAGATAAATTATGCGTTATCACGAGAAAACGATCTTTGTTATATCGAGATAACGAGATAATAAGTCGTTATCACGAGAGAACAATCTTTGCAAAAAGAAAAATCCACAGCCATTCTCAGCAGAATTTTGTCTGTGATAACAGTAGCCTTTGAAATAATCCTGACTCTTTAGTTTTTACAAATAATGTTTCTGTGTGTGATTGTGGGCTGTTTGTTTTGATACCAAAGTAGCATGATGGTGACAGTGGACTGTGGCAAGGAGGTTTAAAGTCAGTCTGTGGAAGAAGTGATAATATTCACAGTAATATAGCGTATGTAGCAAACAACCACAGTTTGAAAAGAAAGTTAAAGAGTTGCTTTGGGGTAAAACATACATTTCTGTGGTTGTTCGTTTGTTGGTGATAGCCCTTAGTAATATCATCATTGAATGAGAATTATTGTTAGTGTTTGGCACATTGAAACCAAATTAATCATTAAAAATACAATAATGAGGGAATTCATCCACACAGTGTGATTGTATCACTCAGCTGATTCAGTTGAGATAAAATATAGGTTTTTATTGAAAATGTGTGAACTCTTACAGCTAACCATCACACACAGAGCATAATAACATTTATATATTGAACTTAGTCAAAATGCTGCTGCCAGAGCACCTTCATGTCATCTAAGGGCTCTGTTATCAAAGCTAAGCAACATTGTCTCAGCATTTTGTTGAGATGACCCATTTCACTCTCACGCAGTGCATTTACATGACACTCGTGAAACCGAATTATTGTGTTACGCCGACTATGACAGGATTTTTAAGATGCATGTATACACCTTAGTCTGACTAAAATCAGACCGGATTGGATTTCACATAGTCGGATTAAAACACTTAGATCATTCAATTGATAGTCGCACTTGTGCATATATACGTTCTATCAGATTGGATTCGGATTTTGCATTCTGCGTAGGCTCGAGATTTTTTTCCCAGGGCCGTGAGCCAGAAGTAGGAGGACGGTGGCGTCTTTCTTCTGAAATAACCGCAAGCAAGAGCGCCACTGTGCATCTAGTTTGTGTAATTATCATGTACACCATACGAAATGTACAAAGATGTAGCTTTGTCTTGCTCTTCATAGGCCATCTTTCTTGGATGCCAAGGCAGAGTTTGTTGTTGTTGGTGACATAAAGAGGTCTTGCTGGAGGTGGCTCTATTACAACTAGTTGAAATGGGTAGAGCGCCACCTATCATACCTGTGTATGTAACGCTTCATCCAATAATTCGATTTTCTCACCGGCACGTATACTCAGACGACTGCAGTTGTCTGATTTAGTAGCACAGTCGAGCTATGGCTGTAATCTGACTAAGCTGTGCATGTAAACTTACTGAGTGATTGATAAAGTCTCACCACATCTGTGCCAACAGATCATGTGTCGCTGCTCCACTGCTCTGGAGAACTCCGTCAAAGAAAAGATCTCAATGTTCTGCCATGTAGAACCTGAACAGGTACGTCACTGACATTGAAGTCTCGTCATCCCAGCATCTTTGATTAAGAACACTTGCGTCTCTTTTAGCTACTCTGAACTTGCTGAACTTTGTCGTCCCAGGTCATCTGCGTGCACGACGTGTCATCCATCTATAGAGTACCGTTACTGCTGGAGAACCAGGGCGTGGTGGGCTACCTGAGCAGGAGACTCAATATGCCCATAGAGACTAAACCCAGGAAGATGCTGACTAAATGGAAGGAGATGTCTGACAGGTAAAGGCCTCAAGCATCAGAGAGAAAATCAGCCTTTTTAAATAAAGTAGGGCTGAAAACTCTCTTTTGACCTAGATGATTTGATTTTAAATGGAACATATGCTGTCTTTACAGGTCAGACAGGCTGTTAGAGCACTGCTCTATAGCGCTGGTTGGGAAGTACACCAAGTTCTCTGACTCCTATGCTTCTGTCATCAAGGCCCTGGAGCACTCAGCACTGGCCATTAGCCATAAATTGGAGGTTAAGGTATGTACACAGTGTTGTTAACCCACATTTTACTAATGTTTTCATTTTCTTCATAATATCAACAACACTGTAAGCTGTTTGCACAGCTGTTTGCCTTATTCCAGAGGTAGTCCAGTCATCCTGTCTTTTGGGATAAAATCAAATGTAGCCAGTTACTACAGACGCTAATTAAAGGGCACTGTCATGTTTTTCTCATGACATATTACACAAATGAACTGTTTGTAGTGCAGTTTGAAGAAAAAATAACAAAACAAAACCTGTAAAGATGAGTGTGGGCAAATGTACACCCGGCCACTGTTCTGTCAGCAGTGAGTAGGTAAACTGCCATCTAATAGTTGCTCCATGCTCAGTCTCCACATTGTAAAATTCAGCACTTCAGAATGCACAGTTGCACAGTGGTAGAAGAATCATTAGGTATATTATATATTGTACATACAAAAAATAGGATCAGTTTAATAGTTTTCTTTTTATTGGAAATGAAAGAAATCCACACAGGTGTTTTCATTTGAGTGGTTGATTAGACCTGCTCAAGCTGAGCAAAGCTCTACTGGGATTTACATGAGGTCACCAATAATAATAAGTTGTGCTGCAAAAATACTAACAGGGAATCTCCAGAACTCCTTACATCTTTTAGATGTTTTTATTCTTGTTTTAAAATACAATAAATTGTGTGCACTATTATTCTTTGTGCATGAAAGAAAATTCAGGATCTCTTGTAGATCCAGGATGTAACCTTCTGAAAGGTATGCCATTCTGCACCATATGGGCTTTTATACTATATATACTTGTGTACCTTTACATAGATTAAGTGTAGAGCTGCTCTTTAAAGAGCGTCTACATACTCACACTTGTCACTGCTTGCGGCACATGGGATGTTGGAGGAAGAGTGGGTGGGGACGAGAGTCTTCAATCCACTAAATATATTATTCAGTGTGCATCACAGTGGCCGCTAGTTATCTATTCAAAGAGGGGCACACATGTAAAAAAGCAGAAACTCTGAAATGTAAAATACACCTGCCAGTCAAAGTTTACACTGTATGTCTCTTCTCTTCAGTATATAGACTCAGCGTATTTGGAGCCAAGCACTCTGCAAGAGGAACCAGTGAAATACCATGAGGCATGGCAGAAACTGTGCAGTGCTGAGTGAGTGCTGAGACGCTGTAATTCTAAGTAATACAACCTGGACATTAGATCTGTAGTTTCATCAACTGTGTCCCCCCCTCTCTTCAGTGGCATCCTCGTTCCTGGAGGATTCGGTGTGAGAGGAACTGAAGGAAAGATCCATGCCATCAACTGGGCCAGGAACCAGAAGAAACCTTTTCTAGGTACAGGATAGCTGTCAGGATAACCACATTGTCTCACATACATAATGCTGTGATCATTATTTTTTAAGTGTGTCCAGCTGAAATTAATAGTCATATCACTAACAGTAAAGACTGGACTGATTTGTATTTTCCTGTAGGTGTGTGTCTTGGAATGCAGCTGGCTGTGTGTGAATTTGCCAGGAACACACTCGGCTGGAAAGGTAATATTAATTCTCCCACATTATACTGGGGTGTTGTGTGTATTCAGGTGAAAGAAAACCTTTTCTGAATAGCTGAGAGCCAAGAGGGTTATCTAGTTAAATTAGCTCTGAAGTTTAAAAGCTAATTTCCCTATTTTTTACTATCACTAATACATGTCAACGACTGAGTAGGAGTATGCAATCACCTCTATCTATGTAGTGCTAGAATAAGAGGCATCATTCTCAGACTTTGTTGAATTAGGATGCTAAACTCTCTCAGTTTGACTGTCGGTCCGTCATAGCAAAACAGTGGTCCTCAATCATACTGTGTCACGTCAGCTGTTTAGAAAATTTAAATACCAAAGACAGCTGAATCCTGACTTTATCTGAAATTTAGGACCCAATTCTCACGATGCCCAAGACTATGATGACCAATACAACATTATAAGTATCCTATAAGAAATTCACATTACAATTCATTAAGCATTGGTCAGATATTCCAACATGCCACCAAAATGTATTTTGTGCAGTCTTTCAGTCTGCGAGTAAAATTTGATCAGTCTTCTTGCACAGTTTGACGTCCAATGCTGTTATAAGATTGTTGTTGTCACACAATATACATGCGTCAAGATAGCAGTGTAGCAGCTTCAGGCCTTCATCTGTGTCAGGAGAGTAGGTCACCTCTGTTTTGGTTGGCAGCACTCAACACATCACTGTAGATAAAGAGCCTTGAAGTTGACACTTCATGTTGCATTTACACTCATTTATTGTGAGTAGCTTAATATAACTGATTGCATGTCTTTCCCTGTTTTTTAGATGCCAATTCAACTGAATTTGACCCAGAATCAAAGCATCCTGTGGTAAGTTTATTTTAAATTCAGAAACGATCCAGCTGTGAATTCGACCTAAGAAGTTATTTAAGTTTAAATTGTTGTTTGATCTTTGCAGGTTATCGATATGCCAGAACACAACCCTGGGCAGATGGGGGGAACCATGAGGCTAGGGAAGAGACGGACCATTTTCAAGACCAACCACAGTGTATTGCGTAAGAGAATTTCAAACTCACCTTCAGCCCAGTATTGACATGTTGTTGCATCTGCCCAGCGCTTACAGATTTTCTGTCTTCCAGGCAAGCTTTATGGTGATGCAGAGTATGTGGATGAAAGGCACAGACATCGCTTTGAGGTAAGTTGACCTCTAAGGTCATCAGCACCATTAAACTGCCTTGTTGATGGGAGAAGTGGGTGTGTTTAATTTTGAATGTTGTCCTTGTGCAGGTTAATCCTGAACTCAAGAGTCACTTTGAAGAAAAGGGCTTCCGCTTCGTAGGTCAAGACGTCGAAGGAGAAAGAATGGAAGTCATCGAGCTGGATGGTATGGAAACTGAATTGCTTTATCTTGTGGATAATGTCATTTACTTTTGGGGTTAGAATCTCTGCAACCTTCTCCTTACCATATTCAAATTGAATTCTGTTTCAGACCATCCGTATTTCGTTGGAGTACAGTATCACCCCGAGTTCACCTCTCGCCCCATCAAGCCATCACCCCCCTATCTCGGTTTGCTGCTTGCATCTGCAGGGAAGCTGCAGGGCTACTTACAGAAGGGCTGCCGTCTGTCTCCACGGTAAACATGCATTACATCATGTGTCAGTTCATAACAGGTGCCATGAAGTTATTTCAGCTTGTGTATTAACAATTATGTGAATGCCAAGATTTGAGAACATTTCATTGCAACTAGCCAGCAGTTTGACTAATATTTTGTTTACACACAGGGACACATACAGTGACCGGAGTGGCAGCAGCACCCCAGACTCTGAGATATCGGAGTTGAAATTACCTTCAATCACAAATGAATGACCTGGAGGTACACTAGTTACTGATGAATTGACAATTTAATCCCCCTCCCATGTTGCAGGTGGGATGGGGATTGGACTCAAGTGCTGACCAAGACCAATGTTTTCACTGTAACTGTCAAGATCTAGAGTGAACTGTTAATAAACCCATTCCCTGCATTGCTCAGGAAATCAGCCCCTTTTGTGAGAGATGCAGCTGTAATACCACTATCAGATGTTACTATTGTGGCCTTATTGTAAATGAGTACTGCTTCACCCCTTTCCAGCTTGTTCAAATATGTCTTTAAAATTTCCTTGACAATGTTAACAGGAAGTGAAATAAACTGATTCAAAATAAGTTTGCTTTTGTTTTTATTGGATCAAACAGCCAATGGTTTACATTAGTTTCATCACTTGCAGATTTTATTGCTTTGATATACTACAGAAGTTTACAGATAAAAAAAACAAAAAAAACACACACACACTTAGAGTTAAGTCAGTCTTCCAGTGAACAATGTTGCCACATCCTTGGCGCTGTGAATCCAGACAGACCCAGTCCTGAAAAATCCACCTTATTGGGCAGCTCGCCAACATGTCACACTGGACCTGGAATTTGAGAATATAAAACAATTTAATACAATTCAGCACACCATCAATACCTTAATAAAAATAGGCTGATCTCAGTCCCATATCCGCAAGCTTCATCCAACAGTCCTCATTGTGTTAAGTGATCATCATGGATCAGCACCAAGAGGGGGGGGGGGGCACTATAGATCAAGTGATAACATACCTTTGCAGTCCAGGAGGTGTATGCCTATACAGCCCAGGGATTCAAGGCTGAAGAGCATGATCAGATCGTTACCTACAGTAGAAGAAATTGATGTTAAAATCATGAACATTTTGGCATGTGGTCTGTAAATGTAAACTTGGCAGCTGTAGGACAGTTGAGTGGCTGCTCATGGCACAGGGGGCCACAACAGTCAAAGACCACCCAGTTTTCTTGCATGCACTTGGAGAACCTAGAGCTACAGAACAAGCTCTGGTCCTTAGGATAGCATGCTGTACTGTGGAGTGAAGTCACATTAAAAATACAATTACCTCAACAGGAGATGTCCTCATCCCATCACATTTGAGGGTCAGCCATCAACATAATCACCTAAACAGAGCAAAATTTGTCAGTTTGAGCAATCACTCATCCCAGATTTCTTACAAACATCTTAGCAATGTGGCTCAGGAGTACAAATTATATCAATCAAGCCTTGTCTCAGTGAGGGCAAGTGTGTCATCACAGCCAAAACATTTTGTATATGGAGACATTGCGCACAACTTACCTTTAGTTGACTCAGCCATTTTCATGTTCTGTCCTTTTGTCATAATTGTCCAACACCTGCAACAATATAAAAGTAGAACGTTAGAAAACCATTCACTTACACCTTTAGGCTTGAACAGTCTACAAGGCAATAAGTCAAGTTGTCCTTCCCCTTAATGTTGCTTGAACAGTTATTTTCAAACTGAACAGCGACCGTCGGTGAAAGTCTTGATCTCGGCTTCCTTTTGACCGTTCATTGCTACATATGGAGCATGAACGGCTTCGATGGGAGCCTGATATAGAAACGCTCCAGTCCTTAGAGAAAAGAGAACTTGCCTGTGTTCTGCACAGTTGTCCATGCTCGAAGCGCAGCATTCATTACTGGTTGACCCTGTAGGACCCTGAAAGCAAAAAGGCAGAAAAGTCAGTGCATGTGCTAGAGTGCTGTATAAGGTCCATGTCAAGACAGCCAAATTAAGGAATAACTTAAATTGACTTTAAAGTGACTATTTGAACTGTTAAGGTAGAAGGCACTAGAAAACAATCTGCAGCTCATTGTCATACATAAGTGAAAAGAAATCGTTTCCTCCAGTGGGTGGATATATTTAAGGAGTTTGATATTTTAATTAATTGTGATGGAACACCAATTTGATATCTGGCGTCGGAGATTTGAGAGACCCCGTCAAGGCATGAATAGTTTAAAAACGGTAGAAATGAAGTGTGAATGCTTTACAAGTCTGACAACCATGGTGAACTGCCACAAAGAAATCACAATCCGGCATTGAGCCAACTTCAACATGACGGAAAAGTTGGTCTGTGGGGGTGGCATAGACTTGACCACGTGGTCACAAGCCATTAGCATTGTGCTAAAACTGAGTTTAGCTGCCAGCCAAGACGTTGATTATAACCATCAAATAAATAATAGAAGAGGCCGCCGTCATGTGCGCCATTGGATGAAGGTAGCATGGGGCAACAGCTAGCTTGAAACGTTAACATAAACTTGGCTCCACAAGATTAAGTTGCTACACAAGCTAGCGTTAGCTAATATTGGTGCATTTCGTGTAGCACTAACATACACTAACTTTACACTCAAATCCGCTCTTTAAATTTACAATAAGCGTGTACGTAATCAATCTCTAATTTACGTACATAACACTTTTGAGCGAGAAAACTGACTAAGGCCTTACCGATATCCTGAGTTGGCTTGACTTCCTCCTCGTGGAGAACGCGGAGTGGAAGGGACAGACTACGGCGTCTCGCGCTGTTATATATGCTCGCGCCGAACAGCAGCGCAATGATTGGCCGGCATAGCTCACGTGGATCCCTTTGCATGACGGGATATGTATTTTTTCTAACGTCTTAGCCATCCCTTCCTGTTTTTGTGTATTGTCACATGTAGACACATGAATACCCACGCAAACATACACTTTGCGGTGTCACTGAACACGTATCTTTCGCAGAGAACGATATAAGTGAAGGAATTGTTTGTAAGGAGAGAAATACGCTGCACAGTACGGACATGGCCGTTTAACCTACTTCAGAACCACGGACAGCAGCCTGCTCTCCACCTCCTCCTGATGCCCTGTGGTTCTGAGAGCACAATGCAGCGTCATACTTAAAACTAAGAGTTTTTAAATATGATAAATACTGCCTTTAAATGGCCGTGCCCGTCTTTTATGTCCACTGAAATAAACTGACTGAATTTCCCCACAACGTAGTCGAAATTTTCTTACTAGTATTACTCGCCAGACCTCTTTGAAAGCTGAAGCTAACCCGGCTGTGAAACCCTGATCTATGTTTTATAACGGCTGAAAAAGCCACTCCGGCTTATCTCCCCCCACTCGTTTCCAAAAAAATAAAAAAATAAAAAAACAATCCCATTCACGGCTGCAGCGGGGTTTCTAGTTGTAATATGCCGTGTAGTAGAGCATAGGTAAATCTATCACATGATTGCTGCGGTCTCTCTGTGCTCTCCGCGTCTCTTCCTGAGCAGAAGGCAAGGCAGCAGCAGCAGGAGGAGCAGCGAGAGCAGCAGCAGCCGGGGGCTTCATGTAAACACGCCGCGCTCAGGGCTTTGTTTCTCACACACACACACACACACACACACACACACACACTCCGCTGGTATCCCCCATCTAGTCATGCCATGGATATTTTGTGGCAATACCAGTTCAGAATCATCTTACTCGGGGACTCCACGGTGGGGAAGTCGTCGTTGCTGAAACGCTTCACGGACGGAATTTACAGCGATGTAGCGGATCCGACGGTCGGGGTGGATTTTTATGCGCGCTCGCTTGATATCGAGCCCGGGGTGAAAATCAAGCTTCAGCTGTGGGACACGGCTGGACAGGAACGATTCAGGTACGAAACTGGAAACAAATAACAATAATAATAATGTAGCTTCGATACAAATGTCTCCGAAGTGAATCGTCATCCTTCATCGAACAGATTTGTCATTAAATAATGGAGAGGCCTTGGTTCGCTGTCGTGTCTGGGCTGCTATTATGAAAAAAATGAAACTCCACTGAATTAAATGAAGGCCATTTCATCCTTCATTATGGTGTAATGGAGTGTAGATAGTGGAGGAAAGGGTCAGGGGAAGATTACACAGGCCTCGATCTTTGTACTGGCCTATATAAAAAAACTGTGCATTGGAGTTGCATCATTTGATTCATTCATGGATGATGGGCAGCCTCCTCACATTTAGGCCCCAGCTTGCTTCCATGAGATGCTGTCTGCAGTCTCCAGAGCAACACAAGGATGACAACTCCTCTCCTGAATCTAGATTTTTGCATTCACCCACCCTGTTGCTAGCTCTGTTTCATGTGTCCCCGCTGTCATGGATAATTTCCTTTAAAGCTCTCCTCTGTCTGAAGAAGATGCTCCACTCTCAGATCTGCTTTCCCTTTTGAAGCCCAAGCTTCAGAGGGTGTTTTCCGTTAGGCTTCACCACACTGGAGTCTTTTTTTTTTTTTTCTGTCTTAACCGAATATGAGAAGTGTTTGTGAAATCCATCAGGCTGGGTGATGAGTATTTGTGTGTGTATGTGTATAAATGGATCTTTGCAACGCTGAGGTGATGACTCCAGGGCCCCAGACCTTTAGGGGTCCCCAAGGATCCCATGATCACGGTCTGTTTGTGGTTATGTGATTCAATTCAGTGCAATGCCGTCAGTCATACCCAGCCGGAATATTTGAGTGTAAGCTGTTTACTATTTTTCACCACAGATAAGGGCCCCTTTTAAAGGTGCAATATGTAAGAATAGGCCAGCTGTCAAGTTCATACACAAAACCAGTAGGGGGCAGCATAGAAGCCACCAGAGTAGCTGGCAACTACTTGTTAAGTTAGAATTACAATAGTTTTTACAACTAAAGTCTCCCTGTAATGACAGACTAGTCCCCCTTTTCAACTTGATGACATTTAATGTCCCATACCACTTAAGTAGTCTCATTTAGCCATTTGCTAGCGACAGCTTTTTGAGATACAAGAACACACTTAAAATTTCACAAGTGGATTGTATGCTGACGTGTTTTGTGTTGTAGACCTTATTTTTAAGCATAAACCCATTGACTTGAAAATGAGGGAACCAAAAGTGAAAAAAAAAAAAAAAAGTGAAACTTATTTCTGGGACTCCTTCCTGTGGCACTCTTTATCTGCTGTCAGCAGGTACAGTAAGCTTAGTGAACCATGCAGCTAGCGGTTGTATTTGCTGACTGCCCAGACTAGGAGCTCGGAGGACCAGGGGAATGTTGATTTAGTTCACCATCTGACTGTAACCTCTTAAGGTACAAAGTGGGTAGGAGCTAGCTGGATGGCATGCTAATCCCAGTCTGCACCACAATACATAGAAAGAAGTCCTTGACGTAAGGTCAAACCTTTTGCACATTTTGTTAATAAATTCGCAATTTTTGAATGTTTTACACTAAAGTTCTTGAATATTTTACCTTTAGGTAAGGTAACTCAAGTCAAAATCTAGTTTTAATACCTTTATTGATTCAATCCATATTGTTCACGCATGATGTATATAACTAAATATATAACTAAATACACATTTCCAGTGGGGCACTTTGCAAAATGTATTGAAGCCATTGTCTGCAAATAGACAATGTTCAGAGAAAAACTTACTTTAAAACATTAACAAATATTTAAAGGCAGCAGAAAATCCAATTATCTTATCTTAGAGTATGGCAGCTATGCATGGTTTAGGTGTCATGGCCAGCAAGAGAGATTAGTGTAGATGCTGCTATAGCATTAGTTATACTAGAGTAAACAGTTTTTCTTTGAGAAACATCATCCTGCAGAGTCTCTGAAGGCTTTTCTCAGTGGAATTTGTTTGCTCTTCTCCCAGAGTCTGCCGGTAACACCCTCCTACTGTTGATCTGATTGGTTGAAGTTACCCCGTGATTGACAGTGACAGACAGATGGATTGTCGATCACTTGCCAAGTATATTTTGAACGTTCCTGCCCTTTTACAAAGGGTTTCTAGTGGTGCCTTCTCAGATAGTTCTGTGTAACAGACCACCTGGTTCATTATCTTACCTAAAAAGAGTTTTTGATCTTAGATACAGTGCAGAGCCTTTGCTGGCAGGCCATTATTTGTGTCCAGAATGTTCGGAATTGAATTACTCACATGTCATTAATCTATGTACCCACCAGGTCCATCACAACATCTTACTATCGCAACTCTGTCGGCGGGCTACTAGTCTTCGACCTCACCAATCGCAAGACCTTTGACCATGTGAGGGAGTGGCACAAGGAAGTGAGTGAGCACATTCTGCCTCACCACATGGTCTACATCCTCATAGGCCACAAAAGCGATCTCAACAAGGACCGCAAGGTGAGCCGGGACGAGGCGGAGCAGCTGGCTGCCGAGCTGGGCATCCGCTACGTGGAGACGTCAGCCAAGTGCAACAGCAACGTGGATCGGGCCTTCGAGCTGCTGACCAGAGACATCTACGAGCTGATGAAGATGGGCGAGATTGTCACCCGAGACGGCTGGGACGGTGTGAAGAGCGGCCTCACCGCCAAGGTCCTCTACCCGGCAGAGGACGAAGAGGAACTAGCTACCGCAACCGCTGAGAAGGGCTGCCACTGCTGACTGAGAACTCTGTGCGCCCAAACACTGTCTTGTCTCACCAAGAGCTCACCTCGTCTCACAGCTGTCCATCGAAACCAAGTCACTCAGGGCTCAGCACCCTGTGATTTCACCATCCATCACTTCCTCACCTTGTGCTTCGTGCCCTCTCTGTGTGCGGGTTCCTCTGATATCTGGGATTCTTTTCAAACATGGGGCGAATGTATATCCCAATGTGTACCTTATAAGTGAGTTGTATCTCTAAATTCAAGTGGTGTAGCATGAGTCAACGTGTACTGGGCCCTGTTAAGTTCAGATAACACAGAAAGCGTGCAGAGGTGATCAGGTCTTGGAGTGTAGCGTGAAGCCACAGTGGGGTGTTAAAGGACTACTGAGCACACTAAAGGTGCAGGTAAATCCATGAACTATGACCCCCTGTAGCCTGGCAACTGTTGTTGGTTTCTACCTGTCATAGTTTGTGCGATGCTTTGCCTGAAATCTTTTGTCACTGCAACATTGTAAATAATAGTGAAATCTATATAGATTTAAGCTGAAAGGTCACTGAAAGCTATTTAATTCATAGTGTGAACAGACACAGTACACTCTACAGTGTCATCATATTAAATCATTGTGCTCCTCCTGCTTCTGTAAGCTGTATGTGCACTAACGCCAAACTGACTTAAAACTTCGATCATCTTGTGAATAGATGAGTAATGTTTTTGTAAAAAAAATAATAATCAAATAAAAATATTTTTAGTTTAGGTGTTTAGGCCACTGTAATTAGGGAACGTGGTCCCATTTAGGTATTTGTATCGTAGCATTAACAGAAGCAAGACATCAAGGGCCACAGCTCTCAGTCATCAGGCCATCGAAGACTTCGTCAGCAGTAGAAAAGCTCTTTTTGATTTTTACCTGCAGCTGTTTGTGTCTGTGGCAAACAGCTGTTTTCATCTATTCAAAGCCCAACACACTAATATAATATTACATTTAGCCCTTAACATGATGGATGCCATCACATTTTCCATTGCCTTGGATATATAATAAAAGCTGCTTGGGTGTAGACGTAATGGTGTGTTTCAGTCGGGAAGAAAGTCAGGCCTCCAAGTAGAAAAAAGATTTGTCAGCCCTGAAGATGCCACGGACATGGCTGCATACACTGCAAAAGCTAATTAACATTTGTTTTAATTTGTTTCTTACGGTCCTCCAAGCAGCAGATCAGGTAACATGCCTTTAAACAGCAGCACCCTGGACTGGGCTTTGGAGCTTTGCTGCATGTCATGGCCCCCCTCACGAATACAGTAAATCCTGTCACCAGTTTCCTGCCTGACACAGTTCTTAAGTAGATATTTGAAGGACTTTAAAGGATTTGTCCAATGGTTTGGGAACAGTGTGTGAGATCAATATATATATATTGTGAACTATATATACAGTGCTGGATGCAGAAGGCATTCAGCCCAGGTTGGCATTAATACTGAAGGCAGCCGCATGGTTCAAAAATACGCCAGCCAGGCAGCACATTGACAGCTTCAGAGTCCAAGGTTCCATTTTAGGCTCATTTTCAGGTTCATACTTTATTTTAGCCATCATGCTTTAATGAGCCTATTAAAGCATGTGTTTTTTCACACAGTGTCCATTGCTGCAGCATCAGTCACACCTGCTTTATAATCAAAACAGACATGGAAATTTAAATTTCTACAATATGGGACCTTTTACAGATTTTATCTTGTGTGTTTCATTTTTACAAGAACAGACATCCTAAAAAACAACATATGGTTTCAGTGGGAGTTGCGTGTTGTCAGTATTTATTGATAAAGACGAGCCAGCTTCTCGGTGTCTCCTCAGTGATTCGCGAGGTTGCTCTAGCTGTATCCCACCATTTCACAACCGGTGTCAATATTTTCTTCCAGCTCTCAGTTCTCATCCAGCTCTCATTAAGAAAGCAAAGCGCATCTCCCAAATCGTTGAACTATGTCCTTAAAACTACTGAAATTGAATTTCAAGGCCAGGATTTTGTACCAACCTTCATATGAAATTCCAGTTTAACGCTGGACTTAAAGTTGCTGAAATTCTTTGTTAACTAAGTGGGATTGACATAACTCAAGCCTCCACATGGGTGAGAGTATTTTGGATTTACATTCTTGTGACATTAATCATACTAGGGTTAGGGTTAGTAATGTAATGGAGTAATGGAGCCTGTCACGATCAGCCTGCTGTGTCTGAGCTGCATTTATGACGAATGCATGTTCAGCTTTATGACACAGCGGTGACTACCTTTGACGCAGAGGATCAGAAACTTACAAGTCATAGCTTATAACATATAAGAGGCTTTTTTGAGCGCGGACTCTATTAATCTGTTGTTTGCAGACTACGTTACACTTTGCACCCCCACTCCTACTGTTTGTTCACCCTCCACCAGCATCTCACCCAGTAATAATAATAATCTGTTCACACACACACACACTGTAAAGCAGCACAGGGTTATGCATTATACAGTTTTTACTTCACTTTCATGTGACCAAAACTTATATTTACTTTGAGCTGATAATGGCTGTAAGGGTGATCCGGTAGATATACTGTACTGTATGTGTTGCAGCTTAGTATTTGTAAGGAATGTATTCTAATACATTTGCACCATCCCTTTATTTTTACTCATGTATACAGATTCAAATGGTATGCTTCCTGTTGTAGCCAGGTTAAAATACAGTGTACAACAGTTCATACACTGTATGTTTTTTTTTTTTTTTTGACAATCATATTGTGAACATATTGTGTTCTTGGCGCAGATGAAGACTTCATCACAGGGGTGCTATGCCTTTAAATCAAGCTAAATGTCCATGCTACACACATAATCACCATCTGACAACCAGTCTGACTGTGTTTAATACAACAACCTTGCTCACTCTTGTCTCTCATCTGAACAGGGTTCAATTGTGTGATGTCGTTTGAATTGGTATGTTATTACTGTGCTGTCTGTGAGCATGATTCCCATTCCTGAGCACAGCACATGAGAAGGGGCCCATTGCACTCCGTGGTGTGAAGATGGCAGCCTCAGAGCTTTGGAAAGCAAAGATTTAATATAAAGGACAAGACTGGAAAGACACAGAGGGGAAACGGATTTCTGAAATACTGACTCTGGGAAGAAATAAGCTTACATGTACTTCTCATCAACCATTAGGCTACTTAATGCTTCTTTATCCACCGATGTTACATAGTTAAAAAAAAAAAAAATAGAAAATTCTAAGATTTACAATAGTGTTTTTAATCTTACAGCCTGCAATCTTACAAACAGTGACCATCCTGTGTAATCATGATGATAATGATGGAGGCTAGTCTTCAGTACAATTCCAACCTCTCTTACTGCATCTTAAGTACACATTTTACTTTATGACTGAGAATTAGATAAAAAAGATAAGTAGACAATGAGAGGCTTCAGCGTAAAGACTGGAAGCAGAAGTAACAGTAAGTCTGACTGTAAACATTTTAAAATATGCCTGAGAACATCTTGTATCTTCTTTGTGTAAAAAAAAAAAAAAAAACTAAAAAGAAAAAACTGAAAAAGAGGTTGTTGGGTAAGCTGCAAACTGCGACAGTTTCTTGCTGACCAACAGCCGGGCACATTGACTTCCCGGGATCTTGTCATCACAGTGAGGCTGCCAAATTTTCCAGACAGAGGAACAGTTTTTGTCAGGAAACTGTTACAGCATGTAACCCAGCATGGTTACAAACTAAAGTTTTTACCTTTTTGTTTGTGCGCACGTCAAACAAACAAGTAACAATGAGTAACAAGTGAGCTTTAGATAGCATATTTTTTCAGGTTTTGACAATGTCAAATTACTGCTTCCAGTCTGAATGTTATCTCGGGTAACCCCATTTTGGCTATTGCTACACTATGAGCCTGTTCACATTTGGTATCGACATGCAGCCTGAGTGATCACAAATACACAGCTCTGAGTAGAGTATAGTGCAGAGAAGTGAATGTTTAGTAAACAATAAAAAACATAATGGCAACTTCTTTGATGCCTGTCGTGAAAGTCTCCACACTCCCTTAAAAAATCCCTCCATTTTGCGAGTTGTGTCTAAACTTCATGAACATGAAATTCTGCTTAAAAGAAATTTTTATTTGGGCCTTCTTATTAATTCGGCAAACCTTATGAGTAAAGATATTTCTTTATATGTGTGTAAAACATTGTAAACCGTTTGTTCCGTTGATGTAAGTTTTTATTTGCACAGAGAGCAGAGACACATGTTGAGATGCATGTTGATGACAGGTGTGAAATGAAGGGCATAAAACTGTCTACCAGAGCTCAGATCCCTCAGGACACATTTTGATACCAAATGTGAACTACCTCATAGATATGCAATTGCTTTCAATGTTCTCATCTCAAGACAAGAAAAATAGCTCATTACTGAAAATGTTGAGTTATATGTTTAAGTGTTTTTTTTTGTTTTTTTTTTTAATGTTGTCCACAGGGATGAACAAACTAACCCACTGACAGGGCCTCTGTACCAGAAAACATCAGCAGCTGTTAAGCCTGCACAGTGGTACATAGTACAAAACTGTTACTTCTCCTGAACCCCATGCCCACATTTCACAGCTTTATTGAATAAATGTTATTTATTTTATATATTATGTATTACGGATTCGCTTTTTATTTGATGTGATTTTGTTGGTTGGATAAAAGAATAAATAGATGTACAATGAATAAAGTTTGGGCTCATGGTTTTTTTTGTTTTTTTTTTTAACTGGCGTTTGGCGCCCTCTTCTGGCAGACTGAAGGAGGATAAGCATGACCTAGATTGGCTGCTCTGATATATTAATGGTGATGAACAAGGCCGTGTTATCACAGGGACCTATCCGAGACTGCCATGCCACCTTTTAACCAAAGCAAGAGTCTCTCTAGTCCTAATAAACCTAAAAACCCTGGCCGTGTATCTGTTTTTAGTTTGATTATTCTTGATTTGGTTTAAGTGTCAAAGGCTGACTGAGGTAGAGTGATGGAATTTTCAGGGAACAGCTGTCAGGATGAATACAATTGCTGCAAACCCACAGCAAACATTTTCCAAGAATTTAAACACGCGTAGATTTCCCCACAGTAACCGAACGCAACACCCTTTGAGAGCGAGCACATCGACCAATGAGAGCCAAAAATATTGCATTGCCCCGCCTTTATTTTACCCATCATGCTCTTCCACGACCTAACTCACATATACAACCGCGCTAAAATGCCGATGGTAATTAACTGATTACTACATATTTCGAACAAAACTTGCCGTCGTAGATCGTTGTTATATAGTACACCATAAAACTCTAAAATGTAGAGGCAAACTTACAGTCCCTGCACCCCTGAGTGAGAAACATGGTGCCGGTGGCCAGTCAGTGGGACGTTCAATGGCATTGTTAAAAAGGGCTTCTGCTGTGCTTAGCACGGGTGGGGTGGGGATAACCACTCCACCCGCGGAATCGCCATCAAGAGATTTCGGAAGCACAATTTTTAAAACAGGGGATGCTGGTGATCCATAGTCCTGGCGCCCCGCTTTTACATGTGAAATCAAGACTTCTAATGACATTGCATTCTGTACACTGCAGAAGTAGATCATTTTGAGTTTAATGTATCTTACAACAAATAGGGGCCTTAAATAAGTTTCCGCGATCACCAGCTTTTAAACTTCAAAATGATGAAATGATCGTGTCTAATCCATAGTTCAATGAACAACATATGTTAAACCCGGCTTTAAGTGTCAGGATAAAGCCTTCACTTTTAGGGATGACACAGCAGTGACTCCCTTTGACACAGGATCGCATACTCATGAATCCCAAGAGGTGTTTGGGCACAGACTCTATCTATTCATCTGTTGTTTACAGTAACAATACATTATGCACACAATAGGCAGCATTACACTTTGCCTGAGATCTCACCTCCACTCTAACCATTTGTTCACCTTTCACCAGCAGCTCAACCAATAACCCGTTCATACACACAAACACACTGTAAAGCAGCACAGGGTTATGCATTATATAGGTTTTACTTCACTTTCATGTGACCATCTTATATTCGCTTTGAGCTGACAATGGCTGTAAGGGTGATCCGGCTGATATACTGTACTGTATGTGGCTGCAGCTTAGTATTTGGTGAGGAATACATTCTAATACATTTGCATCATCCACTTATTTTTAACAGTATGCTTCCTGTTGTAGCCATGTTCAGATACAATGTACAACAGGTCATGCACACAATAGTTTTGTTTGTTTGACAATCAGATGTTAACATATTGTGTTTTTGGTGCAGGTGAGGACTGTATCACAGGGGTGCTATGCCTTTAAATCTAGCTAAATGTCCATGCTACACTAATAATTGCCATCTGACAACCAGTCTGACTGTGTTTAATACTACATCAACCTTCCTCACTCTTGGCTCTCATCTGAACAGGGTTCAATTATATAATATTGTTTGAATTTGTGTGTTATAACTGTGCTGGCAGTGAGCATGATTCCCATTCCTAAGCACAGCACATGAGGGGGGACTCTGAAGCTGGAACCACACTGTTCCATGCTTCACTAGCCGAAGCGTCCAATAGTTCATTCACACACCATATACTGCATCACCAATAATGCGCCAGTGACAACACTGAGTAAGCAAAGCAGAATCGACCAAATCGACGAGTGTAACCTGATTGATCAAACATTTAAAACAGAGGATGATACTAAATGAGACACACGGTCTCTGCATTCAGGGTCAAAACATCGCTGGCTGCTGATATTCGGGGATTTGTGAGAGCGTGATAACAAGGCGAGCGCTGTTCAGCAGGAAGTCAAGATATATCAGTGGAGTGCGCATGCGCCGCAACTCTCCACAATCTAGGGCTGCGTTTCCCTTCATAAAAACGGTAAGGACAAGCTAAAATTTTATTATGTGCGTTTAAATACATTTGGCTGGAGATCGTCACTCTTGCGTCCGATACTGTCGGGTGGTTTCAGCCGGGAAGGTTCGGGCTGTATTGCGGAGGGGGTTCAGCCCAGCCAGGCTCGTACAGAATGGAGGGGCAACGCCGTCGCCGTGCCGTTGTTTGCTGTACGTGCCGCCGCACAGGGAGACGTCATTTTGAGGGGGAGCGGAGAGTTAAAATGCAGAGTTACGAAGGGACGTACGGTTCAGAGACAAGCGGCACGTAACCGTCACACTGTAAATGCAAAGCTTTTACCCGTCTCGGACGATATATATCACAGTATTGTCCAGTTTCCCACACGTCAAGTTACGCCCTTGCGTTAGCCATAATGGCTACCGTCGAGCCCTAGTAGCTGTATAGCTGTGTGGGTTCTCAATAGCGAAAAGCAGTCAGGTGGCCAACTTACTGCGGCGGTGATAACCCATCTAACTTTGAAGAAATAGCGGGCTTTACCTCCAAGAAACCTGATGGTTGTCGGGCCACTGTTTTATGCGAACGGACTGCAAAACCCCACGGCAGTTAGCGTCTCTCGAAATTACGCATAACTGCGGGGTTCAGTCTATAATTTTCGGGGGAAAAGTCTCGCAAACGCTGCATTGACTAAAAATCAGACAGTTTTAAGAACAGTAGTTTCACCGGCATGTGTCGCACAGCCGACGAAACATGTTTATGACAATTTCGCACTCGTTATGGTCTTGTGATAAATGTAACGTTAGCCCCGATGTGCACAACATGAGACATTTAAATAAAATGTTAAAAAAAAAAAAAAAAAAAAAAAGTATAGTATAAACAGTATAAAATTGCCACATTAGTTTACAGACATGGAGACATATTGGACCAAGCGAGTCAAGAAAGTATGTAATTTACTGAAAAAAAGTAATCAAACGTTTAGCTTTGGATTAGTAGATATAGCGTAAGTTAACGTCCTACGAGATCGATATAACGTTATATTAGCTGGACGAAATGGTAAATATGATGCTGCTCATTTGACTAGCGAGACGTTAACATTGGGATGACACATTTCTAACGGAAGTTTTGTTAATGTTTTTTCATGTTAGGCAGAAGGAAACGTGTACTTAACCTTAACAATTTCTACTGCAGATGGTAATACATTTTCTTCCAGCCCACCATGCATCCACCAAATCACTTTACATGTCTTTCCTCTAGTGCTATTTGTCCATCTAGATTTTGGTTGTGATTTGACGAGTTTTGGAAATTATTTTATTTTCTCATTTCCAAACCAGCATTAACTTATTTTTCCTAATCAGTTTCTCATTCATTGTAAATGCATGATATAACCAGTCCATTCAGCCTCTCAGTTTTTTCAAACATGTTGAGTTTAATGAATGTTTAAAGGCACAACTGTGACAGAAACAGCAGTAGGACCTCGCACACCTCTCTGAAGGTAGATGTTCCTCCCTTAGAAGTCAATGCTGGAGGAGTCCATCAGGACCATTTTAGCATTTAACCAGACCCAGCATGCACCTGTCAGCCAAGAACTGGGGGGTGTCCGTCTGTGGTTGCTTGTCATGCTTGCCAAGGCTTGTTTCGAAACAGTTATTATTTTAATGACATTTAACCTTTATCCATATAGTTATTTATTTATTAAACTAAAAGACGGGACTGTGCATCTTAACATTAATAATACGAATGTTACACTATACACTGAAAAAATTATCGAGCTTCATCATCTTCCATGGTATGTGTTTTTAAATGCATTCTTCCCTTTTCAGATGAACACACTCCTGGATAGCTGTTCTTTGAAAGCTGCCCCCCTCCGTAGTCTACTCTGAGTGTGATGGCAACCACCGAGGAGGTCACGGTCTCCATGGGGGAAGTGGTGATGGTGAAGACTGACGGTGAAGGAGACTCAGATGACCCAAATAAGACTCAGGTCATCCTACAGCTTCAGCCAATCACCACTGGGTATGTACTGAAGCCAGGTGCAACATAACTGAGGCTCACTCCAAAACAATATAACATAACGATCCACAGTGAAGCTATCATTAGGTTTTGATAGCAGTGGGACAAAGAGTGCTACTCCTAAAGTAGATACAGCAAGGAGATGGGCAATGAAGAGACAGTATTCTCTGTGCTACCAAGAAGAAAATGTAAAAAATGCCAAATGTTCTCTTTTTAGGGATGAATCTGCTGCTGAAACAGATGCAGCTGTCATGGCTGTCGAAGCACAACCAGGTAAGAGGTTGTCAGAATGATGCTTGGAACATTCCAAAACATTTAGTGATGCATTTAGCAGTTTGTATTACAAAAAGCTGGTCTCCTTGTGTTCAGATGTTGTATATTTTCATCCCAGCAGAACAAACTGAAGGAGACGATGTTGAGATTGGCTGTCCCATAACATGCGGCGACTGCAAAGCTGTGTTACTAGTGAAGAAATTTGTGTGCCCGGGAATCAATGTAAAATGTGTAAAGGTAGGTATTGAAGCAGAGTAGCTACTGCAAGGGGGTCTCCAAAGGCTTATCCATATGCTGTTGTGTCTTGAGTGAAATTGGTGCACTTGGTGGACAAGAACAGCACACTTTTGCAGACATTTCTTGTTTTATCTGTTGCAAGAATTCTTGCACTATAAGTACCAACCGTAAATGGTAAACTGTGTCTGAAATGCTTATATACTATTGTATTCTGACAAGGGCTACATTTAATGATTATTTTTATTTTGATTAGACTGCCTGTCATTTCATGATTAAATGTAGTCTATAGAATTGTAAAACAAAAATCTCACCACAATTTCCCAGTCTAATGACTTATTTATCCAACTAAGCTCAAAGAATCTTCATTAACTATCATATATGACAAAGACAAGCCGCAAATTCTTACATTCATACTATAAATGTCTGACATTTTCATTTGAAAATTGACTGAAACAAATAACTGACTATCAAAATAACTGGCAACCACTCTTCTTTCAATCGACACATTGTTTAATTGGCTAATTTTTGCTGCTCTAAGTATGACTAGGAGAATGTTGGACATTGACAGCTTGAATTCCATTGGAAAACATTTGATTTTTAATTGATGACCCATGTCCCACAATTCAACCGTGTTTGTAGCTTAAAAAAGTAATAGTAGTAGTAGTAGTAGTAGTAGTAATAGTAGTAGTAGTATTTTTATTCAGTCATCACATATAATACAATAAATGTAAACAGTACAGACAATATAACCAAGGTCAACAGTCTATATAGGAAGTAGTGACTGAACAGGCATAGACAGAAGCAAAATGCTTATTTACATATTTACATATTCTTAATATAAAAAGGAAAAAAAGAAAAATGCAACCCACAGAAATAGATTTGTGAACCTTTTTTTTTAAGAAACTAAAGGGAATTGTAGTGAGTTTGTACATTTTTATTTGCACAATTCTATAATTTAATCTCAACAATATAAATACATCTCCCTTTAATACTTTGTTTATATTGTTTATATGGTAAACGTGGTAAACACCTCTCAGATCATATTTCCTCGACTGTATTGAAAAACAAATCTTTTGTACAGTCTGAGAGTAACTTTAATTTTGCTCTGAACATTATTTGCATTATTAATAATGAAACGGAAAGTCATTGAATTTCAAACCACGGCCTGTCAAATCAGCAGTGAGTAGTCAATACTGCAGTACATTTGACTGACCCTCACAGCATGAAGCGTACAATTCTACACCACATTACATCCCCTCAATATAGTAGATTTAATTCTGTAGGCATTTCAATGTGATTACTTTACTCATACTCTCCACTAGTATGAAGACCAGCTGATCAGCCCAAAGCAGTTTGTGCACATTTCTGGAAAAGCCACACTGAAGGACTGGAAGAGAGCCATCAGGATGGGTGGAGTCATGCTAAGGTGAGGGGACGTATGTTTGGATTAGTGAGCCAAAATTTCAATATTCTGAATGCTGCTTGGGTGAACAACACACACCATTATATTTAGGCATCATTGCACTCTGCATGCAAACTTACATATGTATTGCTGCTGAAGTAATGAGCGGGGATGTGACACACACATTTTGAATAAATATCCAAGTGATGACAAAATTAAATATTCTGTGAACTAACTAACTGACATTATTCCATCACTGCTGAGCTGTGAACACAGTGATGATAATGCAGCTTGGCTTTTCATTAAACCTCTTGTCTCTTGGACCAATATTAAAGTCTAATACATATGGAATGTTACGGAAGAAATATTTAATCATATCAGGGTTACAACAAATAGTCTGGCTACTCATGCATTCTTTATTAAACAGAATATTGTAAAAATGGAAATGGAGCTATTAAAGACACTGGGGTGAACAGTTATCCCATACCTAACATGGTTTCTCTTTGATTTCAAGGTGCACTAAACAGCTTTATATTAACAATGTACATACATACATACATGGTGTTTCCTTTAGAGATCAGCTATCAGCTCATCGATTAGTTGACTTATCATTGCAGCTATAATTGTTACTGATTTACTGGCTACTTGATCCTTCACCTTGAGTTTTTTATATATATATATATATATATATATATATATATATATATATATATATATATATATATATATATATATATATATATATATATATATATATATATATATATATATATATATATATATATATATATACACACACCATAACATACACACCATAACATACACACACCATAACATATCTGCCTTTTAGATTATTAACTATAACAAACAAGTATATAACTGGTAAAATAAAACATTTTAAATAAATGAACGAGTAAATAAAGGCACCTCACATCCAGCCAGAGAATACATGTGCATGATGACAGGCAACTCAGAAATGTACACATATAGAATGGAATATCAGTTATGAAGCATGCACATATATTTATGTGTACTGATGGGATCCATGATCGCTGATTAAACTAAATTTTTCTTTTTCTCTTTCTGTTCTGTTCGGTACTCTTCTGATTTCTGCCCTCCAGAAAAATGATGGATTCAGGTCAGCTGGACTTCTACCAGCACAGCACACTGTGCACCAACACGTGTCGCAGCACAAAGTTTGACCTTCTAATCAACAACGCACGGTTTCCTCCTGACGGCACTGGACTCACCACACCCACGTCCTCTCAAGGTGAGAACACAGTAAGGTCATGGCTCCACAGAGGCCAGTTTAAAGGTTGTGTTTGGATTCGAGTGTTTCTGATTTTTCTTTATCAAGCTCGGCCACAATTTGTCATATGAGTCATTTGTCCTGAATGATGAGGTATTTAGTGACTCTTCATTGTACTTTTGCGGACATTATGACTACAATTAGAGATTCAGAAATGCTCTATTCTTATGTCAGCAGTAGGAATTCAGGTGTTTCTCAAGTTAGAAAAAATCCCCACCCTGCATGACACTTTGCCACTTCGATATATGTACCTATATCACTATGGTCTTTTGAGGAAAAAAATCAAGCATCTGTGGCTGTCAGTTCTGTAATAAGATCATCCAATCAGCTCTTTTGTTTTGCATAAATACAGTTGGACAGGTTACCTGTCTGTCTACCTACTGTATGTGCCAGTGCTAAGTGGATATGTTGTACAAGCTAGTCACACAAGAATGGCAGAGAAAGTGCAGCCAGAATTGTCCAACTCCCAACATGCTAGCTTGACAGTGGAGAGTATGTTGTTTTCGTTCACTGTGATAATATCTTCTGACATGTGAATGAGACATGAGGTAAGACTGCTTGTATACAGTCTGTCAATCAGCATCTTGCTAACTCAGTAGCATAAAGCACACATCTACTGCAGTGAGGAGGAACTGTAGCAATAGGTAGCCTTTTCAGACTGAGGTACGTTCATGACCATTGTTTTTCTTGTGTTTATATGATTGTGGCATTTGTCAGAGTTGTTTTATTTAGTAGATTTAAAACAGCAAAGCACACTTTTGGAATGTAGCAAACTAGCTGGCTCTTGGCCCCAGCTCCTTTTCACGATATTGTTAACACTCCACAAGCTCATGGATTCAAGTGAAAAATAAAAAAGCTTATCTTGATTGAAAGACGTTGTCACATTTGATATAATATGTTCACATTTCTCCATGTGCAGCTGTTTATTGTATTTAACTGGTCACACAATAACCCTAGCACCAAGCCCTTTAGCTAGAGTATGCTGTCCTAACCTTGATTTAATAGTGGATCATTCATTTAGAAATTCCATTTCCAGAGACAGGAAATAAGGGAAATAAATCATACTGAAACTCTCATTGACTTTAAGTTGTAGTCAGAGTTGTCAAAACTCTGATTCAAAAACACACGCTGACTTTGAAAAGTTAAAAGGTTTGCTGTCAAATTCACACAGTCCTGGGTATCAATGCAGTGATTTGGACTGCTGACTCACAAAGCCCAGTCGTTGGAATGCCCATGTAACAAGTGTAATTTTTTTTCTCCTCTGTTAATTGCAGCTCAGGTGGTCCTGGGTAATGGCGGGGTGGTGGGTGAGGACCGGGCAGAGATTCTGACCGGGAAGATGGACTGGAGCTCAGTCTCACTGGAGTCTGCAGACAAGAAGGAATCTAATGAGATCTCAGGTCACAGAGAGCGCACATCCCAACACAGATCATTACTTTTACAGTAATGATGATTTTTATCGGAGATCATACACACAGAGCACAGCAGTGACTGAGACTTGTCTGGGCTGTCTGTCTGTCCACAGAGGACACGCTGAACTTCTGGAAGGGCATTGCTGATGTGGGTTTGCTGGGTGAAGTGGTGACCAACATCAGCACAGAGCTCCTGGAGCTGCTGAACGGTGTGCAGCAGCGCAGGGAACCGGCTGCCTTACAGGACACAGGTACAGAACAACGCTAATGTGTAGTGGCTGCTGGGAAATGCATCTTCAAAGCAGAGCATATGCAAGACTCAGGGCTCGCTTGAGGGTGCATAAACACGAAAAAAATGGAAAGAAAGAACAAATTCAGCTGCTCCTGGAAGCTGATGGCTGAAAAACCAACGCTAGAGAGCTTTTAGAAATGGCTACTGTTGGTTTCTCTAACAATAACGACTGAATACTTCATGACTGATTGTTTAATAAAAGCTGAATTTGTTCCTCCTTTCTGACTGACCAAGTGACCCTTTGATTGATTGCCGCACTGATCCCAGATTCCTGTCTGGTAGAGGTGGCGGTGCTCAGTAACCTCGCCCAGGTGTTCGGCCTGCTCGACTCAGTCAAGAAGATCCTGGAGAGGAGAAGGCAGCAGACGGATCCCTGCCAGGAGCAGATCCTCAGCACGATCACCAGTGAGTACAGTCACAGTCAGCTTTCTATGTTTGGACTTTTTCTGTGTAAACAGACTTACCGCCATCATTCACTCATTGTGGTTGATTTTTTAATTTGTTCTGTTTTCTAATGGATGTCTAAATGTCAGTGGGCTTTTATTTAGATGCTATAAATCAATAATGACTGTATAAGTAATGATGATGAAAAGTCACACAACAACAAATCCATGTGGCTTTAGTTTCCACAGCAATATGCAAACACAAGATACAGTTTTACAAAGAAAAATCTCAAATCGAGGTCCACTTACTAGCTTTGTGGAGCTTTCATGCACTCGTGGCCTTGATGGTGTGACATATATATATTTTTTCTTTTATTTTCTTTCTTTTCTTTTTTAATGCTCATGACACACAGATCAGAAGCAACAGAAAAGTGCATGTTTGAAACAGTTGCACTCTGGACAGCGAAAACTGAATCATGACATAACGAAAAGACCTGAAGAACAGGACTTGTTTCTGCAACATGTAGCATTTAAATGTGTTAAAACAATGTTCTTGTTTTGTTCATTAATTCTCATTCTCAATTGAAAAAGAAACATTATCTATAGGAAATGGCACGAAAAAAATGCACCTTTCTATCATTAAAAACAGGTTGTCAGATTGATTCTCATAATTTCCCTCTGATTAAACTGCCTGGGTGAGTGAGAGTTTTTGTGCTTACCACCAGACTGAAGTAATGAATTGGACAATTAGCCTCCTAATAATCAAAGGGCCCAAATTAATTGGAGGTTGTTCAGGGGTTGCATTTGGCACCACCAGTTGAATAGGTCTGATGCACACCAAAAACCTTTAACAACCTCTTTCGAAGTAAAATAAGCTCTGTATTTCTATGTGTGTATTTGAGCCAGAATAATTTGCATGGATGCCTAAAACAGATTAAGGAAGTAATAAATACAGTAGGGCATTTTTATTCCCAGTGTGACAAAACAGTGCCATATAAAAAAAAAAAAACAAAACCTGGCATCTAAACCAGGAAATAAGTTACAAAAACATAAAAGCTGTAGGGAACAAATTAACTGAAGCGCCCAAGGGCCATTTATGCAATAAAACCTTCCAAGTGCACCAGTAACTGCAGGATGAAACCAAAGATTAGTGTTGAGAAAACTGACTTGCTTCTCTGACTGGCTTCTTAAAGGGCTAAAGCTCATGAGCATTGTAGTATATGTAGTATTTGTAGTATTTAGAGGCATCAAAGTTGATGGAGTCCCACACGTTAAGTATCAATGAGGAAATCATGAATAGGAAACTCTGCAGTGGAAATAACAAATAGGGAACAAATATTTTCCCAACAAGCTTCTCACTGCTGTGGATAAAGTTTGCCTTGAAGGAGCGACTTGTAGGACATGGCCAGAATTTTAGTTAAAAGTTAAACAGAGTGTGAAGAAACAACAGTGTTGACATCCTTTCACAGATTTATCGCATTTCAGAAATGTCTATTGAAGTTAAAGTGAAACTCTCGCCACAATGCAGCCTAAGCTTTTTTTTTTGTGAATGTATGAGAGTCAAACCTTTGTGTAAGAGCATAATTATGACAAAAGAGGCACTTTTAAGATTTACCATATTTTCGTTTTCGGGTCAAAGTCATTTTCCATGGGAATGCTTGGGGCTAATTAGCGCTAGCATCAAAATCGCTATTTTATAAGAAGGCTTGACACAACATGGAACTTTGCTTGTAGTATCATCAGGGTCTCTACGCATGAACACGAGCATTGAGAACATTGTTTGTGTACACAGAGTTTACTGAAAAGAAAGTTTTTGAATAACTTACATTAGCAGATGCTTGTTCCGCTAGCTGCCATCATGGCAGCCGAGGAGTATCGATCTCAGTGTACTGCAGTGTAACATGGACGAGAGTTAAGGTGGACCGCTACTGTCTTCCAGCAACAACTATCCCCACGATATCGTACGTGACTTTTCCGGCCTTTGATTTTAGTACTGTTTCTTATATGAGGCTCCTCCTAACCTGGAGGAGAGTTAAGGTGGACTGCTTCTAAAGCTTAGTTCCATATAAATGCACAGATAATTAGTTGTTTTGTGGTTAGCAAAAAACAATATTGACCTTGAAGTTGAAATGGGAGCCTCATATGAGAAACAGTACTAAAATCACTCATGAAAAGTACACAAAATGAATGACACAGTTAAGATGCAGAACTCTTTATTTTTCAAACAAAGAAACAGGCCTGTCGTCAGCTGGTTGTGTGAGTTAATGATACTACAGTGTTTGAATACTAAATATTAAAAAGGATCGGTGACATCTTTAGTCAGTGTTGTATATGTTTTCAGATGGAACTTGACATTTTTGGGCCTATGTGTGCTCAAGAACTCTGATAAATATTGCTATAACATGTCAATATTAGGAAACACAAATTTCAATTTTAATTAATGTGAAACTAGTCGTTAATCAGTTGTTCACTCTGCCCTCATCCTGTGTTATGTTTTGTGTTCAGACCTGGAGGTGCAGTTGGAGGAACAGAGGAAGCAGCAGCAGGTGCGAGCTCTCCTGTCCTGCCCGCAGCCTGCCAAAAACAAAACTCCCACCAAGCGACAGACTAAGCGACCTCGTCTCCAGCGGCCCGCCTCCACCACCACCCTCCTGACCTCCTCCATCAACCAGCAGGCCACCCTGCAGTCCCAGCAGTTCACCGTACTTTCCCCAATCTCTCTGTCCTCTGTGGGTCAGCCATTCACCATGGCAGGCCTGGCCCAGTCCTCCAACACGGTCACCCTGCTCCCCGCTTGCTCGCAGCTCTTCACACGCTACATGGTGACTGGCGACGGAAAGGCGGACACCATCACCTTGCACCCCTCTTCGGGCCTTACGCTAGTGGGCACCACCGCCATGCAAGACTCCAGCCAGCTGGGCACGATGATGAGCCCCTTAGAGCTGGTGCAATTCAGCCAGCAGGCTGGCGGGGCAGAGGTGGTGCCCATAGAAGGCCAGGTGGTGGATGGCACCATGCTGGTGCAGCAGGAGGTGATGCAGGGTGAAGTGGAGGCCGGCCAGGAGCACACGGTAATTGAGATCAACCCTGCTCCGATGGAGCAGGCGGTGGGGGTTATGGAACTGCAGCTGACCGGGGAGTCGGGCAGGGACGGGACCACCATGATGGTCCAGAGCGGGATGGAGGTGACGATGGCTGCAGGAGAGGAGGAGACACAAGTGCAGGAGGTGCAGACTGAAGGGGTTCAGGGGCTGCAGCTGGATGAGAGCGGACAGTTGTCAGGTGTACAGATAGTTGTGATAGGTGAAACTCAGGAAGAAACCAAGGTGAAATGAGACACACCTCCTGTTTTATCCAGCAGAGCAGGTATGGACTCGTGCTGAGCTGCCACAGACTCATAAACTGTAAATAGACAGAATTTCCAAATCCACAAATTGCCTTGGCATAAGACCAAGAACTAGGGTAGCCGTTTTTCCTTTTTTATTGTGTGTGTGTGTGTGTGTGTGTGTGTGTGTGAGAGAGAGAGGGTGTGTGAGTCTGTGTGTCTGTGTGTGTACATGCTGTGTCAACTCCTTGATGATTTTCATTAAAACAAAGAGGCATCACAACATAAAACACACTGTATGCTTCTGATTGTTATGTATACAAAGGATAAATTCTGTTTATTACAACTTGGGTCAATATTAATAATTGTAATGTTGGCTATCGTTTCTAGCTGTAGTAATAAAATTGCATTCACCAAGTTAATTACTGTGATGTGAGGATGTGTCAGTGTTTCTAAAGAAATTTAACAGTCAGCCAGTTAGATTTAGGGTTAGGGCTAGGGCCTAAAATATGAGGCTTAATCTTTCCATAGTTGTGTGCACACAAATTTCCTGTACAGTGATGCATTATTACCAACATTTTAAATGTACTCACTTTTGGTTTTATCCCCAAATATAAAAGGGTAGCTCAGAGTTTTGCAATACCTTAACCCTAACCCACTGACCCCTGAGAAAACTGATGTGGCAGCAAAAGGTCATTATTGAACTTTTAATGTGTAATAACCTTGAGTTTGATATATGAAAATGATCTGTACGATAAAAAAGTTAAGAACCCATGATATAGCTACTCTGCCTTATTTACAAAAGGTCCATGATTCAACAATCGATTGATCATTTTGTCGTTAACACTGTATAATAACCATAATTTATAAATGGTAAATTCATAGTTAATTAAACTTGAGAAAAAAAATGAGTCTTAAACAGTGAAATCTTTAGAAACCATTTTTTAAGGCATTGTAACAGTTTGTAAACATCAGTTTCATCTTTACAAAGACCATACAAGTGATGTTTATGGACAAACTACACAGTATTTATTAACCATTTATAAAGTATTACAGACACCAGTTGCAACTTCACAAAAAAACAATAGCTTAAAAAATGGTTTGTAAAACATTTTATTGTTAGCCAACAGAAATAGCTATTAACTACATTTTAATTAACTAAATTATGGTTATTATTAGTTCAGTCTAAAATAACAAATACGGCTGCTTCTTTTGTCCAACCAACAGTCCAAAAGCCAATGCCTCTTTTTTACTGTCATTAATGACAAAGAAATACCTGCATTGATAAGATGGAACCAGCAAATATCTGACATCCTTCCTTGAAAAATGACTGACGTGATTAAGAGATGTCCGTGTCATCCCAGATACCAGCAACCTTGGTCAGTACATTGTCATTAAAACCGACAGAAACGATGGCCAAAGCTACAAAGTTACCTGACCTGTAATAACCTGTATTTATCTTTCAAGCCTCCGTGAACAACCTGAGGACAAGAGAATGCACTGTAACTCTGTAACCAAGTCTACATGCAGGGCTTTAATGGTGCTGACGGTTCATCACTTCACGTCTTCTCATATGGCATCTGTAGCCGCAGGCTGCTGATCCGACTTATTACCAGTAACAGTGTTGGCATCACTTGGGGCTGGGATTAATTGCACTGTCTATTGTGTTGTAGTATCGCATCAAAGCTGTATTGTTTTTGCACTGTGCGTCGTCCGTTTAGGACTACAGGAAGATGTTTGCAACAATGCCTGCTCTCTTAACATTTCTTAGAGAATGTTGCCACGCTGTTGGCTGTGCAGTGATTTTTGTTTTTTTTGTTTGTTTTTTTTCTGTGCACAGTTGAATGGAAACTCCTCACTGGAAATGCATCGCTCATGCACTTATTTTCTCAGTGGTTTTCTTACTGATTTTATTCAGAAACTCCATTTATTTTTCTTTAACGTGTTCATCTATTGCTTTAACTCAGTATGATAGGTAGTGTGAGCTGCTGGGCTGATCGTTTAAGTCAATATATAAAACCATATATATATAAACTTAATGTCAAACTTGGTATGCCTGTATTTTACACTTGTAAAGTAGTGTCATATTTATTAGTTTCCAAACCGAAGAGATGGGCCTCTGTTAAAGGTGCAAACGTGGATTAATTTATGCTCCTGGCTGTAGTTCACATCAACAAAGACCTGTTCAAGACTTGTGCATTTCAGTAATTTAATTTAACAAATGAGGGTATTTGCATACTGACTTTGTAATGTGTTTTAATATCAGATTAAAACAAAAAAAAAATTGTGAGTGGTTATGTCGGTGTTTGTCCACCAGAGAGTGCTGTGTGCTCACTCCACTACGGGCTGAAACTGGAGATGGAGGGTTTACGGCTGCATTTGTAGACGGTGGAAAATAGTCTAATGCTGTAATCTCTGACTTCTCCATGTGTCAGGCTTATTGCAGTCTGTAGTGTAATCTGCACTGTCATGGGTGCTGTCCGTGATGGGCAAACCTTCTCCGGAGGCTGAGCCGTGCTGACAGGGCACCAGGGCTCGCTGGTTATTACATTTCGCTCTTCTCGTAGCGCCTAATACTCTCAGACAGGCTGTATGAGGGGAATGGCATGAGGATTTGGGTTATACAAGCACAAAAACAGGCACATTCACAGGAGTGGCTGTAGAGAACAAAAGAAAAAAAAACATCCCGACATCAGCAAGCTGAATGTGAAGCCGCTGGGGGCCAGGTGAGTGCTAAAAGGTTGAGAAACTGAACCGCAGGGGTCATTGTGTGGTGTAGGAAGAGAGGATACACTGTCCGAGTAAATTAGGTAGTTTCATAGACTATGGATTGGGTTTCATCACATGTTGCACACAAGACAAAGAAAAACAGGAGCAGTAGAAGCATTGGTTACATGACTGAAAGACTCCTGAGGGTTTGCAAGACTGTTAAAGAAAAGGCCAACATGCTGAGGATAGTCAGTATCACCTCAGCTATGGCACATTTTGGTGAGAATACAGATGAGTGTCACCTTGCAGTCAGGACTATGTCTTATAGGCAGGGTGGCTTTGAGCTCTATCCATCATGAGAGCAGGAAAACAGGTTCATAAATAGACTGTCATCATATCCCAGCAGATTTAACACGTACACTTGACATACAAATAGATTGACTGAGTCAAACCATGTGTTGGCTAAACACAAGTGCTTCATCTGGCCTTGAATAATATTCTTTTATAATTTCCAGGATCATATACTGTACATTCAATATGTATATCATTTACACAAGATAAGGACGCCTTCTAATTAACTGGCAGTGTTAAAGAGTCTAATGAGGCTCTTTAAGTGTTATCCACTACTGCTGTCAGTTTTTCAAAAACGGACAAGTTCAGATGACTTTGAGCGAACATGTCATTCGTTCAGAATAATTAGAAAATAAGCCAGACCGTGTTTGAGTCCGAGATAAAGTGAGACTGTCACAGAAGCGTGTGGCCAGCAAATTGTATCTGACGGTGGCATGAGAGTGTGGTACCCTTCAATATGGCCTACAGTGTTCCACTTGTTTCTGGTCTCTGCTGCCTCACTTTGATTTGTTGCGTTATAGAGTCATAAAGAGCCAAAGTCGCGCCCCGTCTGGTTCGCCCCATGGGACCTTAATTTGGACGTCATCTGGTGAAATGTTCACAAATACCCATTAATTAAATCTTGTAGGACTGGTTCTGTATATTAGCTCGCTCGCAGAGCTAATGAACTATCAATTTACATAGCTGCAGTTGACAGTATGTCCAGATTTATGGTGACATGGATGTTTCTTTTTTAATTAAAATGCTTATGTATACTAATATAGGAATATCCTAGAAATTGAACATGTGTGAGAGTGGAAAGCTCAAAAAGTAGCTGTCGGTTAAATATAGGTTTAAGAAATAGCATTGCAGTAGTGACTACTGCCAATCAGGACAAACAATTCGAAATGGAGGCAAGTGCATATAGTATTACACATGTGAAAGTTGTGTCAGAAAATGTACATTCAGTTAAAGATCCTCCCTTTTCCACGAGATTCTTACACTGAGCACATTCTCTCGACATTCACAGTGGCGCTAAACACATGTTAACTTCATTCAGTCTTCCTCCTGAAGCCCTAAAATGCAGTGGACAGGTGAGAGACTACTGATCGAGTGGAGCGCAAGTGCATCGTGTGCACACAGAACACGCATGCGAATGACTGAATTGCCTGTGCGATTTAGTAATTCGGGTGCATGTTTTTTTTAAAAAAAAACAAAACAAAACATATCCATATCACCTCACGGGCCCGGTAGATTTTAACTTTTGTAAATACTTTTTCTATATGGAGTTGGCAGTCATGTTGGTTTTGGTGATATATACTGAAACCATGAAATCTGCTGAGCGTTTTCACATAATACTAGATCATATTTTACTTTAGTTATGACAAACTGCAACTTTCTTGACTTGGAAAATTATCTTTTAAATTGACAATCTTTATGTGTAGTTCATGGCACAGTTCAATTAGGATCAAAAACATGTTTGTCTTACAGCATTTACTACCTTACAAAACCATACAAAGTTTTTCTGAAATAAGGTCCAATGAGGTAAACTGGAAGGGATTTGACCTCGGAGTTTTTGGGTTGATCATACCAGCTGCTTTTAGTCTGTTGCAGGTAACCAGTCCTAAAAAGTAACTAGGCCTTCACTCTAGAACGGTGAAAAAAAAGTGAAAAAACATTTTTCTCAGCTCAACAAACCTGGAAAATTACCTTGTTTTTACATTTTAAAATGTTTTAAGTCAAAAATTGATCCATTCATCGTATTAAACTTGGAAAGCGAAGAAGAGCTGCGCAATACGTTTAGTTCATTAATACTTTTAGTTAGTTACATTTGAAATCATATTTTGGAAAGCTAACAAATGGAAGTCCAGTATTCACTCACCTTGTCACTCTAATCTGGTCTGCACCAACTCCTGAGAAAAACAGGCTATCTGGCTTTTTAGCTAGTTAAATAAGCTAACTTTGTCTGGCTGCTGTTTGGTGCATGGGCGCGACGGAAATGTTCAGTGACAGAGTTTTAAATGTGTAGAAAACCAAATGATGATCAAAAATAGCTGTGGGGAACTGCATTGGATTCGCTGTAGGTTCATCATTATGGCCGATGCTTTTCACGTTACAGGTAAGAGTCTGATCTCTTAATAAACAAGAGATGGAGTGTACAGTGCTAGATGTACTTGAAACAGTTGTAGTTGAAACAGCAGAAGGCTACTTTGAGCAAAATGCTGACATCAGCATGCCAGCAAGCTCACTATGACAATGCTAACATGTTTTCCAGGTGTACTGTCATGTACATTGTTAACTACAGTTTAGCCTGTTAGCACTCATTAGCACTATTAAACACAAAGTAGAGCAGAGGCTGATGGGGAAGTCAGAATCAGCAGTATGTTGGTGCAGACTTACTAGACCAAAGTCCAGGGATCACCACAATTAGTAACTAAAGTTGGATCATAATGCTCTTTCACTTTACGCATTCACTTCATCTGATATGACAAATATGATTAATAAAGCAAACAGCTTGAAGAATTGGGCAAGAATGTCAAACACTCTCCGGTTCCAGCTTCTCACCTGAGGCAATTGTCACATATTGGGAAAAACAAGCCATCTGTGGGTATCATCTTGGGGTCTGGGAGCCTAGTGTTTTTAGTCATTCATTTATTTTATCTTCACTGTTTTATAATACTTGTAAGATTTTTGCTAGATTTGTTTGAGAAATAATCTTCAAACAAACAAAGCTAATAATTATAAGCTCTAGCTCAAATTTAGACCCCAGGAAACAAGAACTGTGGTTACCTTGGCCTATTTTTTTGACAGTGCACAAGCAGATCTTACAGTTCCTCACTGCCTCTCGGGGTTGCCAGATCACAAAGTTGCCAGGTGCAGCTCTGGGTCAGAGCGAGGCAGGTGGAACTGAAGAATAAAACACCTTTGCCCCTGTCTAGTAAAATGACACAAGTTTAAAGCCACAATTTTGGCCCCAAGAGAATGAAATGTTCCTCATACCATACAGTTAAAACATATGCTGTAGGTTTTGCTACTACTACTACCAAAAACCGGCAAGAGTTTATTCTGGTAAAACAACGACTTGGGTTTAGTTATGTGGCTTTGACCTTGTTTTATCAGTTAAGATTACATTGTACTCTACATGCTTACATTGCTATAACAACAACACGGCAACATTTATCCAGATTGTGAACTACTTAAATTCAAGATAAATCTTAATTGACAAAACATCAATATCAATCCGTCAGTGCACTTTAAAGCCTGGCAACCCAGCAATTATCGTTGTCCACAATGTTATTAGAGCTGATAAAACTATGGAGATTAGACATAAGTAGTGGATTTTCTCCTTAACCTTTCTCCCAAAAGATGGCACATGAAGACCAAAATGGAAAGAGGTAATTCTCTGGGAATCATGAAAGTGCTCAGTTGGCATTTCATCTATGTAAGAGGACATGATGGTTGTGCTAGAGGTGAAGATCAGTGTATTTCATGGCACTCTGCCCAGTCTATTTTAATATTTCTTGACAATCACTGCATATTTTGGCTCAGAATCCAAAAAACATTGAAATTCTTTCTTTGCAGAGCATGACCATCCGCATCAAATCAGTGATGGAAGTCGGGCAAAATATGTTTTCAATAAAAAGTCCGATTTCAGTCACTAAAATGTCAATCAAGTGTACCTGATGGTGATACTAATCAACAGGACAAATAGTAGGCAGATTCATACCAATACCTGAGCGTAACTTGATATAGACCTAGCAGTGATGTTTTCTGGAAAGACTAAAGCGCTACACCAGGTCACTTCTTCTTCTATCAGCGAGCTCCTTCACTGAGTTCTAGGATAACTTCAGCTGACTAACCTGGAGAGCTTGGCTCAATGGGCTGCGGTGCAGTCGCATGTTCTAGCCTGTTTGTGGGTGAAGTGTTCAAGAGAAACTCTTGCCAAAATGTAACTTAGGCTTTTTTTTTTTGTGAATGTATATGAGTCAAAACTGTGTGTAAAAGCATAATTACAATGAAAGAGGCAAAGATTTACCATATTTTCGTTTTCGAGTCAAACTCATATTAAATGGGAGTGCTTGGGGCAAATTAGCGATAGCATCAAAATCGCTATTTTTAAAACACTAAGAAGGCTGGACACAACATGAACACAACTGTGTACACAAACAATGTTCTCAACGCTCGTGTTCATGTGTAGAGACCCTGGTGATACTACGAGCAAAGTTTCATGTTGTGTCCAGCCTTCTTAGTGTTTTAAAAATAGCGATTTGGATGCTAACGCTAACTTGCCCCTAGCACTCCTGTTACATAGCCTAGACATAATTACAGAACCCATATCAACTTCAGGCATAAAACAACAATATGCTCCACCCATTCTGAGTATGTGTGGCGACACAGACAATTGGTTGGCTGAGCAGACACAGATAAGGGTGTCCTCGCTCATCCCTAAACAATACATACCTAAACAAGCATGCAGCACTTACCTATTCTTTTAAATGTTTTGTTCCCAACGCTATTTTGCAGAGACATCGTCGCCACATCCTGGCCAGACCTTTTTCCAGCACCGACACAGGACTATGGAGATTTCCCTCAACCGAACCAAACTGCAAGTTCTGGGCTCTTGTCGTTTTGGGAGTTACTGGAAATCAACCTGCAGTATATTCAGTTGTTTAGGTGCAAGGATGTGTTGAATCCATCACAGTATTATATATTATACTGTGCCATGTGTTTTCGTCTGATAAACTTTCAAACTCATGGATGTGTGGCTCAAAACCAGGCTTCCAAGTCTCACTGCTGCTGAAATAACACACTCCCACACAGTACTGTTTTTGGTCTGAACACCTGTTTTGCTGTTTAGTATTTTCTACATCAATGTGAAGGTGATATATCCATTGAACGATAACTACGGAATCAGGAAAAAGAAAAAGAAAAAAAGACCACAGTCAAAATGTATGTTGTTTAAATATGAAAAACCAAAGAAAATAAGGAACACATTCAAATCAAATGCTAATACCCATTTATTCTAAAAAGGGACCCTCAATGCCAGTGTGACACTACTAAAACTACTGACACAAGAAGCTGAGCTGTTGGTGGGCTGCTAATCCAAACTACTGTATCATCCCACACACTCCAGTCAGTCTTGCTTGAAGGGATTTCTGGCTCTGAGGACCGCTGTGTTTACAGCCCAGACAAAGAGGATTGTCGACCTTGTCTGATTTTTTTTTTTTTTTTTTTTGGGGCAACTGAGTCTGTGAAGAGAACTAATAAAACTCTGGCAGCCTGTGCCACCATGTGCCACCCCATCTCTTCGCTCCGCCAGCCATGTTGGCGCGCGCCAGCAGCAGAAGGTGCAACTTCCCTTCTCCGGGGCCTTGACAAGCAGACGGGGAGGGGAAGGGCCCCTGTGAGCGATGGCAGGAGCCCGCCTGATGGACAGAGGTGTTAACCCCATCGTCGGGCAGGGGGAGATAGCGGCGTTGTTGTTTACACACACCGAGGCCGGATTGTCACCTTGTCTGTCAGGGAAACATCCTATCTGCCTCCTCTTATCTCGCCAGGAGACAGCCAGCTACTCCGTTGGGGAGATCAGCTGAAGCCTCACATCACCATAAATCATTTCCCTCAGCCATACCATTGTTGCTTTTCATGTTATTTTTCCCTTCACTAGTCCAGATACTGCTGCTCCACTGTCCTGAAATGGCTTCCACTCTTATGCACTCTCAAGTATTGCTTGACAGTGACCCTGTGCCCTGGTGCACCCACGAGGCACTGAAGTGTATACATTTCCATAAAAGCTGCTCTGTGAGATGAAAACTTACAACACTGGGGTCATAAGCATTTTTGTTCTTTGTTGAGAAGTGTGCAGCCTATTCATCAAGCGACATTGTAAATGTCCTTTTTTGCTATTAAAACATGCTGGTTGTTAATCTCTATGAAGTATTTTAACAGTTTAAATGCTGCGACCTTGCACAGAGAGTATTCTCAAAGCAGCATAATGGATCTCGGTTGTTTAAGTTATACAAGTTCTGAAGGATGCTGAACACTCTGGTAAGAAATATGGCTACTGTATGACAATCAACACATTTGTTAGCTACAATGTGAGCTGGCTACAGGAATGCACCCGACAGGTGAACATGAATTCAAATACAGCCCTGCAAGAAGGAGGCACGCCGGAATAAACGAAGCACACAATGCACAAGGAGAGTTGATAGGAGCCTGAGGACGTGAAGAGGCAGCATTGGATGTGCCGCAGTGGTGATGGACAGTTATTCTAGACATATTTTTCAAGGACTGAGGGGGTGGGATCAGCAGAGAGAGGAGTCCCGGGAGCTGAACATTTTCATAAATTGATGACTGCTATTGTAGGAAGCCTAAGTGGAGAAACAAATTGATGAGTGGGAAAGATGAGGATTTCGAAAGGAACCAAGGCTCGTCTGTCTCTCATTCGCTCGTTAAAATGCAGGAGATAAAATGTTATCAACCGCAGAGTGGGACTTCCCATTTAAAATTAAATAAGACCAATTTGTGGTGTCAGACAGATAAGGACGAGAAAAGGAGAAGAAAAGTTCCTGGTTGTTCTGTGGCCAGTTAAAAGAGCTGGGAAGTTTGGTTCATGTACGCATAGATGCCTGTATAGGAGTATGTATGACTGTATACGTGTGTATTTTTGTACACATGTTTTTTTTTTAAAATAAATTTTACTAGCGCTTAGTCACAATCAACCTGGTCAAGCACAGAAGCAAATCATGCCCATGAATTACTCACAGCACACAGTGGGTGTTGGCTGTAGCTTGAAAAATATTTCAAAGCATGAACAACATGAGTGCAAGGCAAACAGTACTGTATCACTTGTCAAATGAATAAGTGTCAGTAAAAAATCTATTTTTATATATTTTCCAAAAACATGAAGTGTATTGATTCTCTCACAGAAACTGGAGCAGCAAACAGGAATACAGTACAGAGAAAAAGGCTAGAAGAGGGATAGACTAAAGCAGTGTTGGAACTATTTGGTTGTTTGTTTGTTATTGATGTTTGATTAGTATAGTTTTATTTTGATTCGATGTGTGATATTATCATTATTATTATTATTATTATTATTATTATTATTAGTAGTAGTAGTAGTAGTAGTTTCATTAGTAGTAATTTAAGGTAAATATCATTGTTTTGCTTCGCTAATTTAGGTTTTTGTTTTCTTTGTAATTTGGGTACCGCTGGGCACCGGAGATTATATAAGGATGAATGCAGGTGGAGGACCAGAATGCACCTGGGTGGGCACATGTTTTGTTTTTTTTACCAGCGCAAGAGAGTAAGAGAGGCATACGAGAAACAGGATTTGCTTGTTATATTGTTTTTGCTTGCTTGTTTTGGGAAAGAATAAATCATCTAAAAAAGAAACCAAGAACTTTGAATGGACAGTATGACTTTTGCCTGCGTATGATTCACCCCCATGGTGCCAAAGTGACCCTCTTTGATTTTGATGAGTTTTAGTTAAATTCATTTTTGGACAAACGGCCACTACAAGCAGTTTAACACAGTATTGGCATTTTTTTTTAGTTATAATTCTTATAGAATGGTGAAAGGGACGTATCTTTGACTACTTTCTGCTACATTCACAGAATCTATTCCAATCAAAATCTATTTTATTAAGTGGAGTGTTGATGATGAATTCAGGAGTCTCACAGCCTCAGGAAGCCTGAAACTGCTTCATAGTCTGGTGGTACGGCAGTGGATACTTTTATGCATTTTTTTCAGGCGGCCACAGGGTGAACCGACTATGGCTTGGGTAGGTGTGTTCCATAAGTCTCGTATGGGCTCTGCGCAGACGTCTCACCTCACCAATATCACTGTAGATTGGTACCAGTGATGTTCTTGGCAGTTTTAATCACCAGAGCAGAGCCTTCCTGTCCTGGTCTGTGCTCAAACCATTCCAGTTTCTGATGTTTCGACTCTGGAATTTAACCTCGCTTAGTTTTTGTCGGAATGTTTTTTTTTTAAACATGGCTGGTGATTTGTGTTGAACGTGTTCACCTGCTCCACCTGAGCTCCACTGCTTAGTTAGTTAGGTAATTAATTAATTAATTAATTAACAATCAGCTCCTTTGTTTTGCTGACATTGTGCATGGTGGTGTTGTCAGCATACTTCACTATAGAGTTCTCTTGATGTCTCGCAGTGCAGTCATGGGTGTACAGTGTGTACAGGGGGAGGTTAAGCACACAGCCCTGGGGGGCTCCAGAGGAGGCGTGACTACCGATCCTTAGTCTCTTGGGTCTGCTTGTGAGCAAGTCCAATACCCGGTTGCAGAGTGTTGTACTCAAGCCCATTGCTCTCCTGCTTTTTCATTCGACATGGAACATAATCCAAAGAGCTAATTAAACTGTAACACATCCGGAGCTCTGCTGCTCGTATTCTCACCCACTCTCCTCCAGAGACCACATCATCACCCTTTCCTCAAGAATCTCAGATGGCTCCCTGTCCTACAGCACATCCAATTCAAGGTCCTTCTCTTCACTTTCAAAGCCCTCAATAACCAGGTCCCCTCCAACCTCACCGACCTGCTCCGCCAGCACACTCAGACTCACACTCACTGTAGTCTCCACTCCTCTGATGCCAACCACTAAGGACCAAGCACCAAACCTGGGGCGAAAAAGCCTCCTCCATAGCTGCCCTGTCCCTCTGGAACTCTCTCTCCGAGAACTGCACCAACCTGTGTACTTTTTACATTTAATGTAAAAAAAAAAAAAAAGTGTGTATGAGTATCATGAAAAGAAGGGTTTTGTATGCAGGCTGTTGAACACCAGGAAATGCAGTTGCACCACTGTTGCACCACTGACTATAACACCATTTTAACACTAACCTCTTCAGGAGCTGGTTTTCAAACAAACTGTTGCTTGCTAAATCACACCTGGAGCTGCCATCTCTGGCTACCAGTAGTTCCTCACAGGGCATTAATTGGTTCAGCGGCAATTGACTCGCATGGTAACACATGCATACAGTCTGTCCAAAATTTGCCAAAAAGTAAAATTTTTTCAATGTACTCGATGCAGGAACGAAAAAAAACAACAACAACAACAACAACAAAACTAAATCTAAGGTGAAGTTAGCAAACAGAGATCTCAGAGGTTCTCGAAGCATAAATGGGCTCCTGGTTGACTCGAATATGTACACAGAGCTATGTGGAAATGAGGTGTAAGAGTTGACAGACATGCTGATGTTTAGCAGGTATGTGCCATCTTAGTTTAGCTTGTTAGTGTGCTACAGTTTGCTTGAACTAATCAGCTGTGCGGCTTATGGAAAATAATAAGTTAAATGAAAGTACTGGAGACATTAAAACTTTGACATGATGTGATGCAAGCTGAAAAGTTAAGGGATAATCAAAGTTGTCACAATTCACCCTGAGTGGACGATGACTACCACATTTCAAGGAAAACCGTTCAAAAGTTGTGGGGACATTTCACTCAAAACTACAAATGTCAACCTCATTAGAGACGCTTAAACAAAAGGTCAGGCAATCACCAAAGCCTGTACAATTGTCTGAAGAACATTTTGGGGCATTCTGGATCTTGAGATATTTCACTGAATGAGTCAGCTAGTGTTGGTGGGATTCATCCTCAGGGGACTGTGAATGTCTGAACAATATTTCATGGCAATTCATCCCATAGTTGTTGAGATTTTTATTTCTCTGGATCAAAGGGAAAGGGATAAGGATAGGATGGGGATGGCTGTAGCTCAGCGGGTAGAGCAGGTGGGCTAGTGATCGGAAGGTCGCTGGTTCAAATCCTAGCTCTGAGCTGAGCTGCATGTCGAAGTGTCCTTGAGCAAGATACTGAATCCCAAATTGCGGCTGGCACCTTGCATGGTAGCCTCTGCTAGGGCTGGGCGGTATACTGGTTCACACCAAATACTGGCGTATATTTTCATCATGATATGAATTTTTAATATACCACCATACCGGTGTGTTTGATTACACAGCGTTCAGAATGCCACGCAACTGAAAAGGGTCCGGTCTAAAAACAGTGTCGCCCGTAAAAAGCCCCTGGCTAAGAACCCAGTTCTAAACTTCAATGGGTTGCAATGTAATGCTCTTATTTTGAAGTCAAATTCGACCTGCTTCCTGTTAGCTGTCTGTTGCTTGAGGCAGCTAACGAAGGGGGCGAGGCGCTCCGCCACACGCTTCCTTTAATAGCAGGGGGTTTAACATCGGCGTGTGTTTGACTGAGGAGGCGAGAACGTGAGCCACGGGTCTATAATTATAATAAAGTAAATCTATCAAGTGTTTTCTTCCGATGCATATGTTGTATGTCACTGTTCACGCTCAACTGCTTCACGTCATGACACATGTTTACACCTAGTGGCAGCTATTTGTGAAAGAAGGAATATTACACCTCCCTCGTCTACCTTGCAGCAAATGTGCTGCCTTTTATATCTAAAAGGGGCTAGTAATTCCTCTCTCAGCCAGTAGAAAATGCTGTGAACACCTGATTATGCATGCAAAGAAAAATACTGTCATATACCGTGAAACCATTAGAATTTTGAAAAATACCGTCATATACACTTTTGGTCATACTGCCCAGCACTAGCCTCTGCCATCAGTGAGGGCCCTGTGATGAGCTGGCGACTTGTCCAGGTTGTACCCTGCCCTCGCCCAGAGACAGCTGGGATTGGCTCCAGCAAAAACCACTGCGACCCCATAAAAGGGATAAAGTTGATGCAGACAATGGATGGATGGAGGGACAGGATGGACCATCTGACTTGGATAGAACGCATCTTGAGATTTAGGCTTCTTCTTACTGTTTAAGTTACAACAACTAAAGTTACTAACAACTAAAACAGTACTTGATAAAAGGTCAGAGATGCACCATTTTCTGGAATTGCAAAAGTAGATAGCAAAAAAGCATCGACGTACAGCTTCTGTTCGATTTGTAAGCAGCTCCCAGACATCCTTGCGTATCAGATCCAAAGCAGGACAGGTGCATCTGTCAAAGCCTGATCGAAGCCTGCGTCAACGTCAATCATTTGACGGAGGCGAGAGGTGTGAAACGATGTGCTGTTTCAAGTGGAAAAGATATGATTTACTGCCTGCTGCCCTGATTTGACATGAGATGTTTGAGCATGATGAGTGCAGAGAATCCACTCCGCTGTAGTGAAACTTTGATGTTAGGAATGGCTATCAGTGGAAAACTTTATCCTTACATAAATGTCTGCTGACCAGCAGTGAGGGGAAGTTCCTACCTGAGAGAGCATGACTCATTCAACACCTTACCTTACCAACGGCAAACTGTCAACTGGTGCCTTCACAAGCTATGAAAAGCAAAGTAAAACAGGGGTCCTAGATTCCCACTGTCAGCAGATAATGTTACCTTCACGGAATTGTAATGGATGTAAGTTAGATTTTCAGCTATTTAGTTATTTACTTAAACTATAAAAAAAAAAAAAGTATTTTTGTGCTTGTCACTTAAAACAGTTTTCAGCAAAAAAAAAAAAAACAATCTTGTTGAGTGAACAATGATGATTGATTGATTTGGTCTAACTTGATGAGAAACTAAAGATCGAGTAAAACCAGCGGCTTCCAATGGAAGATGCTGAAGAAAAACGAATGCCAATACATTAGTACATATAAAAATACCCTCAGCAAACACACACACTTACACACGAACACTGCCACAAGGGGCTGATATTTTTAGTAATGCTATTCGATCAACCTGGCTGGCCACTGTAATGAGGCGAGGGAGATGGAGGCTGGTTCCTTTCACAGGTCAGCGGGCTGACAAAGCCCAGTGTCCCGGTCTGGAACTGTGGAGCTGTCTGCTTGCTGGGGTTTGTCAGGGCTGCGTGTGCCTGTATATGGGAGTGATCTGTATTCCCCTCCATCGCGCCATGGTCTTATTCTGTTTAATATGGGCTCGCTGTAGTCTCCCCGCCATCACCTGGCACTGCAGAGTTCATTCTCAGTGTGTGTTTTTTATCAGCACCCCTTGGGGCATATGTAATTGCTCAGTGCTGATGAGAACAGCCCCAGCTCAAAGTACCATCTCATACCGCAATTACACCCATAGAAGTGAGGGGGAAAAAAACAGTGAAAATAAAGAAAGTACCCGGTGCAGCAGGTGAAAGACTACGGCCTTCCCTCCTCCCGCAGATCCCAGCCGAGGCTGATAGACGACGAAAAGTCAGCCATCTCCTTGGGGATAAAGAGTTTTTAAGCTGTTAATCCTCCGTCTTCGGATGATTGAAGTGAACATCTGACATTTGAAGCCTTTTATGTTGAAGCTTCCAAAGCATACAGGTGTCTGTGAGTGTTACAGGGTAGTTCTGCCAAGACAATACAGGTGGTAAACTTTCAGAAGTACTTCCTGTGTCAGAGCTATACACACAAAATAGGAAATCTTAGGGGTGCTCTTGCCCAGACTGTGACAGCTCGCCGTTCCTCTGCTTATGAAAATAAATGCTGACGAGTGTTGAACTGGCTGGGGCGCTCGAGGTGTCAGGCGGGGAAGAGAGACGGCTCTGCGGGCTGACAGGCCGATGCGCCTGGTTTGCATTGAGATGCATGATGCAGCCCTTCGCCTCGGCCCCCTATCCAGCCTCTGTGGCCCTTCGGTTGCTGCTGGAGGGAGGTGTCTGGCGGTTGGAGCGGAGCAGAGGCTGGGGCTCACAGCCAAGACAACATGTCTCCTATCAGTATTCCACTGTGACGAGTGCTGATGCTGCCCTGATGCTACAAAACTTCAGCCTTTGTTTTGGTCTGTCATTGCACTTTTCTTTTCCACAACTTTTTGCTTTGTGTCTGCCTTTGTGTGTGTAAATGTGTTTTGTTTTTCCCATCTCTTTGACTCTCAACATCTGAATGCTGCTGAATATTTGAAATGGCTAGCTTCCAGCTGCTTTTGTCCACGTGCCCTTAACATGTAAGAAATTGACCCATGCTTATATTAGAATTCCTGCATTCCTGTGAAAACAATGGTTTAGACTTCTGGAAGAAGCTCTAGGGTCTGAGTGCCTTGAACCTGCATTCTTTCCAGTGATCCCACATGGGGCAACTCCACTGGTTGCAAAATGAAGTCAGACTATATGTAAGTTTATGAGAAGATAACCCTACTTTGCACTTGATTTATATGCTCAGTAAACAGTTAAATGAGTTTATGGTCTCCATCATTAGTCTCAGCATGAGGTGCTGCCGGAGGTAGCCTCAAGTTCTTAGCCATTTCCAATCAATACGTCCTCCGAGGCTCCACCCTCTCATCCAAATATGGCCACTGACTTACAGTGGATGAACATGTGAGGTGCGACTGGAAAGAGTCACTGAAGTCGCACAAATTCCAATAATTTACTTGCAAGTCAAGCAAATGCACAAATTGCCTGTGTTACTGTTTTGTACCAGCTGCACACAGAAAAGCTTTACCATCTCAAGTGATCTAAAAACAAGTTTCAGGAATATTTTTGTCCACATACTAGAGGCTGGTCATGACAGTTCAAATCTGGACATAACAGCAGGTACAGTGAGCGAGCCCTACTCTGCCTCTGGCTGTCTGATACCAGACCATCTGACCTGAATGCGGCTGCTGATGAACACATGTTTTGCGGTAAGAAATGCACATTTTCCTACTCACAACTTTTAGTGTGTGGAATGGAAGTTTTCGTGACCTTCTTTTTTTTTCTGCATTTGTGTTCTCCTAGCAGAGGTGGAGAGTGACAGGCATTATTATTGAGCCGCAGAGGCAGAGAACCACTGTCACTACTATTTTAGACAAACATTTCTCCGCCAGTTTAAGTTATAAACTTTGAGTAGGCGCCGGTTGAGTTTTCATTGTGCTGTATTGGTCGAGAAGCAGTACGTTCCTGTTGGCCTTAATCTGCAGCATAAATCTTACTTGGTTTTCCTAAGCAGGGGGAGAAGTCGGCTCTTTCTTTTATTTTAATAATACCACAGGCAAAGGCCGCCTGCTTTGTGTAAATTTCAACAAGAATGCTCTTATGGTGAGGCAGCCTTTGTTTTCCTCTTGTCATAAAAAATTAGTCTGTCATCTCAAAAAAAAAAAAAAAAAATCTCCCAGCAGGAATCTCTGTTTCCTATTAACGTTAATTGTGTTTTAAATCACGCTCATCTCCAGACAGAACAGTAACAGTAACAGTCACAGTAAAGAGCTGCTGTGCCAAGTCAAATCAAGTAGAGCCAGGCGGGCAGAGGTAATGGAGAAACACCATTGGTCTCCACAATTGCAGCTCTGATTCTCACAACAGCAGACGTAAAGAGCTACCAGACACAACCAACCAGTCAATCTGCAGTGACAGTTTTGGTGTGTGTTGTATTATAATTTGAAAGAATTCTGCATTCAAATGTTTAAGAAAAACTAGACCTTTCTGTTATATATTTTGTTGACTTGTGTATCTATCCATTATCATTAACAATATCCCAAGTGCTTCCAATGATGTTAAAACCCAGAGAACCTAAGAAAATCCAGGACTTTACTCAACGTAAGGGTGCATTTCATATAGTCACCTGTCGACATAGCTTTGGGGAGAGAGTCTGAGAGTCAGTAAGGACTAATTGTAATGTGAAAGAAAAACTAAAACATTACCCTGTCTGTGAATATTCACGCTTGAGTCACAGCAGACTGCGGGATCATTTGTGATCAGAGCTCCACTCCGTTGTTGAGTTATTTTAAAAGGTTTAATTATGAAGCATCATAATGAGGAAATGGTGGTTTTTCACCACTTGGGACAAACTCAAAAAGCCTTTCTCTCAGGTTTTCTGCACCTATTTGAGTTGAGACTTGCTCCTCGAAACCATGGATGTGCACTGTCTGACGAATGCCGGATAGAGTCAGAGTCCCTTACAAGCTGTAGGAAGAAGTGCATCGTTGTCATCGCAAATAACTGCAAATAACTACTCATGTCTCATTCACCTGTAGGTAAAGAACTTGTATTATCATATTGAACATAAACAACCACATCATTCCATCAAAGAGGACGACAGGAGGGCAACCAGCAGAGGCCGTGGTACACATTTATATATGAAATACATCCATCAAAGATACACATTACATGAATAACAGTGGTCTGATCCATGTTGCCACCAGCATCAAGTTATGCTCCCCTGTCAGAGAGAGAGAGACTGCAGAAATAGTGGAAACAACATGGCATGGGTCTGTCGTGAACTGAAGTCTCTCTCATAACTATAAGACACAGAAATATTGGAAACAGCAGGGAATGGTTCCGTCGTGAGCTGATGCTTCGAAGGCTGGAAGCTGATGCATTCCTATCTATCCGCCTTATTCCTGACTTCGCGAGTTTACCCATGGTTCATTGCTCTAAAAAACATCTTTTAACACAAAGAAAGCGATAAAATTGACAAAAATCGGAGGTGGATACACAGTAAGGATGTTTCAAAAAGCCGTGAGGATTATGCAGTTACAAAAGCACAGAAGCATACAACTACCTGCACAGAAACAAAATAGGGAAAGTGCTGCTGAAGAAACACAGCAAGTTTATATTTCTGAAGGCAGCAGTGGAGCCCAAGCAGAGCGTCAATCAAGCCAAACATACAGAGTGGATAATGCTGAAGGAAAGACAGGCGGCTGCTCGTGCATTGCCGGGTTAGGGAAGTCATGTAGTCATGCAGCAGCTATTCTGTGGACGGTATTCATGAACCCAAATATTTATTTTAGTCTCAAAGCCACGAGCCTTGCTAGCCTCTGTTCCTCCCTCCTCGACATGGCGCGTAGGGCGCAGGGCGAGGACATGTTTGTCGAAGTTGTTGATGTTCTACACAAGAAGTTCCCGAAAAAAACATTCAATTTTCATGAATTGCTGTGGCAATCAACAATGGCACATGTTGTACCTGAGCTCATTTTAAAAACAATTTAGCATTTATGACATAATGCTAGTTGTCTAGGGCTAGCTTGGCGGCGGTGGTAAGTCACGCAGCTGCAAGGCAACTGGAAACACAAAACCGCCAGAGGAAGTATTTATCTTTTACGGCTTCTGAGGAACGTGTGGATATATAGGAAACAGAAACAGGCTACATCAGCACATTTGTAAAATGTCCAGCTCAAAGGCTGTATGAATGAAAGTCAGATATATTCAAAGCTCTATGCACTCTCACCATGACCTCTGAGCTGTGGACTTGGCCTTTCAGCTCATGGGTAGCAGTGCATGTGTGAACACTGCCATTTGGATTAGAGCCGCAGTAGTATGTGTAAACATTGGGCTGCATGTAAACGGTAACGTTAAATGTAAATATTTCTCAAATAGCAGCTAGCCAGCTAACGTTAGCAACAAACTGCTAGTGTTGGTGTTGGGCGAATACATACAACAGCAAAGTAGGAAGCGTGTATTAGCTACGTTGACAACATAATGTAGAGTAATATTACGTTTCCCCAACAAAAACAAAACCAGCTCATTACCTGTCCAACAGAAACACAGCTAACTTGGCATCCATGTTCAGGCCTATGACTTCATCAGTCGTTGCCATTGCTGAAAACCCACTCTGACGACGACTGTTTTTCTGGTAGCCTTCTCGAGTTCAGTCTTTCTCGTCTCTCTTTGTAAGCTGCTGTAGGTATTTGGTGATGAGAAGTGTGGCTGTAGTTTCTCTGCCATTCTTGTTGTAAACAGTCTGCCACAGCTCTATAGTGTTTAATAGACCCCGATCACAGTGGGCAGGCTGGTCAAGTAAGGGCAGGTTGCTTGACAGGTAGTCTGTCAGTACAAAATCCCAGCCCTGTCCCTACCAGAGACCATGGATTTTTTTTTTTTTTTTTTTTTTTTTTTTAACCAAATCAGTTAATATTTTGATTGCTGCCTGGATGTAAATACATTTTATACAAATATGATTAAAAAAAATACTTTAAAACAGAATTACCTACCCTAACTTTAATGGCGTACTCCTTGGCTAAGCTGCAACGTCAGCTAGCTAATTTAGCTTGATTAGCTAGCCTCTCCTCTATGAGTACATGCATGTTTTTGCAAAAAAATATGTCCCTGTGTGAAACTGCTCCCAACAATGAGCATAGGTACCGCGTTTGGTGAAAGAGATAGATGCAGGCAGGTGTCTACTCTGACTGGTGTACATTTGCATGGTTAGAGTGCAACTGACACTGAGTGCTGTCTAATGAAGTCAGTTTCAAATAACATATGTAGGCATATATCCTGTTTTTCTGCCTTAACTTTAAATTTCTGTTTAAACAAAATTTATTCTATGAAGAATTTACTGCACGTCCCCAGCCAGATGTTGCCTCCTAGTCCTGTTTCTCTTCACTTCTTACCAGAAGACTGTCCTCTGCTGGGGAGACCTAATGTCATTAAACTCCATTAAAAGTGATAAGTAGCTGTGTAATACTGCTATGTTGGGACAAACTGCAATTCACATGCTGTTCTGCTTGATATATAAGACAGCAATAGGCTGCGTCTCTGAGTCCATTACACACACGTGCCAACTTAAAATGGCCCTCGACGTGGCCAATATTTTCAAACAAAATGTTCTTTTAGGGCACTGTGTGTGCACATTCATCACAAGAGCTGGCTGGATATGAATGCAGCGGCGAGCATGCGGTTGGAAATATGCAGCCTACACGACAGGGTGTATTTCCTTTGTACAACACTGAGCACTATCTGAAAATAGAGAAGCACAGGTGGTGTTTCTATACTAAATTTTAGGACTCTCTGAGTAAAGAGGACCAAGGAACATTGGCTGATTCATACTTTATTTGCATGAAATATGTTACTGGTAAGTAAGCTGGTGTAATTAACACAATAAATTGTTCATTCTTTTAATGTATTTACAGGCATACTAGTGTCTTTGTTGTGGGTTTATTGGGTGTGTTTGCTCATTTTATCCTGGACAAATTATAATCCTGAGGTTGAGAAACCTGGTGCCAGCTGGTGAATGGGATCCTGTGCTTAATCACTGTCTATGTGTGCAGGTGTCTTACATAATAATTAGTCAGTAAAACAAAACACAGGTAGAATACAGTGGATCAGATTGTTTGCATTAGATAGTTTCATCTAGATTGGTTTGCAAAGTGGAAAAGCAACAGAAGATAAAAAGTCAGACACATCTTGACAGACAATATAAAGAGAAAGATTCTGTTGCAACAACGGTAACACCAACAGAGAGACAAATGCTCGGAGAGGACATGAGTGTAGCTCAGGAGCCTGCTTAACCACCATTTTTTTTTAGATATTAAACAGTATGTATTTTGCGCTGCAAAGGTTCTCTCACTCACTACAAAAGATGCAAGTAGTGTGGTATGATGGGATTTGTTGTCCTCACTGTTAAACAGCCACCACTCAAAATCTATTTACATGACTAAGACAGAAATGTTTACAGAAATTGTAATGTATTAAAATTGTATTCACCTCATTTTGTAGACAAACAAATGTATGTCATGCTCTCAGACTTTCTGCTTCCCTCTACCACCAAATGAAAACCAACCCAATATGCCAGAATAAATGTCGGCAATGTACACTTCTGCAAATGCACTGATAAGTTTACACATTACATTAAACTTTAATATTTGCTTGGTATGGTTTGATTTAGGCACAAAAACCACTTGGTTATAGCACATTTTGGCTTAAATACCTGTTTTGGTTGCCACAAACACGGCTGGAGATGTCCTGACTACTTGTCAAAAACCTTTGGCTTTTGTTGCCACAAACGTGTCACATATGATATCTTTACAGTAGCAGTCAATCAAGACCAGTGACCACAAATGACAACCCTAAAGAAGGGACAAAAATAACAGACAATTAATATGAAGAAAAACAAAACACAAATTTAATTATTGTCTTTTTTTTTTTAAATTTATTGGTATGTCTTTGCCAGTTGGGTGCAGAGGAAATAAGCTGCAAACACAACATTGACATGTCATCACCCATTGAAGGGAACGTCAACAGATTATACTTTTATACTAAAAGTTTGTTTACAGGTGTTCGAAGAGGTACTATTGCCAAATGTGAAAAAGAAATATATAAAGCCTTTAATATCACCAAACGGAGCTGTGTGAAATCAGACAAATGTTCTTAAGTGATGTCACTCAAACCTCAAAGACAATCTGTTGGTGTGGAGATAAACAGATGTGAGCTTACCAGTCCTCTCTGCAGCTGCTCCTGATCTCTGCTGCAGGCTAGAGGCAGACCTGAATCACAGTCTGAACTACTGAGTTGGATTGTGGGTAATGCCGATGCCGAGGTTTTGACCACTGACTGCGTAATATATGGACTTACTAACTGATGAAGCCAGTGCAAATGTGCCTCAAACATGCATTGTTTCCGATAGCCAGCACTGGTTGCGAGAAAAAAAAAAAAAAACTCTGCTTGTATGTGAGTTATGCAAGAAAGAAAACGACCCTAATTCTCACTTGGTTTATTACCTCGATAAACAGTCTCGGAATGAGATTATGGCCCCAGTTGCTCATTTCAAGTCTTCTTCAATCCAGCGTGAGGTAAATGAAGGTCCCATGTGGAATAAAATAGACAATAAAGCTGGGTATGATTAGGGTGCGGTTACCTTGTGATTTGTGACTTTGCTACCACGGCATGTTCTCTCATTCTTAGTCAGATCCAACTGGGATATCTTCCGCAGCGCCACGCTCTCATCATAACATGGTCACCTCTGGTTTGAGAAGAAACAAGATTTCGATAGCCATAATGCCAAACTCGAGGCTTCAAAATGGTAGTCCATAAACTGATTAGTGGTGTCCTAGTGGGTTTACACTGGGATTTGACAATGAATTTGGTTTTCACAAAAATCTCAATCTGTCATCAAATATCTGTCTGGTTTTACCCTTAGCTGACCGTCACTGGTAGTAAATGAGTTGTTTATAAGTACTCTAAGTTCCTTTAACCAAAGTGATAATAAACTAGTTAGTTACCATATAGTTAGGGTTGGGTGCAGTTAACGCTGTCGGACACATCCACAACCAGGTTATTTTTTAACTGCAGTGATTAGAACAAATCTTCTAGATTTACTAGTAATGTCCCTCATTAGTCACTCCCATCATAATGCATGTATTGTTTCCATGTGCCCCCCCCCCCCACCCACCCACCCACCTCAGCACCTATGAGCATCAGTGCACTTATTAGAGGCACAGTCTGTAACACTTGATTAACACCCACGTTACCGTCGCAAACACACTCGATTTATTTTTCCTTTTGACACTGATTAAATTCCCCCGCAAACCTAACTCAGGTTTATTGGAAAATTAATGTGTGGGAATGAAAACATTGTCCACAAAATGCCCCATAATTACAGTGCTGGTTCAATACATCTGACTACTGAGTGGGCTTTCTGCCACACTAGCTGAGCTACAAATGCCTGTAAGATATAGAATGCGTCGCCCTCTGCTCATTCTGGAATCTTTCATTTACGTTTTGCTTGTTGATGAGCCAAACCTGAGACTGTGTGAAAGGTCAGCTCGGAAATTACATTTGTGTTTGGGAGCTTAGTGTGTGTTATGATCTTGAATAAATATTTCAGGGCTGAATATCATTCTGAGATGCCACATGTGATTTCGTCTTCTGTCAGTGGATACGTTCAGCATATTTTGTGCAGTCCGACAGCTGAAGTGGCTGGGAAGGAAGGCTGCATCCAGCAAAAAGCATCAAATAATAAGCATTTTGTTAAATCAATACACTCCACTTACTTTGATTGAATACGATGTGTTTCATTCTTAACTGTTTTGTTTTGAATACACACACAAAGTGCCTTACTTGCACTTTATTTCCTGGGTCAACTCCAAAAAGGACACAAGCTCACCATTAAAATCAGGGTTCATCAACCATAAAAAGCTAGGTCGATTCCTATTTTAATGAAATATTGCTGAACGTTTAGAATCAGATTTTCTAAGAGGTTTAAAGCTTTTCTGTTAACTCCTACACACTGACTTTTGACTGGTGCCTTGTTGATGTTGTCTACCTACCTGGGCGTTTGGACCGTGGCCAGGCTGAAACATAAAAGGCAACATCTCCACAAAGTATCCATATGTGTCACTCTTTGGCTTTTCAGTGATATTATAACACTTTTGAGCACCCTGTGGTTCGTCTGTGGGCAGCTGTGAGTGTATGTGTGTGTGTGTGTGTGTGTGTGTGTGTGTGGCTAGCTATTACAATAAAGAAACTACAAACATTGTTTCTCTGACTGAAGAGGATTTCATTTTTAACACATTTTAACCAGTCACTAGTGATTCATATGTTGTGCATATGATGTAAATATGACATGTAGATAGCCCAGAATGAGTGCTAAGCTAGCATTAGCGAGTTTAAAGTTCACAGGCCACTGGCCATTAGTCAATATTGTTAGTAACCATTGTGGGTACTGTTAGCAGACCTTATTCTCTCATACTCATTATGAACAACATGCTTTTTGAATTTTTTGAATAGCAGACATGATGTTGGGTATGTGTTTTGTGGGAGCCCGGTTAACAGCATCAAAGTTAGCTATTGCAACCGTTAGCAAACCAGGCTTTGACTCTTGACAGTCATTAGCTAAATCAAGCAGGCAGGGAAACTCTCATCAGAGGTTTGAGCTTTTTATAGCAGGTTTAACTATCAGCACTAACATGGTTCCAATCATAAGTATTACCTTTGCAGTCACTTGCAACAAAGTTAGCCAACATAGCAGCAGTGCCCTAAAATTGAAACAAAATGGACTGCAGCCATTTTTAATGCAGACCATTCTTGGGTAACTAATAAGTCTCCTTAGTCTCAGTTACCTTGATAGAGGAAAACCACAGCCTTGATAAAGGCAATGGAACTCTTAATTCTGCCATGTCTGTATTGTATTAAACCTTGTTTCTGTTGTAAGAAATGTAGAGAGCCCGTACACAGAATATTTCTACTGTGCACACAGTTAAGGAGGAGGAAACCCGAAGGTACAGAAAGTAATAATCTTTATTAACACAAATTTATAAATACAGCAAATAGCTTCGCATGCAGATATGGGACACAGTGTGAGACATATAGCCTACTCCCTTTGGTACCTATTCAAATTCATAACATTAATAAACAACCATAAATCACACAAAGACAACTCAACTCAAAATGGATAAATCTGTCTTAAAACCACTGAACATTCGCGGGGTCCGAGACCCTCCCCCAGCGTCTGAGCTTTAGCACCGGCCCGACTTCAGTCAGAGTCAGCTGTGGGGTGACCGCTGGTCCAGCGCAGTGAGGCATCTCCACGTGCAGCAAGAGAACCTATCTCAGCCCTGCCTCACACCAGAACCTCATGCTAAACCTCCTACCTATCTTCGCCCCAGCAGCCCTATATGGCATGCGAACGGCCACCACCACCTCGATCCTGAGTGCAACAACGAGTGCTCGGCTGGGCTTTCACCCTGTAACGCTCACCAAGCTCCACTTTCCCAGAGACGCCAGAACCCCCTCACTCTCCTCCTTTCAATACTCCTATTCCTCTAAAACACTCCCATCCACAGGTGCAGTCACTCTGCAATTATCCCCGTGCCATCACTCAGTCAATCTCCCCAGCCCACAGGGTCATTCACTACAGTATTTTATCATGACAAATTTACATCCAGTATGCCTTTAAATAAATGATTTTTCATCATTCTCCTTCTTTTACTAGCTGTAACTCATAACTTAACTTATGCAGTCTGTAATTGAAAAGAGGTGCCAAACATGTTAGTCGCTAGTGGTAGCTTAGCTAACAGCTAACAAAGCGGCAATAAAAAAAATAATTTGTAATTTATTAGTATGATACTGGAGTCAGTGCCGCTGCTAGCCATTATGGTGCCCAAAGCATAATTCCTTCATGATGCCCCACCCTGAGAAAAAAAAACATTTCTTTTGCCGGGTTATACACACCAAGAACAGTAAAACGAATAAGGAAAATCAACTTTGCAAACACAGTACACAGAATAGGTCTCTCCATTGTCACCTGCTGATGGACTCTGCTGACAGGACTTGTGCTTTCAGAGGTGGTGGTTCTCTGCTGTGTATCTGCTGGTTGAGGGTGGATCAAGGCTTGGTACTGTTGTGGAGTCTACAGACCTGCTGGGGTTGATGTGTGCCTGAACTACTTGTAGATGGTTGCTCATCATCGTATCTTCCTCTACATGCTCGTCCTTGTACATATCTCAGCACTGACCCTGCATTAATTTAGAAATAGGAAGAAAAAGGATCAGTATTGAAAGATACAAAATATTCAAACACAGAATCATGCTGAAAAAAAATATATAAACATTTAAAACTTAAAGCATGCAGCCAAGGAGCTCTCCTCCTTTATTACTTATCTATTAACTATTTGTTAAATCCAATCTAATATAAAAAGCATAATAGAATGAGTTGAAATATTGCACACAGTTCAGCAATAAAGTTTGCTTTGTATCATTCATAATGACATTTTATATTTATATCTTACCTACAGGAATGAGAGCAAAATGATACACCTTACTCAAGACTACATTTCTGAATCCTTAACATTATTTCACCATTTAATTGAATACAACATAAATATGGTTACGCGAGCATTTTGTCTACTACAAAACGTTTTTCTGTTTCACTGGCAGATATCGTCCATGCCTTTGCATCCTGACATGTAGCTTCCGTCACATTCAGCTGTGACTACGCTAGCTGTAGCAGTAATGTTAAAAGTCTGAGTTCTTCAGATCTCACATTATCAAGATCCATTTTCTGTCCCACTGCACATCACCTAATTTTTGTGAGAGACTGTAGCCTACATTCTCCTGAATTCTACTGAAAGACAATCCAAAAGATGGTCGTGGGTTTGTTATGCATTGCAAACGCCAAAATATGTGTTCTCAAATGACACTATGCTAGCTGAACTTTGTTAAATGCCTGGCTAAAGACTATTAACCGCACGCTACACGTGAATAAATGGTCTGAAGCAAGAGGAATTGTTAGCCTACCTTGTGCACTGACAGCCGCCTGTCACTGAGAAAGTAGTGACCACCATCACGCCAAAATAAACCATAAACTACTGCTCAATATGTAAAGTAAAGTAACAGCTAACTGGCGTCGGTTACTCGTAAAATGCATAGATAATGTTTTACAGTAAAATCTCAATTTAGGTTGCACCTAAGTTATAACATATTTGAGTTTTCTAACATTAGCAATAACATCAGCCAGTTCAAGGTGTATGCTGGACCAACCGTCACATTAAAAGCACATTTCCCGTATTTAAGAATGATTAAACATGGACTTACCTGCAAGTGATGCATGGGCATCATCTCGCAGTTTCTTCTTTCTTTTCTCTGCTCCTGACTCCTGCTGTCTTTTCGGGGCCATTTCCAAAAAAGTTGACAGCCTGCTGTCAAACTTTGTCAGGCGCAATCCAACAGACCACTGAGGTAGGGAGGGGCACTCACCTGGAGCTGGGAAGTTGAGTGTATGTGTGTTTGGGGCAAGGCAGGGCACGTGTATTTGTATAGCACAATTCAGACACAAGGCAACTTTAAGTGGTTCACTGGTGCACACAAATGACATTAAAAGACATAAAAATGTCATTTAAAAGACATTAAAAATTGCATTCGAAAACAAGTAAAGACATTAAGAAACAAACAATAAAACAAGTAGGCTAGAAAAAGTTTTAAAAGACACAAAACTGTGGAATAAAAGTCACAATGCAGTTCAAAGACTTGAAATCACTTCAGTTAATAGCAGCGGCAAAAAGAAATGTTTTTAGTCTTGATTTAGAAGAGGTGAGAGTTGGAGCAGTCCTGCAGTTTTCAGGGAGTTTGTTCCAGATATGTGGCACATAGTAACTGAATGCTGCTGCTCCATGTTAAGTTCTGACTCTAGGGACTGAAAGCAGACCGGTACCTGACGATCTCAGAGGTCTGGATAGTTCATAACTTGGCAGCAGATCGGAAATGCATTTTGGCCCGAAACAATCTAGGGCTTTATAAACCAACAGCAGGATTTTGAAATCTATTCTTTGATAGACAGGAAGCCAGTGTAAAGCTCTACGAACTGGAGTGATGTGATCCATTTTTTCGGTTTTTGTTAGGACTCGAGCGGCAGTGTTCTGAATCAGCTGCAACTGCCTGATGGAGTTTTTAGGGAGTCCTGTAAAGACATCATTAACAGTGGTCGAGTCTGCTAAAGATAAATGCATGGACAGGTTTCTCCAAATCCTGCTGAGACATAAGTTCTCTTATCCTGAATATATTCTTAAGGTGATAGCTGGCTGACTTTGCAACTGTGGCTGCTGAAATTCATGTCTGAGTCCATAATTACACAGAGGTTTCTGGCTTGTTTGGTCTGTAGTTTCCAACATTAGAGACTGAAGCTGAGCAGAGACTTTTAGTCGTTCCTCCTTGGATCCAAAAACAGTTATTTCAGTCTTATATTTGTTTAACTGAAGAAAACTCTGACACATCCAATTATTGATTTGTTCAATGCATCTACTCAGCATTTGTATGGGATTATAGTCCCCTGGTGATAAGGTTATATCCATTTGTGTGTCATCTGCATAACTAGGTTAGCAAATTTCATTGTTTTCCATTATCTGGAGGGAGCATGTTAATATTGAATAGTAGAGGCCCCAGAATGGAACCCTGGGGTACTCCACTTGTGATTTTCCTCTGTTCAGATGTGTAATTACCAATAGACACAAAGTAGTCGCTCTCATTTAGATAAGATTTAAACTAATGTAGTGTTGTACCAGAGAGTCCAACCCAGTTTTCCAGTTGGTCCAGTAATATATTATGGTTGACTGTGTCGCAGCACTAAGATCCAGTAATACTAGAGATTTGACTGAGATTTTTCCACTGTCTGTGTTTAAATGAATGTCACTCAGAGTCCCAGTGCTGTGATGTGGTCGAAATCCTGACTGGAGGACATCAAAACAGCCCTTTATTATTAAATAATTGTTCAGCTGTTGAAAAACAGCTTTTTCAATTATTTTACTTAAAATTGGGGGGTTTGAAATGGGCCTATAGTTATTCATTACTGATGTGTCTAGATGTCTCTTCTTCAGGAGTGGTTTAATGACTGCAGTCTTCATGGCTTGGGGGAAGACACCTGAGAAAATAGATATGTTGACAATCTGCAGCAGATCTGTAATCATGCTGTCTGAAGCTTTTTTGAAGAACCCTGCTGAAATGTAAAATATCAAGGCAGCAGGAGGAAGATTTCAAATGCTGTATAAAGTCTTGCAGGTTTTTGTCATTGATTGGATCAAATTGTGTCATGGTATTAAGAGTTGGATTTAGATGGACAAAATTACAACACACCTCCTGTACCTGGTACAGTGGCATTGACCGCTTGTCTAAATGATGGGGGGGCACCATCGTTACTCGCTTGAGCAATTAAATATATCTCTTGTTCTGCCTGTTTTGTGATATACATGCCTAATATCTCTAGACTGAAATAAAATTGGCATTACTATTATTATGACCATGTTGATTTTTCATCGGGCTAGTTTTGATGCCCCCTCAGCACTTGGTGCCCTGCGTGATGTGCGTGGTTGGGAGCGGCGGCGCTGACTGGAGTGATAGTGAAATGGACATCCAGATGCTTGCCTCAAGGTAAGATTAGAACCATGGCCTTCTGATGCTCAGAGCTCTTTGATCTAATCTCTTTCATACATTGAAGGCCGATATTTGCTGCAGTTGAAGGCCACAATACATAGTTTGACAAAACTGACCTGACCGACCTCAGAGCAGCTGCTCAGACCTGAAATTATGCATGATGTGGGGAAAGCTGTGACCAGAAAAACTGAGTGCAGTTTCTAAAAAAACAAGCAATTTGACAGTCTTATCCCCTACTCCTACTCTCTTGTCAGCCTGTGTTTATGATTGGTAAGTACCGCATGAAAAAAACAAGTGAATCACTGCTTTTATTACTGCGTAAGGAATCTTATGGCCATTGAGGGTATCCTTCTGAAATTAACATGGTAACCAGCTCGCATAGGTAACTTTAAATCTGCTCCTAATGAAGCTGCACTAATCAGTGTATTCACATTAACAGTGGATCAATTGACTTTAAATAATCAGTAATTATAGTCAGTCCTACTCTGCAGTTCCCCTCAGGCCCATGGAGCATTTTAGCTTGAGCACAGCTCTCATCAGCCTTACTTTCAGCAGCAGTATCCAATTGTTTTCAGTGAAAAAGTACTAATTGTGACACAGTGCAGTACCTGGCCAGCACCAAACAAAGATGGACACAGTTAGCATCAAACTGACGAACGTAGCGGAGCATTTATGCAACTAAACGGCAAGATTAAGTAGGTGAGTCTTCACACTTCTATATGACACTGCAGCCTTGCCTGACGTGCACTGCTCATGTGTCGGCTCTAAGCTGTTTACAGGGGCGCCAAAATGAAAAACAAGAAGCTCCTCATGCTGGATAATTATCGGATGATAATTATTTAAATATGCAAGTGTTGTTTTAGGGTGTTTGCCCCCATGTGGCCCAAGAAATGAGGTATTTTGTTATTTTTTGCTACCAATCAAAATTAAAGTTAAAATGTTTGATGCTTCTCTTTAGTTCTACTGTGTACTGTGACTAAAACACGTCAAAGAACTCCAACGAAGAAGTATGAGGTGAAAGCTAAGCTAGGTCAAAAAAGCGAACGTTAGCTCTGACACGCTTCACACCTACCAGTAACAAAAACGGATGTGTGGAAATAAGTCCACCAGTGAGACTAGAGTGCTCCTCAATCTGAGCTCTCCGTCTGGCTGACGGACAGCTCAATGAGTCACTGTTTGTAGTACTTTTTGTATTTTATATCATGTAGCTTTATTTCTTAATAAGTAACCAGTGTGTTACCAATTAATGGGTGTCGGAATATCATGGCAAAATTAACCACAACTGTATGCCTAGATCAGTCAGGAACACTCTCGTCATGGGTTCAACAATTTCTTGCGACAAACAGAATACAGTTATGTTCAGTACTCATGGCGCTGCTCTTAAGATGCTCCCTGAATTGACAAAGCAGAATTGTATGCCAAAGATACGGAGTGCAATGCAGAACCTCCCCCACAATGACCATAATGGCTGAAAATGTAAACAAATCGAATTAATCAATACAAATGTTGACATGTTTTATAGTAGTGGCATGCAGTTAAGTTTACACACAGTGCTAACGTCCCACTGGCGGAGCAGCGGGTGGTTAAAGGTTGAAATCTCCATCAGTCGCTGAATATTTCATCTCGTCATCATTACCAGGGAAGAGATAGTCTATCTAGCTGCAATGTGAAAAAAAGTAGTGACTGTACATATACTGCCAGTGTAGTGACCGCACAGTTAACTCACCAAACTTTACTTGGCTGCAATGCTACAACCCCAGGCATTTGCATTACTTCAACCCACCCACGCTACTCCATGAAAACAGGTGCATGCACAACTGCTCTGAATTCCCAATGCTTGCATAATAGAGGCCATCATTTCTTGTTGTGCACTATAATAGCTGTGGAAAAAATGAGCAAGCAAAACATTCAAATGCATGAGAAAAGTAAAGTGTATGTGGATTCCTCAGTTCCAATTCTGTTTGTTTAGAAAAAAAAACTCTTTGCTCCTCTGAATAAAAAAAAAAAAATCCCTAGGGTGTAGAGGAGAGCACAATCCAGTGTGATTGTTTTACCACATGGTGGATTAAAGTGAGGCCACCTGAAAACACGAAAAAAAAAAATACCAGCAGATCCTATCTCTGATGACTATTCATCAGTAACGAGGGGAAACAGCGCCGAGCTGTGCTGCCGCCCTGATGAATTATGGAACAGCGGAGACCTTAAGATGACCTATGACTTAACTCTACTGAGCAGCCTGTATACAGAACATATTGTGGATAATAAAACCACTGCTAAAGGCCTGACTCAAGCACTGCATGGCAAAAAGTGCCACAGCAGCAGCGAGGCATCCGCTTGCTCAAAAGCTTCCTCTGCAACCCTTCATTTACTTTTCCGCTCATATTAAATCACCCTGAATGTAACACATTGACCAAAACAACTGCAGCAGAGGACTTCTGTCAGGTTGACCTCAGCTGTGTGCATTCAAGGGAAAAGGCAGCACCAAAACCAGAGCACAATAACCCCACAGCGTACTAATCTGAGACATAGTGCAGGATATACTCACTCATATCTGCCGTTTCATTTATACACTACTATAGGCTAATTTTAATGTGCAATAGTAATACAAAGATGTTGCCAAAATATCTATGTATATATATTATATAGGTACCTTATTGACTTATGAAGTTATTTGGTCAAAATTGTAATAACCAAAAAGAAGTATTTTTGATGGGTGTGCTTGGAAGAAGTCTCTTCCACGAGTTTTTGATCTGGCCTCCTCTTCCTATGAAGAAAAGGTCAAGTGACACAAAAATAGCTGCAGTATCATAATAGTTTATGTTTCTTCTTTTCTACACAAAAAGTGAGAGAATTTCACATTTCAGTTACTTCTAGTTGAATTGTAACATGAGACAGTTGCCCTAAAAATAGTGTTGTAGACGCAGAAATGAATGAATGGATGCTGCCCTGCAGAATATAACTGATTTCTGTTTTCTACGGGTGGGTGTTTGTCTGATGAAGATCACCAGCAGGAGCCTTTCTGCTTACCACCTTCATCATTTTCAGCTATATTACTGGTGACACGGGCGACGTGAAATACAGCGGAATTAATATGGGCAAATTAACGGATTATATAACATGTAATATAGGCACTTTATGGCTGAGCCGTAAACGTAAGCACAGAGGAAGTTATTAGATTTGAAGGGCATGTGGACTGCTATATCACTGACACCAATATATCAACTGCTCCCAATAGTTTAGAAATTCACGTTGAATTATTACGGCCTAGCAAATGAAGCAAGCTCACAATATGCCCCCCACTACCATCCTCCGAGAAATAAATATCTCCCAGACACAAGTTAAAAGCCCCGAGGCTACAAAATCAATATTTCATAGGCAGGAGGTGATAAAGAGTCTTGATCCACCTCTTCCTGTCTTTGAAGCAGCCAGTAGTCCAGTGGTGAGCAGCAGGATGGCTCGATGCCATCTGAAGCCACAGCCAAGTGGATTTGGGCCACTGAGCAAATTTAACAGGTATAGGAAAGAGTTGGCTGCACTTCACTCTGCAGTCTGTTGATAATTTTTTGAAATAAAAGCCAGGGTGACCAGCACAGGGGTGTGTGTGAAGCTATTTATCCATCGATTTCCAAACTGTGGCCCTGTCACTTTGGAATGACCCTGTGGAGAATCGAAGGCCAGGGAATAAAAGTTAAAAGTTTCCTGCGCAGGCTGGGTCATTACATGCTGCTGAGAAGGTCTAACCGCCACTGCTTTGAACTAATTTACTGGAGTCCAATTTGATGCAAAAGTTTAAGTTTCAGGGGTTAAAAAAAATTAAGATCTTGGATGTTTTACATTGGCAGACATTAGGGACATGAGATCCTTACTTGAATTGAGGTTCTTTTTGACAGTGGGTTTTCATAGTTTCAGTGGGTTTCAGCTGTGATCTGTGATTCTGGGTGAATAAGGAAAAAAAAAAAAAAAAAAAAAACCTTGACTAGACACCTATATGACTTGGGTTTGATTCACAGTGGAGCTTTAGTTTCCACCCATTAATAGGACCACTGCAATGCAACATGTCTGGACTGTTCATTGTTAGGCTACTCATCATGCTTTAATTCTATTAGTAACAGTGTTTAGATGATTTAATTTACACTGTGGAACGGAGCGACAGCTGCACAAACTGGATTTACGTCCACGTAACTCACAATCATATCTTGACATGTTTCACTGTTGAACAGGAGACTACTGCTGGTGCGATCGCTTTATTTGCATTAATTAATATACAGCAGTGAATGCAGTCAATAGAGGCTCTGCAAATGGCCTTGCTTGATGTATTTTGGCTGAAAAGCCATCATTCTGTGTTCACTATCTGCACCTGCATCAGAAAGATGAACATGCATTATCTGATAAGAGTGAGAATAATGATGAGATGATGCATTTTTATAAATGTGATCCGTTCCTCTGTAACACCAGTGTTCTGATGTGTGTCATACTGTTTCTGTAATATTTCCCTCCAATGTATTGAAAACAAAGAAAGATCAGACAATCCATTTGTCCACTACTGATCAATCATAATTAATTTCTGAAACAGCATTTGGGGTCTTTGTGTTTACATGTGCGCTCATTTTTGTGGCAATTCAACTGTGATGTAAAATCATTTAAAGTTGTTTATATGGTAACTATCTTGATAAGAGTCCTGAACAAGCTCCTGCATATTTATCCAATCTTGTAGTTTGTGCAATGTTTGCATTAATGACAAGAGCTGTGGGCAAGGCTGGATAGCTTAACTGGGAAAGGCGGGCAACTGCCCAGCAGCCCCGGAACCACGGAAGGGCTAAAAGCTCCACTTTCACCTCAACGCAACACTTAAATAGTTCATTTAATCATGAGTTAAAGCTCCCGTTTGTAAAATAGTAATACCGATGGCACCCGAAAGTATCTGACGAGTTGGGAATGAGATGACTATCTTACGACTAGTAGGAGCATTAAAATGCACCTTCAAGGCCACTTTATGTAGGTTTGTGTTGTGTCAGGGGCAGTAAAAGACAGGAAAAGTTGTGGAGTGCTCCAAAAACACCAATTTACTTGAGGAGCATTCCACAGGTTAACAGGTTCAATGGTTCCACGGGATAGTATCATGACTTGGTGCATTAGGGGCATCCTTGCGAAGGTGACTGATGTGATTGCATAGGGAATATCACTCCATGGTCTCAGGGGCTGACGGTCGTCAGCAAACAAAAAATGCTTTCTGTTTTCATTCACGTCACACAGCTTTACACAGCTTGAACTCGATTCTGAAGTTGGGACCAGATGAGGTCGGATCCAAGTGAGACGCACAACAAGCAGCAATCAGTGGCTGAGAATAAACCGGAGCACAGATCAGACATTTTATCCCGGAATGTATTTACACCACTAACCGAGATGACACGTGCAAAATAAACATTAATTAAATAAAAACCCTATGGGTAAAGTCAGGGCCGGGCCGCAGAGCACTGTTGGAGCTGGGAAATGGGACTCGGCAGCGGACTTTGCTATAGGCGTTTATTCTGTGGCTTGAACCCAAGCTGTCCAGGTAAAACTAACACTTTTTTTTTTTTTTTTTTTAATCACATTGCCCCCCTGCTGTCTCGCCAAACTGTCGGAGAGAGGGAGCCTTTGTGAAAAATAAACTGCCATCTCTCGTGGACACTGATTTGGTAGCCTTTGGCAAGGTGTGACTCCCTCAATACCCCTGCACCAATGAGTCCGAATTTAATCTGGTGGCTTTAGCATAACACTGGAGAACAGCAGCCAAGAAGAAATGGGTCCGTTTGGGGAGCCAGGAATGCACTTAAACGGGACATTGAGGGAAAAAAAAAAAAAAAAAAAAGGCTCCCCTCTAATGAAACAGTCTGGTGACCTATAGTATTTCTAATAATCAATTTTGCCTTTGGGAAGTGCGGATCATCACACGCGGAGGGGGTGGGGGGGTTCGTGCGGGAGTTTGATTCCCCTCTTGGCCACATGGAGGCGCCGCAGACCCGCATTCCTGCGTCTCACTTGCTCGCTTTGACAGTGCAAAAAAAAAAAAATAAAAGTAGCGGAGCCGTTACAGGAGGAAGAGGAGGAGGAGGAGGAGGAGGAGGTGGGGGGGCTCTTTTTTTGAACGCTTGAGCTGGAGATCAGATGCTCCCTGTGCGGGCTGTGGAGGGAGCAGGCACGGGGATTCAGCGATGAGCGGGGCCGAGCGCACAACTTCTCTCCAGTCCTGCTGCTGACTGCTGACTGCCGCTGCTGCCGCTGCTGCTGCTGGAGTTTTCTTTAGGATTGCGCACAGAAAACGAGCTGGACTTTACTTCTTTCCGCCAACATGTATTCAGCAGCATTGCTACTGATGCTGGCCGTCAGGATCTACGCAGACAGCATGGAAGGACCAACAGGTAAAAACAAAACAAAACAAAAACAAAAAGAAAAGAAAAGAAGGGGAGATGTTCGCCCGCACCTCTCCTCTACAAGACGGAGTTGCTGTTTACAAAGTTGATGCCTGGGGTTTTAAAGCCGCTCTTTTCTTACCAGTTGCGGGCGTGCATGTGCAAACCGAGGATGTGTTTGGCTGTTTTTTTTTTTTTTTTTTTTTCCTTTTCTTATCTTTTTTTGAGGTTTCAAAAACTTCCAAAGTTGTCTCCTCTGCTCCTGCAGTCAGCGGTGTCAACTTTCTCCTCCGTGCTCGCACTGGAAGGTTAATAATCCTAGGGGCGCGTGGTGTGTGTGTGTGTGTGTGTGTGTGTGTGTGTGTGTGTGTGTGTGTGTTGGGGGGACGTGTTCGCCTTCATCCTCAGTCAGAATATAATCACAGCATCGTTTCATTACACGACTCAGTGCTACTTGTGATTGCTCGATTTTTCCAAAGGAGGCTCCGTCTCCAGATTAAATCTGCAAGACTGAAAACAATAAACCTGAAAGAATGAAAGTGGACCATCTCTCTCTCTCTCTCTATCTGTGTGTGTGTGTGTGTGTGTGTGTGTGTGTGTGTGTGTGTGTCTGTCCGGTGCATTCAGCAACATGACGTTTACTGTCATGTTTTCACTGGCCAGGCTTCACTACGTGCCAACGCCATTATCTCCTCCAGCGTGTCATGTTAATGTTAATTACATCCTGGGAGTGATTAAGTCTTCCCTTAGTGCTTTTCTTTTTTTCCTGTTTCTTTTTTTGTTGTTAATTGCTGATGTGTGTGAAATGGGCTGCTAACTTTCCCCCAATGTTAATAGTACTGATGGAACATGTTGACATGATGAAGTTGTTTATGCGGGCTGTAATCTGCTCGACTGGTTTTCTAGTTTGGAGCAAAATGAGCCATCAGAGGCGTTTTTTTAGGGAGGAAAAATGCTGGAGTGAACAAACACAAGAGGACGCGTGTGTTTTCTGCAATACAGTGGAGATGAATTAGTAATGTGAGTCTTGCCCCCCCCCCCTCCTCCAAAAAATGATCATAATGATAATAATAAAAATCACAGCTGATCCAAATATACTCTGTTTATCTCGCAAACTGTGGTAGACACAAGTAGACAGTGTTAAAGTGTGTTCAGAGAGGAGGGAAGCTGAGATTTTCCAAGCCATAATAGGTGAAATCCACAGAGCCTATCTGAGATCGGAGCTGAAATCCTCTCTACTTTGCCTGTGGCGAGTTTAACATTTGAATGGCTGAAGCAGTTTTTTTTTTTTTGAAGATTTTCCTGAGACCTCTGAACCTTTTATTTCTTTTGAGGCATGGTTTTTTTTTTTTTTTTGGCAGGACAAAAAGAAAAAGAAAAAAACAAAAAAACAAAAAAAAAAAAACGCCTCTGGTCACATTTTTGTCAGGTTTGCGTCAAGTGAGAGTGCCAGTTGGTTTGTGTCTCAAGAATGCTCTGCAACTGGTGCGAGAGCGAAGATATAAATACTCTGGTGCACTGGTGTCAGTTTCACGTGCAGCCACCGAAACCAGTTGCCGAACAGACGCGCGGCGAGCCACTCCCTGCTCTCCAGGATCAAGTTGGTTCTGTAGGCGAGATTTAATGGGACAAGCCAACTGTCTTATGAGATTGCACAGAACAGCAAGAGAGGACGGTGTCATCACCAGCTGGCATGCATTTCAGCTGATTTGTTGGAAACGGACACAGGTGGGGCTGTGCTCCAAACATCAGCTTTTTTTTTTTTTTTTTTTCCCTTTGCTTCTGACTGAAATGTGCTGCAGGACCCGGCTGTTTACTGTTTTCTTGATTTAAATCAGAAATCTTTTTACACTGCTTCATTCACACAAGTTGCTCGGCTGCTTTTGTTCAAAGTGAATTGTGCATATATAAGCAGTAATAGAACTAATGCTTATGTTTGGTGGACGAAACGCCAGAAAATGATGATAAATGCCCATCACAATTTCCTAGAACCAAAGTGAGGCATTGAAATAACGTGTTTTGTCCGACCAAACAGTTGACAAGGCAAATATATTCAGTTTACTATCATGGGAGACTAAGAAAATAGTCACATTTGAGACGCCAAAACCAGAGAATTTTGACATTTTTATGAAAGAAATACTCAGAACAATTTTAATAATAGATAGTGATTTATTCCTGCCTCTCGACTAATCATTCCAGCTCTTACTAATAGTGTAGTTTCCACAACACACATGCCTCCTAAGTCAAATCTGTGGGCCTTTAGTATCCTCAGGTGGGTGCTGTTTATTTTTGACATACCAGTCCCCCTTCTTTGTTCCAAAACCTGTTTACGAAATCTGAATTGGTTTGAGGGCTGTACCTAATGATTATTTTAATCGGCCAGGTCAATTTTTTTAGTCCATAAACTAAAAACGAAGTGAAAAATGTTCATCACAATTTCCCTGAGTCCAAATGACGTCCTAAAATCTCCTTTTTTGTCCAGCTGGCAGTGCTAAAGAAAGACTCTTCATTGACTGTCAAAGATGACAAAGAGAAGCAGCAAATCCTCAGAAGCTGGAACCAGCAAATGTTTAACCTTTTCATCGGAGGGATTATTGAAATCAGCGATAATTGAAATAATTTAGCTTTTGATTGTTCGACCAAATTGTTGCAGCTCTTAATTTGTTTTAACAAAAACAAGTTAGTGCTACACACCAGAGCTGCAACAATTAATCATTTAATGAGTGCGTTATCAGATAATAAATTACTCTGCAACTATTTTGATAATATATTAATCTGATTGATCTTTTCTTCTCATCTTTTAAAGAAAAAAATTAAAAATTCTCTGATTTCAGCTCTTTTCTCTGGTTTCTGTTCTCCTCTCTGACAGTACTCTGAACATATTTGTGCTGGTAACAAAACAGGACATTTGCAGACGTCATTTTGGACTTTGGGAAACACTGATCAACAATTTCTCACAGTTTATCGACCAAACAAGGAATCTATTAATCGGGAGCAGAATTGACAGACTATTTGAAGAGGAAAATAATTGTTAGCTGAGACCTATTGCACACATTCGTTTTGGAATTGAATACCTTTATTCAACAGATGATAGGAAATAAGGGTAAAGATGGAGGGTGACAACAAAAGGTCCTGGCCTGTCGGGATGTTAGGGCTCATGGTCGGCGCCTTTACCCCCAGGCCACCCAAGATGCTGCTTTTGCTTGGAAGAAGGTCCATGTATCCTGATGTGCGGTCATCACTTGTTAGCGCTCAACAAGACATCGCCAGTCTGTGTCCTCGCGTTCAAATTATGGGTGCAGTCGTTCTGATGTGTGTCATATGCACGTCATGCGATGTGTGCTGCAACCTCCGATTCTCGACCGTTGTCACAAGTCGATGGTACTTGATACTATTTAGATTTAGTACGCAGCTAAATCTTCTGTCTGAGTCTGAGCGCTGCAGTTTGCTGTTGCACATGCAGCGCTCCCTACACTTGTTCCTGTTGTATTCAGGCACATGCTTGAGTGCGTGCTGCTCTTTGAGGTCTCAGCTCCATAATTTCACCTACTGAATATATTATTGTAGAGGTGAGGCAAAAACCTGCTGTGTTGTTAAAGCACACCTGGCCTCTGTTAGTGTGTGTGTGTGTGTGTGTGTGTGTGTGTGTGTGTGTGTGTGTGTGTGTGTGTGTGGGGGGGGTGACTGCTGAAAAACATGAAACCACGTGAGCGAACCCCAACACCGAGCGGCGCTGACACGCAGCTCCACACACTCCGAGATTGGGGGTCAGTAGGAGGTTAGCTTGAAAAGGACCACACCGAAATGGGCGCTGACATGAGGAGGTGGGCTTTCACGGGCTGCTGGGAGGATGTAGAGAGGGTCCTCAGTGTGTAGCGGTGTGGATCCGGCTCAGTGTTAATCCAACAGAAAATAGCCTGACACACACGGCTCTCCTGGGGCAAATGTGGAGGCTGTAAATGGAGAAAATGGAGCGTGTGCTCACACAAAAGGCTATGATGAAATGTGGTTGTTCTGAAGGAAATAACACGAGACTCTCTAATAGAACAATACTGAATTGCATAATAGCTACACATTGTTCAAGAAAATGAGTACACTCTAATTATAGTTCATGATAATGAAATGGGAAGGAACAATTGTTGTGTCGACACCCCTTTTATAAAGGAAGAAAAATCACAGAAATCTATCAATATATAACCCACATCATTTACCAGACAGTTACAAGCCCTCAGAACTGCGCTGCTGAATTTTCTGAGGCAACAGTCTAAACAACCTGGCTTTAATTGTCTCTTTGCCTGGAGAAAAATGGACGCAATCAACTTGAAATGGATAAAAATGACCAATTAGAAGCGATAAAGTACAGCCCACATTTCACTCCTCACCTCTCTGACGCAGCATTAGATGGACTGCGTATTACAGTCTACCCGAGCCCATTTTTCTTAGGTTTAAATGGATGGGTCAAGCATCAAATACGTGGACGTATTCAATCAGCCAAAGCAGCCTGTTAGATGGAGCCAAAGCAGCCCCACTAAGGTAGGAGTCGGAGAGGCCTTCCCGCCCCTACCTTCCACTACTTTGATGGCTTTCGAGAAATTTAATTGCCTCTGCTGTTAGATGCCAGTCATTCTGTTCATCGCAGAGTTTTTGCTGGCAGTGTGGCAAAAGCGTACTTGTAAAGGTGTCCCACAGAATTAAAATTGTTCATTTAATCATCACAGCTGAATACTTCATGTTTTTTTTTTTTTTTTTTTTTTTTTTTGTGGAAGTTCTGAGACCTGTGGATAGCTCTACAAACGTCATTGGCTTTGTTTAACTGCGACTTGATCATGAAAAGGGTTTTCTCTTATCATCTAGGGAGAAGTCAGGGCCACTGAAATCAATTTTCTCCAAGACAGTTGGGTTGGTGAAATGCAATGTAGACTTCAACGGAGCCTGTTGTGACTGTCAACACACCAAAGTGACCGCAGAGAACTAGCAGCAGGAAAGGCTGACTGCAATGTGTTTTGAGTAGTTGGTAGCCTGGAAAAACGCTCTATAAATGCAAATCTATCTTACCATTTACCATTCAGCAGGGACCGTCCTGGAAACCAGATGTTGGTCATTCATGGTGGTAGCAATCACACCATCCCCGACCATTATCGCCTTGTGCAATATGTCCGGGACGTTAATCTGCCAGTGCTGCCGCTACTCACATGTGCCTGTCACCAAAATGCGTCGTTAATGGAGCTGACGGTGCTACCCGACCGCCTTGGCCCAGACCCACGAGGCGTCTTTGTGGGGAGAATTGAGACAGTCTTCACCTCTCCAGGTGTTGAAATGTGTTGTCCCCCCCCCTCCCCATCAACAACAAATCATTACCGAGCAGATGGAGTTGTGCCAGCAGGCACCGCACTGCCTGTCAAGCTGATCGCTGAACGTGTTTAGACAATAAAGTTAATTTGCTCACTTTTCGGCATCCTCTGCCTATGTTGGTATTCAGTTCAGATTACTTTTTTTATAGAAGCTGCTGGGTTTGTGATTGCAGTTGCTCGCTCTTCCTCAGTGACTCATTTCATTGCTTACACAGCTTTCAGTTTTATTTCAACAAGCTTTATAATGATCTACTGCATGGAACGCTTCATGAAATCACCAAAATAGTTTAGGGGAGTAAATTCACATAGCGTGAGCGCATCGGCTGCTTGAGAATCAGCTGCGAGTGGAATGCGGATGCTGTGTGTAGCAGGTATGCAGAATGCTGCTAATTGTATGATTATAGAGTCTCAGAAGGCTGATCTGCTGCTGGGCAACAAACACAGAGGAGTGTACGGCTATCCAGACTTTTCTACCCTACTCAGCTTGCTTTTTAGCAAATTTTAGCAAACCTCCAAGTGCCTGAGATCGCTGTCTGCACTCCTCCAACCACTCTCTTCTTCAAATACAAGCGCTCGCCGTCTGCCACATATCATGTCTCAAATTGTCCACGGAGCATAGAGAGCGCGGGGATAAAGCTTTGAAAGCAGCCGCAGAGGCAGCTTACCCGATTCCGGACAGGCAATTGCACTGACAAGAATATTTGTCCCTCAAAACTTGACTACATTTCACGTCTGCAGAGTGTCTCCTAATTCCTCTAAGCACGGAAATATCATCAAGCCAGCCATGAACACTTATCTTGTCAAAGCTGAAGGAGCGAATCTCGCACAATATCACCTTAAAAAACTGAAACGCCGACGGGTAACAGTTGGTGATGTGCCCCGCTATCCTGTTGCTTTGGTGGTGTGTGTGGATTCTACCAAACTGAGAACACTGGAGCTGTGTCTAAATTGTAAAAAACATAAAAGCACAACGCAGTAATTCTAAGTAACTCTAATTAAAGGTTCTGGGTGTAGAAAAAAAAAGTGTAGAAAAAGTGAATACAAAATCTGCTGGCTCTGCTTTTTGATTGACACTATTGTCAAATGATGGACAGCACAAAGAATGCAGAGGTACTGTTCGAAGCTGCAAAACATTCAAATAAATTACAGGCTGTGGTGAGACAAGGACAAGTTTATTCAAGAAATTATCGAAATAAGTTTTGTTCGAAAGTAATTCCAGCTTTGTTTACATGTGGAATAGGAAGGAGTAAGGAGCATGCCACATTTGTACTGTAAATTATTAAGAACAAGACTAAGAGTCTTTAACATATTCAAAATACATATAAATAAAGGGAATTCTGACAATACATGCCTTTCAGTGAATGTATACATTTTTGTCCTTTCCTGTTTAGTGGTTTCAGGGATTTCAAATGTAATTTGAAACTCGTTAAGACTCACATTAGACATCATATCTTGAAATGAGAATGGAAAATGGAAGTGTACCAGGCAGTTGAAATATTAAAACCGCACTAGTCATTTATTTTCAAAACTCAAGTTTTGTGATTAATAGTTTGCCCATTACTGTTTCCTGAATCCCAAAGAGGGGAAACAAACACAACTGAAACCGGTATGGCACTCTGTAGAGTTCATACCTCCGCCCATTTGTGCCCACTCATAGATACCAGCCCTCTAAATAGACCTGCTTTTTTAAATTTCAAGATCCATGATTTATTCCCTGAGAAATTAACTGAAGTGTGAAAAACGGCTCATCTCACACTGTCAAATAAAGTGTTCCCGGGTCCGCCTCCTCATCTGGATCCGGTTAATTCATTAATCGGGTCTACTCTGGGCCGACCGATGTTGCAAATCCATCCATTAGTTTTTCTGTAATCCTGCAGACAAACTAATAAAAAAAGACACAAGTGAAAACAGACCCAACCTTAGCGGAGGTACCAAAACAGGAAAAACAAAACAAAACACAATAATAACTGAAATTAGGGGAAAAGTATTATTTTTTTGCTTAAGTTAAGACTTAAAATATCAGTAGATCACCACAATAGTTGTTTTTTTTTCTGCCATTCTATTATTTATTGTTTGTTTGGCAAAAATGTCTTACTTCCTGTTTGTACAAAACAAACAAGTACAAGTGACTGCTAAGTAATATGTAGTACATACATTTATAAGAAATATGGAATTGGGACACAGCTCAGGTCTTCATGGCCCTTCCCTGGGGCTTTACAAAGACACTATTGTATTGGGATAGTGTGTATTGAACCCTAAGTTTTGAATGTGTTTGTGCTTTTTAAAGGAAAGCCCTTGTTTGGCTGTTTGTGTCAACAAAAATAAAATCTTTTTTGAAGTGAAAAAAAAAGGCTTTTTTTCAATGCGAGGCATCCAAAAGTATCATGTCATGCATGCTTTCAGCTTACCATCATCAAAAAAGGTCGCAAATAACACCCTACTAGCCCCGCGCAGAGGAAGCAGACAAAGCAGGTTGTGGGAAGATGGGCTTAAGAGAATAATTATGTTAGAGCACTTCTTCAAAATGTATGTCCTGGAAATCACTCAGCATCACAGATTGATGATAGATAACAGTGTCTGAGGGAGGATTTGTGCTTTCAAGGATAAATCACCCAGTGTTTCCCCTAGGACGGAGCTGTAACAGAAGAGGTGTAACACACGGACAGTAAATGTTTGTTTTGTTGACAGAGTGCACCATCCTGGAGGTCTCCATAGTGCATACGAGGTGTGTGATGAGCCTGTCGATTAAACTCATTTGAAAACTCAAACACGCAGCAGAAAAACTATATGAGGGAGACACACAAAGTAGTGTTCCTTGTTTAACCTATATGCTTAATTCTTCTAAGCATATAGTATTGTAGCGAGAAAAAAAAGCATCTTCTGTTTTTATAGTTATAAGTGAGTCCCCCCTTTTCTAACTTAACTAACAAGTGTGCTACAGTGTAAGATAACAAAAAAAATGAGTTTCTTAAATTATCTTCCTCTCCAATAATCTGCTTTTTTCTCACAGGTGTAGTAATTGACTAAGATATGAAGCGTTTAAAGCACAAGCTCACGTGGCGTTCAGAGCCCCCCACCCCCCCCCCCCCCCCCCCCGCTGTCTCCTTGTCTCCTCTCCTTTTCTTTCCCTCATCTCCAAAATGAATTCGGCAGCGGTGGTCACATTTCAGCAGCAGAGGTGCGCCGTTGCTAGGTTTTCAGGGGAAACACTGCACGGCCATCTTCTCAGGAATGGCAGGTGAGATTGATGATGCAGGATTCCGCTGGTTGTAGCAGCGTCCGTGTCGCTTGTATTAAGGATGAGTTGGGCGCAGATATGAGATATGCAGGAGCATGACTGTTCTGTGGTGACGGCTGCCTGTCCATTCAGCCCAGGCCTGCTCTCTGTCAGATTCTGCTCTTGCTGCCATTACAGCCCAGATTTGTCACCGCCTCTGACAGCCAGCCATGAATAATCTTTATGAATATTCCTCTACCGCTTGGGCTGCCTTGCCTATGGTGTGTTTACACTATGCGGCTGAACCAATTGTCCAAGCTATTCCGTGGCCATGGAACCTGTGGTCGGGCCTGTCATTACTGATGACAGGTTGATGGGAGTCGTGACGTTGGCAGCAGACGGGAATCTGTCGCTTGGTTATTTCTGCAGCACGAGATGACCGAGCAGCAGATTCAGCAGACGGGGTCAGAGTTCAGCCGCAAGATGATTTTGTGGGCGATGTTGTCAGCAAGTGTCGCTTTAGATAGAGATGACATCTGGCGCCAAACTGAGGGAATAGCATTCCTCTCTGCAGCTTGTGGAATAAAAAAAAAAAAAAACAAACTGCATGATGCCAGAAGCTATTTCTATTCAGCCCTTCTACTTGCTCCTCAACTCCCGACTCCTTATCTCCCAGACTTTTTCCCTCTTGGGCTCACATGTTTAGTCCTCCGTGTCATTAAAGTGGAAGACCATGGCGCTGATAAATTCGAGTTAGATTAACCGCCAAACTACAAACTCAGTCCTTCCTGCCCTTCATTTTTGTAAGATACAAAATAAAAAAAAAGTCTGTGATATGGAGCAAGACCTGGGGTGTGTAGGTCCCAGGGTAGCGGCAGATATTACACTTTAAAAAGTAGCTGTTTAAAGTTATCAAACCTGTGGGCCTCAGAGTGTCCCTGTGGCGCACAAGAGATATTAAAAGTTGAAGGGGAAAAAAAAAAAAAAGTCAAATTATTAAATAAATAATATGACATGTCCCTCAGCGGAATGAACAAGGGCACTGCGGCAGCGCCTGTTCACCCCTGTCAAGGTTAGCAGTGACCCTCCTGTGCACAGCAGGGGAGGTTATGCAGCATGAGCAGCAACACCTGCGTGTCTGCTATTCACTGCGGGGCATCTTCATCACCACCTTCTTCACTTCCTCCTTCCCTAAGTAAATTTGGATCGGCGCCACTTTTGGTGGCTCAGTCTTGCCCTTTTCAGGAGCATCTCACTTTGTAACCGAATGCATGAAGTGTCAGAGCTCCAAAGTACAGGCTGAGGGAGGGAGGGAGGGTGCGATGAGTAATACTTTCCATCTGCAGCTACTCCAGAGGTGCTCTTTGAGCACATAACCCCCCCAACCTTTCCTGTGCAGCTGCTCTGTGGTCGGCTAGTTCATTTGGCATGCTGTTCCACCACATCGGAAGGCAAAAGTGTTTATGGCTGTTCAGAATTGCTATCCGGTTTTAAAAACAAAACAAAAAAAAAAAGATTGGTTTGAGGCAATAACCGTTCAAATGGGGATAGAGGTGCATTGATCCAGCCTGTTCTCTCCTGACACTGATTCTGAAGGAGCTATTTTTGTTTATCTTAAAACAACAAAAAATGGCTCCTACAGATTCCAACACTTTAAGTCAGGATGGACAGGGAGGGGCCTTCATTGGCTATTTTTGCTGTCTGGCTATAGAATTGACAAATAAGATCGCATTTCAGGTTGTGGCCTGTAATTGAGATTAAATTCATCGTGTTTGCAACTCATGGTTTGGTTTAGTTTTCTCATACTGGGTGACATCAGTTCAGAAAAGGTGTGGGGGAAGGATGGTTTCATTTTCCGTACAAGCTAATGCTTACACCTTTACACTAAACAGTTCCCGTTGTGATTTGGAAGAACTGTGTTGGTTTGCGGCAGGATGTGTGATAGAATACGACTTTTCCTGGAAAGAAAGGCTTTAAGAGTAAAATGAATAAACACCTCCGCCGTTGGCTTCCTGTTGGGAATCTCTGCAGTGTTGATTCCTCATTTCCTCATCTTGGCCCCGTTGCCTCTCAACCCATCTGTCATTTCTCTGCTTCTTTTAGACATTACTTGCCACATGCATATTTCTGTCAACTCCGTATCTTTCCTCTTCCTACCTTCCATCTTGACTCCAAGCAGTGGGGCCACCTTGGCAGCGATTCACACGGTGGCGGTATTTTGGCAGTTCTAAGATGCAGTAGCACCTGGGCCAGCATCTGCTGTGTTTGCCCTCCAAATGCCGCCTGCTTTAGCAGCGAGTGTGGAGGTTGCGGCCCCTGTGGCCTCTGAACTCAGACAGATAAACGTAAAGGATTACATTCATGAGCAAGGAGCTGGGGGATCGTGTCCCGCCTGGGAATGAGAGAGCTGTAACATCTTTGCATTCACAGAGGAATGCGTTATCCTAGCCAAGAATGATTGGAAGCATATACCTCTGAAATCCTCATTCTGTTTTATGAGATGTATTGCAGCCGGTGCCCGGAGCATGATGTTGTGGTTTTTATATGCTTGCCTTTACAGGAGGCATTGAATCATTGATTCAATAAGCAAGACTCCTCAGGAGCAGGTGCAGCATTTCAGGTGGAGGCAGAAAAAGAGGTTTGAGACTGAAGTGAAGAAAGTGGGAGCGGAGAGGAGCATGTGGAGTTCAGTGGGGGGGGGGGGGGGGGATTATTGATTTCATCGGTGAAAGCTGTTGGGAAACAGCATGGAAATCAGCTGGTGGTCGGCTTTCTGTCTGTGCTGCAACTTTGAGCATCACCTTTCATCTCTTCGTCGCTGACCGATCTAGCAGGCCAGCCTGAAGTAAAAGTGACTCAAGGGAGGCGCCTCCAGACCCGCCACCGAACATGTGTGTCCCTGTGCCCTCCTGGCCTACACCCCTAATCTAGGCATCAATAGAGTCTGAGCAGATGGCACTGTGGCCGGGGTCACCGAGCCCATACACAATGATAATAGGGCATGAGAGGATGATGAGGTTGGCCCAGACGCCGGAGGGATGATACACGGATGACCTGAGCAGACATTGAAAACAGATCTACTTTGTTTGTCCTTGCATAAGGCGCCAGTTGACATATGTTGTTTGGGAGTTGGTTTAAACACAGCCTCCTGTATATTGACCTAGAAATGTGATGAGAGCAGCAGAAAGGCTGCCATCAAAAGGCTGCTGCGGTTGATTTTCTTTTCCTATTCTGTGTTTCATATTGAAGCTCCTTGCTGGTGTTAATGTATTATGAAACTAAAGAAGATTCTCTGCCGCAGGAGGAGCACTGGCTCTTTACTGTAGGAAACAGGTTACCCATGGAGTTAAACCGACGTTGGCTTCTGAGTCCGGCAGCCATATTTAAGGATAGATGTTACTTGATTTTGTTCGATATTCAGGCTACATTCTTGCCAAAACAGTCCCCTAAAGGTAATTACAATTAATTTTAAGGCTTGATCACTTTAGTGTCTTAAGTAGGGTTCAGCCACTGTGGATTTTTGAGGGGAGGTATTAATGTCATGCCAGCACTGGTCATTTTTATGCCAAAACTATTCCCACTATATTAAGTATTTAGTCTTATTCCCAAATCTTACTCTCATCTGGATAGAAGAGCCTCTGAAATAGCATTTCAGCTTATTAAAACTCTATTTCTAAAGCCAAATGAAATGGCAGATAGGGTGTCTGCATCATGGTTTTCGGGGATGCACGCCTAAGGGTGCTATGGGCAATGGTGAATACCTGCAAACCGATGTAACAGTCTTTATGAAGCAAAGTCGGGAGGTGGAAGAGCACTCACCTAAGCTCAGCACAACTTTGTTTATATACCACTTAAAAGCCAGCACAGTCGATCTATGATGTGCTTTACAGTGCAGAGAGAAGAGAACAAAGACAAGGAGACAAAAAATATAGAAAAAAAAATGCAAATCACTTATCAAGGCGTGACGCAAAGCAACATCTGTAGAGAAAGACAAACAGGAGTAAACATTAAAATCAACAGCAGTTTAAAGCCAGTCAGGAAATGCATTGGGACGGGAGCGTGTCTAAGTGTTAAGACACATAAGAACTTTGATGTCGACAAATGTAACGCATTGTCGTAATACAGCCCGACACCCGTACCGCAGCTACTTCTGTTTGCATGGAAGATTCTGTGTGTGCTACAGTTGTCAAGTGATGCAACTTAACGGTATGCCTTGCACTTCAAAGAGCATTTCACCGATTTTGGCATTGCAGCACTCTGAACAATCGCTGGACTTACCATAGTCAAGTTAGCAGAACCAGAGACACCATCTTTTTTTATTCCACACTTTTGTCTTCATTGTCAAAACCGGCCATCGCCTGTAATGCAACTCCACTTGGTTCACTTGACTGTCCGGGTTCTTAAGCACAGATGAGGTAGCGCTAGTAGAGGATTTGAATCAAACCGTGTGACATTTAACAGTAACAGTAAAACCCCTGTGTGTATTATGTCATTTCTCATTTGCATTCCAAACTATTTCTTCGCACAAAAGCTACACGTAGACCTGCTGTAAGTGCCATGGATTCTGAGTTAACAAAACTTTTTAGGCATTATTCAAACGAAGTTGGAGAAAGTTCTGAACCATCCCAGAATTGATTTCCTCGAGGCAGTTTTTCAGGTCTCTTAATTTATCGTGGTTACAGGGCTGTAAGGGTAGGTAAAGCTAGTTGTTGTCAGCATAACTGTGAAAAGAAATATTGTACTTGTGGATAATGTGTCCTAAAGGGAATATATAAGTGTAAAAGAGGCTAAGACGTATCAAACCTTGGGGGCACGGCAGGAAAAGGCTTTTCTTCAGCCTTAAAGCGAGAGTTTAGCACAAAGTCCTGACTCAGCTGCCGGAGGAAGGTCATTTTTCACCTTTAGTTATGCAAATATGCTACCTGACATCCCCATTCTATTCCTCCTCCATTCATATCCTATGTACAACAACTACAGCCCCAATTTAAAAAAAAAAAGTCGAGACTCTGTGTAAAACACAAACTAAACAGAATGTGATGATTTGCTTGTCTTTTTTGACATACACTCAATTGAAATCAATACATAGACAATATATTTGTTAATTTGTTTGCCCATCAACTAAACTGATTTTTGTAAATATATTCTATTCTGACTTTGATGGCAGCTTTCAAAGAAGTTGGGACAGAAGCAACAGCCTAAACACCTGTTTAGCTCTCTCCACAGGTAAACCAGTCCACTTCGGAACCATCAGGACCAAACAGGCTTTGGTCCTGAGCGCTGTCGAGTTCAGGCTCAAACAGAAAAAATGTGGCCCGTGCTGCACTGTAGTTCACAAGCAAGTGTCGATCACCGTATAAAGGATATTGCTACATGGGCTCAGGTGCACTTCAAGACCATTGTCAGTAAACACATTTCATTTGCAAATAATTACATTCTGTTTTTATTTTAGTTTTACACAGCGTCACAGATTTTTGGGGAAGTAAGTGCAGGAACGGGTTACGGTGCTGGAAGAAAGGAATGCATTTGTAGAACAATGTATGACATGTTTGTCATTGTCACTCTGAAGGGACTGTCTGCATGGAAATGGCTTCTGTTTGAGTCTGTGCAGCCCCGCCCACAGAGTCCCAGACATCCTTAATTATATGCACACAGAAGTAGGCTATGTATTGTTTTCATATCTCAACATTCATCCCCACCCCCCCTCCATGCTCGCCCCGCTACCACTCGCCAACTCTGTCACCCACTTTTTTCTAGGCCGGAAGACCTGTCGTTAATTAAACCTGCCAATCAAAGAGACAGTGAGTGGGGGAGGGAGCAGAGGATGGAAAGATTCTTCACTTACCAGAAATTGATTTACGGCAGTGCTTACTTTATGGTAATAGAGTCAGTCACATCTTCATTTTAGAGGCTGTAGCCAAGGACAGGAGCAGTTGACTTAAACAGTGTGTATGTGTGTGTATGTGTGGATGTGTCCTCAGTTTGTATACGCGTGAGTGCATTCAGCGAGGGTGGAGTAATTAATGGAAGACCAGAGATTAGGACCTGTCAGAAAGTGACAGCGCTTCTTTTTTGTCCTCCAGAAAAGGAAGAGAGGTTGAGTAACGAGCCCTCTAGCACAGTCCAACACGAGTTTGAGCCTCCGTTTGCCCACGAGTCCTTGCCACCAGGGCGACGTCTTTGACCCCATGTGTTGTCCGTGTTTAATTAAGAATCCGCTTGAGAGGGATTACAGTAACAGGCGGGGTGAATCTGCAGAGGCAAAGAAGTGAGAGCATAAGTAGAATCACTAATAGGCGGTTTTGTGTGGCTGGTTGGCTGGGCACAGAATGGGCGGGGTGGGGCTGGGGGCTACTGAGAGCGTCAGCCTAGCCGCGTTTGTAATATCGAGGATGGCCAGCGTTTTTTTTTTTTGAGGTGGTTTACTGTAAATCCTCAGCTGAGCGGTTTCCTGCATAATGAATACGATTTGTTTGGGCTTAATTGGCCTAGAGGCATGCTCGACTCGCTCACCTCACTGGACTGCTTACTGCAGCACCGATGTAAGAGTGCCCCGTAATGATTCTTGCCTTTCAGCCATGGGAGGAAGTGCACACGGACACACAAATGGTGACAGGCACATGCGTAGGCAAGGTGAAAGTGTCCACTTATGAGTCCTAAGTATAAAGTCCTGTTTCTCACATTTGTGTCACAGAATGATTTTGAGGTGTGCTAGACCACCACCTTTAGCTATAGTCACTGCTACTCCTGTTGCCATGGAGTGCTCACGCTGCTGCTCCGGCTACTAATTATTCTACTTCTGTTAGCTGCGGATGCCACAAAGTAGTAACGTCATTGCTACTGCAATACATTCTCCTACCACCACTATTACTGCAGCTACATCAACTCTTCAAGCTTTTTCTGCTTTGTACTAAGGCTAAAGCTACATCGACTTCCAATGCTGCTACTTCTGCTACAGCTAAATTGAAACTGTTGATGGACGTTTTTCACTATTTTTTGACATTTTAATTAGACCTGACCCACACTTGGACAGACATCAATAATCGGAAGAAAGAATTTCCAATATTAATGTAGTGATAGATATATGCAAATCTTTTGACAATGATCCCTCAGCGGTGGTTATCAAATACTTGTCGCAAAGACATGTATCGGGGATCGGATATTTTACAGTTTTATGATCTGATCAGTGCACTGAAACAATGAACTTAACTCTGAATTAAATAGTCATTAATCACCCCAAGTATATTTTCTTAGTTGCAATGTCTAAAACGAAATTTTTCACATTTGTGCATGTTGGATAACAAACTGAAAGGCCAAACGTGGCTGATAATATTGGTCGGGCTACAATCATAGTGATCAAAATATAAATTTGCTGCTCTTGATCCGTGTGCAGGGGCTGCTACAACTGCTGCTGCTAGTAATTAAACTACTAGTATTAATGCTGCTACTCACTTTGCTAAAGCTGTTACCACGACATCTGCTGCTCTCGGTGCTACTCACATTTCTATGACTAGAACTGATGGTGCTGCTTGTGCTGCAAACACTGCTGCTGATAGCAACACTGCTAGTAGGCTAATCCCCAAATGACAACTCTTGACAGATTGATAAAGTCTACAATTAATTGTAACCATTAACTTCACTCTTTCTCTGTACATATCGTTAACAGACGTTAACAGTATGTGTTAGCCCCTGCTGTGACTTGTCCAGCCTTGAACCTTGGATATGGAACCCTGGCTCTGGCTGATGGAACCACTAGACACCTGATTTCAGGACTGACCTCTAACTCCTGCCTGTGCAGGACAAGACCCAGGGGCTTTTGTTGGCGCAGTTGGCCAGAGGGCACCAGGTTTGTTTGCTCTGCCCAAACTCTGACGATGTATCCAGCGGGCGGGAGAGGCAGAAAAGACAAAGGACTCTGCAAGCCTGTGGGTGTATTTGGGTGTGTGAGGTTTGACCTAGCCCAGGGCATGAATAAAAATGTCCAGTAATTGCCTGATTCTGTCACTGAGATCATTACCACAGGTGTTTGAGCCCTTGCGGATGCAGACGGGGATATAAGCCTGGAGAGCTTTGACAGAAAAACAACCTTTTCCCCCAGATTTTTTAAAGACCCGGCATGAGTTTATAATGATTAGGTAGGTAGGGGCCCTTTCACTGTCACTAAATTTGACAGTTGGTCTTAATGATGTTGACATTTCAAATATGCTTGGGAGAAAATGTTATTTGCACCAGTCGCCCTCTCCCTTCATGTTATGAAAAACAAAATCATTGGCATGTGAAATTTGCGTGGTGGAGGAGGAGGTGGGGAAGTGGTTGTAGCAGGAACTGGGAGGAGGGCACAGGTTTTTTTTTTTCTAGTTGATTAGGCAGCTGAAATCATCCTTTGTGAAGGCAAGGGAGGGAGGGAAGCTAAACCTCCCAGAGGAAGGCCTTTTGGGTTCATTGCTGCTGGATTGATGCATGGTGCGGGGGGGGGGGGGGTTGTTCTGGGCTCGCTTTCAGGGGCGTGGGCCCATTCAGAGGCGAGACTGGGGGCTCCTGGATTTATTCCGGCCCAGTGGGTAGCTGCAGCGGTGCTGGCGGGCTGCGCTGGAGGATTTAAACCCCTATCGCAACGGCAAAGCAGCATGGTACTCGCAGAAGAAAACGAGAGCAGGGAAGCAAGACCACATACTCTCATTATCAGAGTCTACAGGAGACTGAAGCAGAGGGTTAGACAGAAAATGATTGCTGCAGAAAGTGAAGCAAAAGGAGCTGCAGCAAGAAAGAGTCACAGCGACAGAAAAAAAGTACAAGATGGAGGAGGAAATAACAAAGCAAAAAGTTTGTGATGCGTCTGTAACAATAAATCTGTCTTCAGCTGCAGACTGAAAGAAGAGTAAAGAAGAGAACGAGATCAGGAGAGGAGGTAGATGAGAGGGCTACTTAGTGACTGTGTGCAGGATAGAGAGCCTGTTGTCCACTGTTCGCACACAGCAGAGACACTGTCTGCAGCTGCATGGACCCTGTGGCGGAGCTCCATCTGTGGGACTATGTGTATCAGAACAAACGCACACAGAGAGAAGTCGCACTAAAGGGAGGCTTCTCATTAATGTGCGCTCCGGCAGAAAGCTCGTGTCAGAGGCCATTACAACCCCGTAAGAACTGCGTTTGAAAGGATAGTGCAGGAGTCACATCTGATTTGTCTTCTTTTTTGTGCTGCCGCACTTATGGCAAAGTCAGCCCAGTCCATGGATAGTTTAAAACTGGGTCTACATTATTCCCCATGTGGAAAATATCCATGCTGAGTATCTTTACATACATAGAGGGTGAGAAAAAGAGAGCGCAATCTATTTATTCTCCTGGCCCTGTGCCGTCGCAGCCTTCTTTCAAGACTTCATAATACCCAAGGGACATGCTTCATTTTTGTAAACCAGGTGCAACGGACAGGAAGCAGCTTCTATGAACGCTGTAACTGTGTCTGTCTATACGTACATATATGAGTTCAGTAAATGATGCCCCTTTAGACTTGGGGATTAGCTAAGCAAGTTTTCTGGGGCATCCTCCCTGAAGTGTCACCCTCCAAGTAGCACAGCGAACCAAAAGTCCATCTTAAGCGTAAATCTGAGGCGACTTTGGGACGATTTCATGGGCGAATGGCTGAATGGGCCTGTCTGCTGACTTGCCCCAGGGTTACAGATGATGAATGGACGATCTCAAGGACTGTGTCTTTCCAGAACTGTACAGTGTGACCTTGATGCAAACACGAAGAGGACTCACAACTCTGGTCTGATTGATGATCTGTGGACCTGATCTCTCACCTCCAAACTCTGTGGCTGCCGAGTAGAGCGACATGTGGCGGCTATTATGCTGATGTACAGGTCTGCTGATACAGGCCCTCTATTAAGATATCAATATCAGACAGATAGAGCTGTCCACACTGTGTACAATGCTGATCTTCACCTGTTATCAAGGAGATGTCCTTACTCCGTCAAATTCTAACGCAAGCTTTTTCTAACAGGCTCTTCAAGTATGCATTCATTTGTTATTCAAGGATTGAGTTTTAACTCATTCTACAACACAGTTTTTTTTTTGTTTGTTTGTTTTGTTTTTTTACAACTAAATGCATGTTGTAGTCCCTTTATGCTACAGAAAAAAAAAATATATTTTGAGTAGTATTTTAAGTGCAGATGATGAGTTCAGGAGTCTCACAGCCTGAGGAAAGAAGCTGATCTCTAGTCTGATGACACAGCGTTGGATACTTCTGTATCAGATGGCAGCTGGGTGAACAGACTGTGGCTGGGGAGGGTGTCAGCCTTAATTTTCCCAATTTTGTGCCTGGTGGCAGACTGGAGATCCAGTCAGGCTGGCAGCCCGGCACCATTTCCATCTGCTTTCGTGTCTCCATTAGAGACTAAACGAATGAACAAACTCATGGTCTGTCCTGTGTTGTTGATTAGAAATGCTCTAGTGGCGCATTGGTGGTGCCAATAATAATACCACTTGGACTGAAAAGTTTTCTGTTCCCACTTAGAAAAAAACAAACAAAAGGAATCTGTATTAATATTGTCGTTTGCATCCAAAAAAACACAAAAACATTGGAATTTATAGACTAGACAAATATCAATAGTGGTATTCACCTCAAAATGTCGGTATTTTGCTATCACGATAGTCTCAATGCGATACATTTTCATTCTGACGGGCAGTAGTTATAACATTAAATTCTTGATGTCGTCAGTGCTCAGTGACACAGCAGCATATGAGGAAGTGGCAGATGATTATGAAAAATACTGTGTATCCTGTAATCCATATCAGTCACATCCATTCACTCAGTGCATCCATTAGGATAAATGTAAACTGTCAACACTGATAGACTTCACAAACAGGACTGAACACTGCATTCATGTCAGATGTCAGCAGATTCACCATAGCTACAGTACTAGCTGATGATGGCAGCTTGGTGAAAATGTAAATCACACAACAGCTTTCAAATTCTAGGAATAAAAATCCCAGTTTCCCGATTTCCATTTATTCCCCAAACTCAGCATAACTTTTCTGTCCAGCTGTTGCTCTACTTCTCCTGGCGAAGGAAGCACTATTTTCGACCGATACATTCTCCCCACACCTGTGCTGTGTTAGCCACGTTCCAGTCCCGAAACCTTAATCTGCAGATCACACTGGAATGGGCTTGATTACCTCAGCCAATACCACAAGTGGATCTGATTGCGAAGACCCTCAGCCATGAAGAGGAGTGATTATCCAAAATGTAAAACAATACATTTATCAGAGAACACCACACTATGTAATCTATGGTCGCAGTGTTTCATGTTATGTAGTGCTGATTGCCATGTTTCCGGATTCTTCTCCAAATGGATGATAATTACAGTCCTGCTCTGACAGATCATAGACTTTGCAATTGAGTGGCCAATGGAAAATGAGAAAATTGGTGGTATTCTGTCCCTAACAGCAGCTTTTCTACCCCCCAAAAAAATACAGAAAGCAAAAGCACCAGCAATCATCGATGCTTCATTAACAAACTGATGATCAGTGGCTCTTTTTAAAGCAGGAAAGGGAGCTGCTGGCCGATAGTTGGCATACCATCCCTCTTGCAAATAAATTACCCACTCTCTCAATGACTCATATACAATAGATTCTAATTATAATCATTCTCGAGGGTTTGCAGGAATGTGTTATATCGCTAAGAAGGCTGCCCATGCTGAGAGAGATCCCAAGACTCTGCAATGCTGAACGCTGCCTGTTGCTTTTTAGGTTCTGTGTGGGATTATTCTAGTCAATACTCCTAAGTAAAGACAGGTTTATGAGGGCGGTTATTGCCTCCCCCCCCCCACACTTCTGTTTCCCTCTGATGTTCTAGTAAATTCGACTGAATATCTTTAGAGAAGCATCTTCTCTGAGGAATGTGCTCCTCCACAGGGGACCGGGTGTATTTGTAGAAGCGATCTGTCTACTTGAAGAATGTGTCTCCTGAGTGTCTTAACTCTCATTTCTTCTCTTACTGCCAAAATGAAAGAAGACACACAGCGCTGTCTGCCCATTATCCTCAGGGCTTAGTCTCTCCTGTCTTCTTAGATGAGACTTGGGATGTGTGTGAGGATGTGTGTGCACATGTCTGCATCTGTTTATCTGCATTAGTTCGTGTCTCTGCCACCGTGATGACATTCACACCTTGCGGAGCTCTCATCAAAACCTTCTCCTTCCCCCAAACATCTAGTGGAATTGCAATAGGTTAGGTAACAGAAAAAAAAAAAAAACTTACAGTAGGATTTACACTTAAAAAAAATCATTGTCTTATCACTAAATGTTTTATGAAACTCCCAAAAACCTTAAATAAGTGGAAGAATCTCCCTCAGTGTTAATATGATATTATAACTCCCAACATGTTTGCAAAAGAACTTGTTTCAATGGTTGTAGAGTCAGGTTTTATTATTCATGTTTATGCTTTAGCACCAAGCCTTTTGTGAATAATATTGCCTCATTATTTCTATTATTTAAAGAAAGTGCTGTACACCTTTTATTTCTATTTTTGGCATAAAATGATAATAAAACAAATAGTGTGAAAACTAACTCTTACAAGAAATAGCAGGTGCGCCAATACAGAAAATGAATAATATCCAAATACCAAGTGTTGTAGTGTTGTTAACAGGATTGGAAATGCACGCTGGCAATGCGCCAATCCAATACTGCGCAATTGTTTATCAGGAACTGGAAACTCCTACTTCCTAGGAGCGACCCAGACACCTGAATCCAACCTGTCTAACCCTTTTCTGCACAAGTAATCACTTGTGTAACTTCAAGCATTTATATGACAAAAAACTTGCAGACAGGTTTAGTAGTTAAGTAGGTTTGTTTTGCACTAGTATCGGATCGGTTGTTGGTGTTATAGCTTATACATAAAGTTCAGGTATCAGAATCAGTCTCTTAATTCTGTTATCTACGGACACCTGTGATCAGTCAGAGACTCCAGTTCGTCTACCCTGCCCTGTGTGGACTGTTGAAGAGAGCTGGAGCATGTGGAGAAAACATGACTAACATATGAGGAAAAAGAAGGATGAAAGGAAGGTGCAGCAAGAATCTACGAAATTAGCATAATATAAAACCTGCAAGTGATTAAGAGAATTCTTTATTAATTCCAGTGACTCAACAGTGATTCAGGCAGGTGTTGAGATTTCTGACTTTCAGAACTCACTTTCAGTCCTGCCTTCTGTTGTAGAACCACACACACACACACACACACACACACACACATACACACGCCACACACGCACTCCCTCAGCTACTGGCATTTCCAGCTCACTGATGGATGGTGCAATGAGCAAGCTTCAGCTACGAAAGCTAAAACGCCTTGTTCTCATGCCAGAAAATGACAGAGACAAAGCAGCATTTTATTACAGTATTTATCACCGTGTTTTGCATGGTGACATAGCACCTCTTAGCCTCACATTTTTATTTGACCTCCGCTACAGTTAGTCAATGGCTATTGTTTCTATACTATCTGCAGTATATTCAACTTCTGTCAGCATCGCCTCAGGTCCTGCCTTTTGCCAGTAGAGGTCGATAAAAGTCAGACTGCTTCGTGCAGCTTCAAAGCCTAATGTATACAATAGGCTTCATAAGTTTAAAAAAAACATTTTTTTTTTTCTCTACAGAAACAAAGTTGGCATCCCTGCAGCCGCACTGCTCTGTCTGTATGAATAACACATGAAGACAGAGATGGCTGGTAGCAGCGCTGGTTCCCACGCAAAACCCTCTGCCACTGGCTTTCCTCAAGGATAAGCTGCTCATTAGAAGCATGTTATGGCTAATTCATCAGCAGTATTAATGCCTGGATGACCACCCCCACTCAAACCCTGGCCGTATCACAGAGATTTCTGTTTCTTCTTTTGGAAACACTGGTTGAGGCTCCAGCATGATCCAAGCAGCATGAAGCCTCAGAACCACAAGCCATAGAGGCAGACAAACAGGAATAGCTGAAGGCATCTCTTTCTTCCTTCCCTGACATGCATGCACATTCACACTCATGCACCATCACACTGTCACCCACTTTTTTTTTTTTTTTTTTTCCCTTCCTCCCTGTGCTTTCTAATGCGCACGAAGACAAATACACACATGGTTTTTGTGCTTCATTGCTACCCACCTGCCACCCAGCCCGCACCTCTTGCCTGTCCTGGCCATCAGTCAGCCTTCCCGCCGCGCTGCTGATGTGACAGAGGAGCCGTCAGAGCATCTCAGTCAGAGACTCTGATGCTGAGCCAGAGTGACAGAGCGACAGGGGGAAACGCGCCAAACAAACAGCCAGTAATATTGCCCTGTCCTTTCACTTCCAGCTCTCTGTCAAACCAGAGTGCTGACAGAGTGGGAAAAAGTACAGACACCCTTTAACATGCGCACACCCAAGCATGTCCTCACACACACACACACATAAATGCAGCATGCTTTGCAATTGGATCATTTCGAAGAGGCGTTATTGCTGATGCACACTGAGTGATTTCCAGTAGCTTTTCTGCTGCAAAGCCCCGTCAGCCGAACACAAAGATTCATGAATGCAAAAAAACTGTATCCCTCCCGTTCGGTATGTGACTTTGCTATCATAACCCCCTTCTGAGCTGTGCCGAGTTATTTACACAGCTTCGGGTGAGGATTATGTCCGGGGGCCCTGATTGTTTCCCATGCATGGCGGGCATTAATGTGTCTGGGTAGCTAAACAGGATGGGTGATGCACAGAGATGCACAGGCTCTTACCTCAATCAAGGCCCGGATGATCCGGGATTACTGGAGATCGCATCCATTCATTCCCTATCGGCTGCAGCTTGGTATGTCTCCAAGACACCCGCCTAGTACTACATGCTAATCACTGCTGAGACGCAGCATCTGCAAAATTTCGGCGCAAGAAGATTGGGGAAATGCTCATGAATGTAGAGTATTCTTCCATTTGTGGTAGAACCCAACTTATATACTGATATTCTTGGCTGATAGTGGCCTATCAGAGATGTACTGGTATCAATATATATGTCCAATATGTGGCAGTTTGACTTGTTCTGTTAAGGTTCAGTGTTCATTTAATGTAATTTTACAGCATATGGATGTACAACGAAATACAAGCAGCAGTCCCTTTATGCTACATTATAATAAAAGATTGGGGAGTGTTGAGGATGAGTTCAGGAGTCCTCCAGCCTCCAGAAAAGCTGAGTAGTCTGGTGGTATGGCAGCGGAAACGTTTGTGTTCTTGGGTGAGCAAGCTGTAGCTGGGGTGGGTGTTGTCTGTTGGTCGTCATCTGGGCAGACACAAAATTGATAACTAATGCTGGGTAGATAGGTACCATGAATGTTGTGGAGGTGTATCGGCCTATATTGAATATATCTGAGTTTTTTTTTCTCAGCATGTGCCCTAAAAATGTCTTTCTGTTGGACTCTAATTTGGGGCAGTACCTGTGGAAAGGTATGTGTATTCAGATTCGAAGCAAGGTCATTTCCTGCTTTTCTTGCTGTGCGAAACATCAACAAGTCTTGACCATGTTTTAGAAATGCTAGATTAGAGAATCAGTGACATGCCTTCTTGCATTCAAACAGACTGTTTTGTAAGCACTACACCGCAGCAATTGTGGAAAATTTCTCCACTATGTGATTCTGCACCATGCGACTTTGCCAGCTTTGACAATGGCTCATTTTTCCGTTATTTAGGGTGCAAAATAATTAAAGCGTGCAGTGCCATTATTGAATTTAATGTGGAAAATCAGCCCCTTTCCTTTCTGAAATAGTCATTGTCTCCTGGCTGAGTTCTGCGGAACAGTGACAAAAGAGATTAAGAGGCCCTAATTCTCCTCAGAAATCCACTTCAGCCCGTCTAGAGAATCTGGCCTGAGGGTTGGAGAAAGCTTTATATCCCTATCGCCAGACTGAGCTCCTCTTAGCTTTATGTGTCCCCCGTCTCACTCCCATTCAGCAATGACAGGTGCATCTGATAGTGTTCACCTGGGGCAAATGACTGAGATTACTTCTTGGACGCCAGCTCGCAAGACCTTCTGACCTCCAGATGGACTCAGAGGGTTTTCACACATCTGATTGCCTGTGAAAGATACCATATCCATGATAATGTGGATGCATAATTCAAGAGACTACACTCCTTTTGACTAACTGTTACGTGACCTTTGACCCAGGCACCCAATCAGAACTAGCCTTCTACTCTAAGGCAGCATGTTCCGGAATTAGGCACTGACGAAGCACTCCTCATCACACCATCTCACCACTCATCTTCTAAGGCATGTGTTTCTGTAAGTGCAAGTCCTGTCAGTCTTGATTACACTCAAACACAAACATAGATGTGTCCAGCAGCATGACTGCAGGCTACAAAAATCTCTGCAGGCTGCCAAACACTGAGATCTGGCTGTTCCCAAAGGTGACACCCGTGTTCGTTGAGTCGACGATGAATTATTCTCCCCTTAATCAGGACAGAAAAGACGCTGTCCGTCTTCAAATGGGCTGCACGGCCGGTGTCACTGGCATCAGGGAGTGTCATAAATCACCTCCTAGACTTAGATGAAAGTATGAATCTTGTGTGGGGGGCTTACACGGTGCATGGATTGCCTTACTCTTTGGGGCTTGCGGCCAGATGGAACAGTTAACAGGTAGTTAATCTACCCTTTGGCTATGACAGGCCACCAATAGAGGGGAAGCAGCTATTGGGCAGCGTGTACCTCAATTGATCTCCGTTCATTCCTCCAGTATCCCAGGACCTATGGATTTCAAGATTGTGACCAAAGACAGTAATCCCATTTAGAGCACACCATCTGGTCCAGATGTATTTGTGTGTTTCATCTCTTTGAGAGTGAATGATTCATTTTGTTGTGTCAGGGCTCTTCGCCTGAATAAAGCATTAGCTGGCAGGTTAGCCTAATGCGATGGTCCCTTCTGGAACTTCACCCTGTGATAGCCTAAGGGTGCAAACATAAGTGGGTTAGAAAACACACACGCTCAGAATCCACTGTCTGCTTTATAAAAGCTGCATGTCCCACCATCTCTATCCCCCCCCCCCCCCCCCCCCCCCCCCCCCCCCCCCGCTCCCGTCCCTTCAAACTAACCGGAGCACTTGTAAACGAGCACATGCATAAGCATGAAAAGACCCACATGCTCGAATATTCATTTCAGGGCGATGCATTGACGGAGGGCTTGCGCTGAGCATCTTAACGTCTTGCATGAATCTAGCTGTGACGCTAACACGAGGCGACGTGCCATCCGGGACGGCCCGGTCATGAGGCTCGTCGTCTGCAGGGTGGCACAGCACCAACAGTGTGACAGCGGACAGTAGTCACAACCTCGAGCAAGGCAGCAGGGGAGAGCGAGACCCAGAGATAATGATGCAGTACATGTTGCTTCCATTTTTTTTATTTTGCATTCATTACGCTGTTTGCCTCACGGCCTTTTCCTACAGGCAGGTCATTAGTGGGATGTGATGGTGTCCAAACCTTTTTTCAAGTGACAAACGTGATTTAACTCTACTGCACATCCTCCATTTTGAAGAAAGGACGTGGTCCTGTTCCCAACACGGGGATACATCATTACAGAGTGACATGTCCTCTGTTTCTCCTTCACAGGCTTTCCAGTGAGGCCCCCGGGTGTCCTTGTGTTGTCGGCATTAGATAACACATACAGTGCGCCTTCCATGCACACAAAGAAAAACATTCATTACTTCCCTATCGACACTGTTCACCGTAAGGCCCCTGTGTACATTAATATGCAGGGGGATGGGGTGGCTTGTTTTTGTTCAGGCATGGCGTGGGCTGAATGTCCTCAGACAGCATTAGACAATGTAGGCATGACAGGGGCTTCGCTTAATTCATTGACCTCATTCTTTGATCTTGTTTATTCGTATTCTTCTGGCTGCTTAGCAGGCCCGTCTAATGACGGCGGGCAGCTAGTGCCGCACGGCAGCTCAAGCTAATGCCTGTTTTGAGACTCAGAGAGATGAGGAGAAGGAGATGTCAGGTTATTAAATTACTTCAAACATCATTCCTGCTCTTTCTCTTATCCTTTCTGCGATTATGTACAAAGGCGGGGGAGTAATAGACTTTTAAACTAACTCTGTGAATGGCTGATTTAATGCCTGTATTTCAGAACACTAAATCAATGCTTTGCCCCACCTTCAGGCTCAGCTCAACAGCTCCTATAGGATATCCATAAATTGAGTGGATGATGGCGGCCAAGTCAAAGCCACCTACTCCCATTAAACCCTATCATGAGGGGGGACAGGTACAGGTCACATTGTCCAAGGCCTGACAGAGATTAATTGAGGCCGTGTGACTTTGTGCACCCACAGGGCCTCAGGAGGCATCTCTGTCCCTGCCCTAAAATAACCTCGCCGTGCCCAGCCACCTTGCCGACAGTAACAGGTGAATATTTTATGAACCGCCGGGATTTGAGGGAGACCGCTAACAATTTTTTTTTTTTTTTTAGGTGACATCTCATGGCCTCTGATGTGAGATAGGAGAAGGATTGGAGTTTATTTTCTCTCAACTCAATATGAAGATTTTGCAATCACTTCCACAGGCAGGGGATGTCTCCATTGCTTGGGCAAACTAAGTGTCATGTTCATCTGCCCTGGCACTTGAGTTTCATTTTATTTATTTCTTTCTTTTAAAGGGAAGGCTGGACTTGTGAGAGAGCAGCTACAGTAAACTCTGTGGGGAAGTGTGCGTTTTTAAGAAAGGCACAGATGGCAATGCTGGAAAGAAACGCAGTGACAAACTGCAGTGGAGAATCTAGCTGTCATTTGTTTTTCAAATCTTCAGCTGCCTGGGACTTTGTCTCCGTCTGCTAATGTCAACCTGTCTGTCTGTGACAACGCTTCAGTTAAACTGCTTTTCATGCCGAAGACTCTTTCATTGTTTGCAAGTATGAGGCATGCAAGGCTTTCATAATTGGTGATTTTCTGTCACCAGCTTATTTCTGAATAGCATCCTTCCCCCTACACGCACATGCAGTATGTGGTAACACTTTTGGATATGTACAGTACACCGCCTAATTTAGTAGTTTTGGCTAAGATCTTGGAACATGACAACGCCACTATAAAGGACTAAAGGAACGGGATGGAAACACGAGCTGTCAGGTGATCAGATTGGACTAAAAGGTGTGTTTGGCATTGACGCCAACTTCCTACTCACATCTATACTCTGCTTTTTAATTTTGAAGTAGGGCATTAAAATGTTGTATTTGCAAATTTACCACGCTCACTGTTTAGGACCTGGAAAACAAGTTAACACCTCTTGGTCTTGACTTGGGACTTGTTAGTCATGCGCAATACATTGACTTGGGACTTGCTGGTTGGATTAGGGCTTTGTAAGCCATGACTTGGGACTTGTCATTCTTGACTCTTGACTTTTTGGTCTTGACTGAGGATTAACTTAGGAATTGATTTGGGACTCATCTGTCTTGAGTTGGGACTTATTAGTCTTTTCTTGGGACTTATGAGTCTTTGACTTTGGACTTAGCTTGGAAAGTTGTTGGTCTTGATTTAGAACTTATTGGTTTTGACTTGTCTTTGACTTTGAACTTGTCTCTGACTTTTGACTTGTTTTTGACTTGGACATATCTAGACTCAGGCAACTTGGGGACTTAGAGTGCTTAACTCTTACTCTGAACTTGACTGGTGACTTCATTTATTTCCGACTTAGAAAATGACATCTTTGTCCTACCAGTTGAGGGCAGGAAGTGTAATAACCCAGAATTATCCTGTAAACTTGCTGTGCTTTATCACCGTCCAGGAGAAATACACAGTTTAGTATTCTTCAGAAAAATGGAAATGCATCATTTTCTCTGCAACAGAAGATTCTTCCTATGATGAAGCAAACAGACACAGAGTTTTTGAGAGTAGCATTTTTACCTTCATGAACCCGCTGTGAGCAATCTAAGCGCAATGTGAATTGGCTCACACGGGTTTTATTGAGCCCCATAAATGTTTGGACAGTCTTTTCCCTTTTTCACCTGTGTGTGCTGTTATTAGTCTGAAAATGAAATGACACTATAACTAGAGCTATGGATTGTTTGCTTCATTTAGAAGCCATTTTCGAGCATCAAAAGATCAATAGTTACACAGTTTGAAAATCATCCTGCCATGTCAGGATGCCAGACTCAGTCATATCCTTTTCTATTGCAAAGTAAAAAACGTATGCGTAAGGAAAGTACTGGGGATTATCACTTGTATTTGTGTGTAAGTGTCTGTATTTTCACATCCCCCCCGATTCAGGTGTATACAGACTCTTGTGTAGGTGGGGATGTGCGCATCTGTGCCACCGCAAAGTGTGTGTTCTCACATTTTTGCAGTGGTTGTGTGAGTGTTCGCGTGTATGCCGGTGTGATTCCATCTGTTGTTGTGTTTGAATAAATGCATACCTTTTCAAATTGCTCTCTATAAACGTCAGAGCAGAGTACATCAAAAGGCCCATTGCCTCCCCCTAGGCCATTTCACCTACCTGGTGCAATTGCGAACTCCCTAAATCTCAGCACCCGCTGCTCCATTCAGACTAAATTACCTTTTGTACACAAAGATGTGACACGTCGTTGCATGAAAAACATCTCAGATTTCATCACTCTTTCCGACAACTCGGTCGCTCGTCCTCGCTCCTCTCTTTTCCTGTTTTTTTTCAACTCTCATTTCCGTTCTGATGAGCTGCAGGGTGACGAAACCCAGGGGAGGGAGGGTGGGGATGGATGTCGTCTAGACGTGGTGGTTTACAGCTGAGATGGGAGAGGGTGGAGCTGGCATAATTCTTCTCTTCTCTTCTTCACTGTGGGGGGTACGAGGAGAGGAAGGCTGTGGTAGGTTTTCAGAGGCTTGTGGGGGGTAAATGGAGATAATTGGACACATTTTGGAAGCGCAGAGGGAGGCCGAATATTCGATGGAAGGCCGCCTCTCTTCGCCTCCATCCTTCCATCCCCTCACACTTGCGATGAGATGAGGTGTTTGCCGCAGAGAATTGCAGTTTAAATGACGGCAATGCAAATGCAAATAACCCTATGAAACACCTGCATCCTCATGTAGCTGCTGTTGTTTTTTTTCCCGCTGCACTTCACATATGACTAATTATCACTTGTGACTGAGAATAATGCTGCAGTGATGATAAGGAGATGGCAAGGACATCTCTCCACCACTGGGGGCAGTTTCCTGAGAAAATGCAAAAGTTTTTGAAAAATGAACAGAGTTAGAAAAAAAACAAAAAACAGTACTTTATTTCATAAGAGTAGTCAAAACCAAAAAGCCAGTTCGATGAGGCAGCTGTGTGGTGATATGTAAGTCCTGTTTTGCTCATTATAAATAGAGGTGGGTAAAAATATCAATTCATCAGTGCATTGCAAGATATTTTTTCCCAATTCAATATCGATTCAGAAAATCCTCTAGATAAACTAAACACATCGTGTGCCTTTGTTCACTAATAATTCAAACTAGAACTTCCCAGAGGAAAGTTTTATAATTTAAGATTACCTTTTAAATTAGAAAAATTATCAGCAGGTACTCTAATGAATTATTTGGTATTACTACATATTACTGAATTGATATCGAAGCATTTAAATCAATATTGATTCAAATCGATTTTGAATCAAATTGTGACCTAAAGAATCGAAATTGAATCGAATTGAATCGTGCGGTTCTTAACAAAACCTAGCCCTAATTATAAACCCATGTTGCTCTAATTAACGCTAAAACTGGGATGGCAAATAATATGTTTCGATTAATCTCCATGTAAATCTCAGATCTCAAATAATATAGAAATGTGTACCCTGATGCTACCCTGACGCTGAAAAGAGTGGACTCCCTCTTGAAATTTAACACACATTTTTTACATCATCCCTCCTTTTTGACTGGTTCCAGATTTACTACCCCGCTGTAATCTCGTTTAAGATTCATCAACTATAAACATTGTGTGAATTAACATAAAATTAATTTGTTGAAGTATCCTTTTCAGTTTTACACCTGTGTCTGCTGAGCAAATGACAAATGTAGGACTCATAATCACTTGTCATCAACTTTCACCAAACGAGTTTCTTGATGAGACTTTGACTGATTGCTGTCACCTGTCGCTGCTCAGCGAGCATCACCTGCTTTTACTTTCTTCCCTGTCAAAACTTTTCCATTTAGTGTTTGACACATCATTATACTATCTGACTGACGCTTGCTAACCTGAGCATTTATTGCTGTGTGAGCGTCTCTTTATTGCTCCCATGTGACTGAACTTCAGGCAACTTCACTTGTGATTAGTTCGATAACTGATTAATCTGCTGATGATTTTCGCGCTTGATCCTTTCTTTCAGTGTGATAGCGGAGAAAAACAGTTGCTACAAGTTTTTCCAGCTTAGGACAATTATGGTTATATACTCATTTTCATTGCAGAGTTGTCTGTTGTTTTTTTCTAGATAAATCAATTAGTTGTGTGGACTAAAGATGGTCAGAAATTGTGAAAAGTGACGACCAGTGTTTCCCAAAGCTCAAAATTGACGTCTTCACATATCTTATTTTGTCCACATGCAAAGATATTGAATACACTGTTGTAGAGGAGGGGAAAAAAAAGAGGTTCCTCACTTTCAAGTAGCTGTAATCAGAGTGACGAATGGATTATTAAAATAGATTATATTCTATTGATTGACCACTAAATGAAATGTATTATCATTCCTGCACTACTAGATGATAATTTTGCTGAAGTATGTTACCCTCCGCTTTATCAGTAACTTTTCATTACACTTGCCAGGTGTTTGACTGTCCTGCTGAGGGGAGCATTGTGATGCACAATGTGGACAGCGCAAGTGTTGCACAGTGTGTGACACAGCTGCTCTAAAAACTGATCTTGTCCTCAGACGTGTCACTGAATGTTTAAGAAGGAGAAGCCGAACTGAACTGAACTGAACCCTTCTGCTGTGGTGGCTACTGAGCACCACAAACACGCTTGAACACCCCTGTGCTGCTGTTGTTTTTAACGATCAGGTCTTTCCGACAGATATCCCCACATGACTTGAACGCGTCTTTCCTCTTCACTTCCCCTCTTCTCATGTGTCTTGTTTCTCACTTTCTTGCCTCTTAAGCTCACTTGAGTTTTCCTGTCGCAGCTCTCTTGAGCACCTACCCAGTCTGTCATACACTCACGCTCCTCTCTTCCTGTGCGAATGCCAATGCGAATGTGTGTTCGTGTGCGCGTGATGGCCCGGGGTAATGTCTATTATCTTTGAGGATGATAAATCCAGTCATCTGTTATTTTTCACCGTTCCTTCACGGTGTTTCACCTCACGTGCGGACGCATATTGACATGTCTCCAATTTCCTGTACGTGAGCGTCCTCTGTCTGGAGTTTTGGATCGTGCTAACGATCTTGCACACCTCACGGTTCTTCAAATCAACTAATACATTCTCAAGCGAATTCTGTACAGTCCCGACGTGCCTGTTGGTTTGATGGTTCCAGCTCCTCCAATATGAGGTTCAACAATTTCTCTCATTTTCCCGCACTATTTCCCCACTAAAGCAGACAATCCAACAATAAGCCAGGAAAGTAATTGTTGGTGATGGAAGTAAGAGTCAGTTAAAGCAGAAACAGACCTCCTTTCAACTTTCCCTCCTCCTGGCGCTTCGCTGTGGTATTACAGATGGCACCACCATCACAAACGCAGCCTTAGCAACATGGCCGCTGCAAGCAGCCTGGCTACTGTCCACAGCAAAAAAACTACGGTAAGAAACCCCAGTCTCAGTGTTATGAACACTTGGTTGTAATAATAAGCAGGCAGGTTTTGTTGCTCACTGATGGATCAGAAACAACAGCAGTTTTGAGCCGTCCCAGTGGTAAAGAGAGACCCATATCACAGAGGGGACAGAGTTTGACATAACACCGTAGCGCTCTCCATTGAGCGAATGCCCGTCCATTCACTCTCGCTTTACCTCGGTTTCTGTCACTCTTCCTCTTCTCCTTGTTTGCCTTCTCAATCAGTGAGGTTATTTTTCTTTGGCAGTGTAGAGTTTCAGCAGTGATTCAGTCGTTTCAACAAAACCGGGAGATAGTGACCGGGTAAAAACTGTGCCTCTTGCACATTAATTTTTCTGAGAGAAATTCAAATTCAAACACTCCAAAAAATGCTTATCATTTAAGTACCTCTTTTTCATAATCAATTTTTGAAATGTGCTGTGAATCTTGCCTCTTTTTCTCACCACAATGTCACAATGGAGTAATATTTCAACTTGACTCATAGGGCACTGGGATTCTTAGCTATGTTATGATGTAAATATTCCTTTATTATAACTGTATATCTATTCTATTTTTATTTCACTTTAAGTTGTTTTTTTTGTTTTGTTTTATTGCGTTGGTATTTTGTTGCTGCAACAGTTAAAATTTCCTCGGGGCAATCATGAAAGTTTCATTTTTATCTCATCTCATCCTCCTTTTCTGTTTTTCTTCAAAGTGTCTGCTGCATTCTTTTTCTCTCCAAAGGACTGAACAGCAGCACAGTGCTGCCGCTTCAGAGCCGACACCCGCTGTGCGCTCAGATCATCACATGATGCTGGGTTTCTGCCTGACAAAGCAAGGGTTTCGTCTGGAAGACGCAATGATCCTCAGGGAAAAAAAAGATTTTCAGCACTAAACAGTAAAGCAAAGTTTAAGACTTGCAGCATAGAAAGAGGCTCAGACAACGATTACAAGATACTGATTTTTTGGCCTTCCAAGTTGTTCAAATAGCCTCAGCACAGCCTATTAATATAGACTGTTTGTATATAATGAAAAATGCAACGTTAAAGGGGCACTCCACTGATTCTACATATTAGACTGATTCTCAGCCTGTGAAACAGTCGTGAAATGTTTATTTTGGTTCTTGGGAGCCTGGTCCAGTCTAAGGAAACATCCCTGGTGATGTCGTCATCGTAATTTCATTTTAGATTTACAATTCAGTACAGCAAACCCGCAGTGTTCCCTAGGGGTGTCAGCATTTCTCAAATCCATTTTACGATTGTATTTATTTTTTAAATTTCCGATGGCTGTGGCATTGTTAGACTCAACTTTACTGAAGCACCGAGTCAATTGAAAAGAGTTTAATGCTGCAAGAATTAAGTCATTAATAAATATTATTAATATGACTGTTTTGGTAATCAGTTTTTGTGCTTTTTTTAAGATAAAAAAGTCAGAATTTTCTTATTCCAGCTTCTTAAACATGATTATGTTCTATTCTCTGGTCGGTAAACTGAATATCTTTTTTTTGAACAACATTTTTTTCCCCACATTTTGAAAGAACTCACACTGTATCGGTTTATCATGAAAATAATCAAAAGATTAAGAGGCAAAATAAGCATAAGGTGCAGACCTAAAGTGTGAGATGATGAGTACAGTACAAGATGCGCAAAAACATGCTTTTAGACACTTCCTGTGTCCTCAGTATAGCCCAACTCAATATTTAAGACCAATACCAACATCAGTAATTAAGAGTATAAAAATTTGATAACAGAACACAAACATCAGCACGCTCTGGTGACCAAATGTGTACTGTAGTGGAGACATTTTTAACCAGCCGTGTCTTACACTGTCTTTGTTTTTTCTTGTAATGTAGCTGACGTACTGTATAACCGATGACTGTATGGGTTGATGGGCTCTATATCAATTACATGACTCTCGTTGAAAAGCGAGTCCTCTCACGCATCCCAATCAAAACAGCCACTTCATCTTGTCACTGAGGAGCAGAGAGCTGCGCGGCAAATCTCATCACGTGGCATTTCATCCTGAAAAGAGAAACGGGACGCCTGCTCATACAGCGCGACTGCTGGGATCAAAGTAACAAGATTGGGTTATCATTCAAATCATAATGAATACCGAGCGGGCTTTGCTTTAATGGGGCCAAGTGAACAGACGAGCACGTCGAAATAGTCACCAATGATGCGTGGAAATCAAGTCCATACTCCTTTTTCCTCTGGACCGGAAGGGAAATGCTCAACAACATGTCTGGGAGATCATAAGATGTTCTTCAGGCTCAGATGCATTTTTGTGTGTTTTTATGTGCAGCAGGTACAGGCGCTTGTATTCTCTCTCTCTGTTGTACTCATTAATTTTGCATTTCATGTCATATAATAAGAGCCCAGGGAGAAGAACACCTAATGACTGCTTCTGAAAACAATTCACAAAAGACAGATTGTCCTGATATGATTAAGAATACCCCCCCCCCCATATGTAAGAGGTGTGGAGACAGCTTGATAAAGTAAACACCTCCTTGTTCTCCTTTGATGCCAATTTGTACAGGCTCCTGCTTTACACTCGCGCTTCTTTTTCCAATCCATTTGCTCTTGAATGAAGCCAAGAAAGTGGTCAGTGGCTTCAGTAGAACCTGTGCTGTGCTGTGTTTGGGCTCATTAGCCCCAGGGAGACTTTGTGCTAATGCTCTTTTTCATTGCTCTCCAAGATTATGAAAAGCTACTCTCCTCTAAGCATGCTCGTTTCCTCTCCGCCGTGTCAAAACACAAATGCGGGCCTCTCTTCATAGGGTGGACACCGACGCACGTACACACACACACACACACACACACACACACATGCATGATGGCCGGCTTGACTTTGCTGTTTCGTTTAGCGCTCGTTGGAGATGAGAGCGAGGAGAGCGAGGCAGAGGAAGAGCCTGGCCGATAAGGCAGATGAAAGCTGTGGAAGAAAAGAGGGGAAACGAGGGAATAAACTGCTCTTTGAGGAAAATGTTAAGATCAGTAATGTGCTTCAATGTGGTGATTAAGAGGCCCCATGGGTGATAGAAGTGGTGGGGGGGCCCAGGGGTTAGAATTTTTTGGAGCCAGGATCAAGGCCAGATCGACAGCTCCCCAATTCCCCTTCACCCCGGCTCATTTCCTTGATGGTTCAGCACTCCTGGCTCCCGCTCCTCTTCCCACGATACGCACTCGCAGACACACGCTACTACACAGAAAGCCGATGGCCATTATCACCCACGAGCATTCCGCAGGACTCCGAGGGCCCTTTTCTACTCGTCTTCATACACCAGTGTCTGAATGAAGCCATCTGTTCATGGCTCCTCTGTGTCTGTAGGTCCCCGAGGCTCGTCTGATGCTGTTCAGCTCTTATTGGAGCAAAGTAGAAAAAAACGGGGTGGCATCTTGTTACTGCAACTCGTACACATTCATGTTGTGTACGATAGTTTAGACAATTAGATGCGACTGCTAGAGTTCATTATGTGAACTGGTGCCATTCAAAGAATGTGAAATGTTTCTTTTTTCTTGCGAAGCAGAAGTAGGAACATAATGTGGAGCAGGCAGAGTCTGGATTTGTCATATGTGTCATTTGGTTTGGGATGAAACTGAGACAACAGGCACTGGGACTTGAAGGGAATCAAGAGAAGCTGTGTTATGATCTGAAATGATACTTTAAATAAGCCACAGCCTTGAGTAATGCATCATAATGTTATTTGAACATGCATCTGTGGGGTCAGCTTGATAAGTAGGTTCAACAAAAACAAGTAACAGCAGCAAGTTCTTATTTGATAAGGAAATAATGTCACATGTGAACTGGATATTTTCACAAGGCTTTTTTTTAGGGTGAATGAAAATTTCGCTGTGAAAAATTTACGTTTTCACATCTTCCGCACGCTGAAAACAATGTTGTCCGTGTGGGGATTTGGCCGTTCCCCTCTGACTCGATACTGAGGGTGCTCATGTTGCTCTAATCTTTCATCCAGCCCTGACATTATCAGCAAAGGACATACATCTACTACAAAAACCTTTCCCGCTCCATTCTTGTAATTACCACCATGAGGCTAATGCGTTCCTCACAGTCGGTAGCTTGATATAATGTTAACACTGCATGAGGTGTGAGAGCCAATCTGATCCCCTGTTAAGAGGGTGGATGTTTAATGGGAGGGCAGTCTCTGAGTTCTGCCCACTGACATAGACAACCTGTGCAATAGAGGACTTATGGACAATGTTGTGCCACACATCCTTTATTATGCTACGTGCAATGGGCTGGATGTTGGCAGGATGCCCGCCACCCCACCTTGAAAGGACGGTAGATCCAAATACACACAAATAAGCGTCAGGGAAAGCCCGGATGGAATGGTGTAGTGCAAGTTTCAACAGTTTTCTTTGTCATTTCCTCTAACCTAATGTAGTTTATGATGCTTTTGTGGAAATATTCTACCTTTAAAAGGTCTTACTGCCAGCTGCTAACTGTTTCAGTAGGGAGTTTAACTGTCCCATGGTTCTTTTTTTTTTGTCCACAATGACAGAAATATGTCAAATTAATTCTGGGCATAAAATTGTTAAAATTTATAGGCACGTAATGACTGTTGGCTTATTTAAGGGCCCAAAACACCACACTTGCATTACCCTTAAGCCTATAATATAGCACACTCACTGATAGATGAAATGACCCTGTAAGCAAAGGTTATTTGGTTCAACTCTGCAAACGTGTCCTGACTTGAAATCAGCTTAAGGATACACTTTGTTTCCTTCCGTTTTGAGCTGATCACCCGTGTTGTTATGTGGCCGTATGCTGTGTTAAAAGGCCAGATGCCAAGTGGTGTTAAATGTAGAACAAACTGATGTCTTTGCTCTGTGGTCCAGCCTGGACACTGCTCCTTGTACGATATTGGCAGCTGTTCGAGAGTGTGAATGTTTTATGAGGATGGGATCCGGGCTGTCAGAGGGGCCTCGGTGGTCCAGCCCGAATGATGGATGGAGAGCTTTAAAATATTATCTGAACGTCGGCTTAAGTGTCATAATGGATATTGCCACGTCATAAACTTTCATTCCTTGCTTAATGCGCCGAAGACAGACGCATAAGGTTCCGTGCATGCCCATGTGAATGGGTGCTGCACGGCTGTACACATGCTCACACACACATACTGCCATTAAGGCGCACACACACACTCACACTGGCTGTAGTTAACCTCTACAGAGTCCCAGTTGCTCTGTAACTCAGCCCAGATGGCCATGTGGGCTGTGGGCACCGGCCTCTATATTGGCTACAATTAATATGCAGCACAAATTCCCAGCCCTTGTAATTCTTTACCCTTGCTCTACAGTCTTTATACTCCTCCCTAGCGACTCTACAGGCCTGAATATCAGATTCACACTTCTGTATGACCACTGCTAAGCACCTCATTATCGGCTTATACTGCCCCATGAAGTAGGTTATCATCCGTGGTCGGGCGGGTGACGCCGTGTGTGTCAGGGGGCAGAGCTGACATTGTCGTTGCTGTTGTGGTTTCTGAGGGCCCTTGTGAAGGTGTCAAGGCCGGCCCACTGACAACATGAGAGCAAGTGGAGCAGGCCCCTGGCTGTGGTAATTACAGGCCCCCACCATAGAGCCTATATCTCAGACACACTTGTCTCGCCTCCTTGCTCACAGTTGTTTTTGGTAAGATATCTCATGAGCCACTGTCTATTCCAGGCTTTTTTTTGCTTCTGTTACCTTGTCTAGAGCTATAATCTCTGATGTGCCAGGGTTGCTTGCAGGGTTGCCTCGAAGGGAACAAGAAAGTCAAAAATATTGACTAATTTAGCTACAAATTAGTGTAATTTCATGGGTTTTAGATACATCTGCCCCTAATTAACATGTTAGTTGATAAGAAACTTCCACATAGTGACAATGAATATTTGCACATTTCTTGTGAATCTTGATTAAGAAATTTAAGAAATATTGCATTATGAGGTAATTCAACCACAAATAGCACTCATGTAAACCAACATGATGGTCTGTATTGCTTTTATAGAGGCGAGGGATCCGAAATCCTTGTGTGTTATTTTTCTTAGATGCGTGACGCAAACAATACGTTTTTCAATTTCACTTTCTGTGCACTGTGAAGAATTCACTGTGACTGCACGGGTCTTGATGGGCAAACATGTTGTATTTTGCTGTTGTGTGTTTTTCTCTTCAGTGTTTTAGCCAAAGCGTGAATGGAAAGCCACATTTCCCCTGAAATTCTTACATATGGGATGCAAAATGGTAAAAATATAGAAGATGCTCTTTTAATTTCATGGTTTAATGAAAGTGAAATTTGCTGCAATTTTCACTGGTTAAAAAAAGTTCTCAGGGGTATTGCGCCACCTTTTGTGGACCCAATAACTGAGGTGAGACAAATACCTGAAAAATAAGTGAGTGAAACTTTATAAAATAAATTTAGGAAGTGCTGCACAGGATTCAGATGCAGTAAAATAAACAGCATATGTATTGTTCAAATGAGTGTGTATATATATATATATATATATATACAGGATATATATATACAGTATATATATATATATATATATATATATATATATATATATATATACAGGATATATATATATACAGGGAGGACTTTCTGACGGATGAAGTCCTGGCTGCAAGAACACAATCACCTTGGATTTAAGGGGGGTGCGGTGTATGGTGAAGAGGCCTTTGTCGGATCTGAATGGCCTAGATGTGGAATAGGGATATAAAAAAATCAGAAATGTGTGAATTGTTAAGACCATGTAGGGCCCTCTTTGTGATAAGCAGCATCCCAAAATCAATTTCCATACTTTATTAGGAGCCAATGGTGGCAACAGGGCCAACATAAGATTCACTTTTGAGACAGACTTGTCTGGATGAGGAGAAATTTGTTGTGTCTGAATTTAGTTGAAACAGTGAGCTAGAGCTTGTTTTTGTCTGAATTTAGTCTAAGAAAATTGTGTGACATCCATTCCTTAGTGCCAGTTAGGCAAACATGAAGGTTACCATTATTGCAAATGTTTTTCGGCTTAACTGACAAATACAGCCGCATGTCATATGCATAGCAGTGGTGAGAGATCCGTTCAACTGGCTTAGTAGGTTGCCAAAAGATAACTAATTACTGAGAAAAAAAAAATAGATCCTCTTCATCATCCAACGGGAAAAGTAAATATGAGTTGTAATAGGCTACTCTCATAGTGATGTTTATGGTTGACTTTCTGATGAAGACAGGCTGGAAAAAGAACAGGACCAACGTCTGATCCCCGCAGAACTCTACAGTGTAGGAATGGGAAGAATATCTTTGCGGCATGTGTGGAGGGAGACACACCAGCACACACCAGCAGACACTGTATCACATTCTGATGAAATGTTGTGTTATCTGGCTGTTCTTACATCAGCCATTACAACCCTGTTAGAGTGGATTTCATATTTTCCAGTTGTAGAAATTGCATCAGGTCATCGAACCATCAGACCCATGCCAGTGGGGTGTTGGGATTTTATTTCGGCCGACCCTGAGTGGATCCTGTCCTGACCGTTTGTCATGCAGGGCATGCTGTCTTGAAAACATATCAGGGGACTGTTTCAGTTCACACACGTCCTTCTTTGTCCATGGGACTCGTAGCCAATCCATACTGGCCAGCAGCCTTACAAAGAAAACTCCTTACAGCCTTGAACCATGAACCTCTCCTGTTTTTTTCTCCAGTTATGTGCAGCTGCTGTTGTTCAAGATACCTCCTTATGTTGAAGAGGTTATTTTCACCTCACCTCCACTTTTCCTCTAGTTGAACTAGATAGATAGATAGATAGATAGATAGATAGATAGATACTTTATTGATCCCGGAGGAAATTCAAGCAAACTCGCATTGAAATAAATTTCACTCTCTCAGTTCAGTTCGCTCAGTGCTTTATAGTTGATACAACCTTCCAAACCACTTTGTCGACTTTCCTGTACTTGTGCTATCGTTACATTACACTTACCATTATTTTTACAATTGTCTCTTGCCGATGCCACCGTGCCCTGTGTTCAGCAAATGTACCTTAGTCTTGCTTAAATGGTTTTTTTAAGCGAGTTCATATGCTCACATGCCAGATTGATTGACACTTGCTTCTCATATAGTTCTGGCTGAACATAAATGGAACATAAATATGTTCTACCTCCATTTTCTCTTCCCTTCTCTCCCCCCCTTAATTTCCTTCTTAGAAACCATGTTACTTGAAAACACTGCAGAGAATATTTCCATATGTCCTGGAATTAAGTAGCTCACAAAAGTCTACTCAGAGATTGAAGGGCAATTATGTCTGCATCTTGGACTTGGTAATATATTTTTATCATAATAATGGACAGCACTCTCACAGCTAAGCCTCTTATAACAAATGTTCATTTAAATGTATATGGTGCTGAAGAAGTGCTGCTCATAATGTGATGTAAAGCCTCCTCTTACTGAATACCACTTTGCGCCTCCATGACTTTACATGTGCAGCTGAATGGGGTAACCTTGTGCTCCTACTGGAAAGGTACTTGATGCATCCTCAGTACAATGAAAAAAAAAAAAAAGGGGAAAAAGTGAGAGCAGAAGACAGAACAGCTTACTGAAGGGAAGTAAACGATGCCACCGGAAGGAAAGGATCAAGTGTTCCACAGGGCATCTGAATCAAAGCCCTCTCTTCTCTCCTCTCCTCTGCAGAGTGAGAGGGAGGTGTGAGCTGTAATTAAGTCGAGGCAAAGACAGTGCGACTCTCTCGAAGGAGCACTGATCTCTTTCAAAAAGGGGCTCTCATCGCCGTGGTTACAGTGCCCTATTATGGGGGTTTAGCATATTGTTTGTGCGTGCAAGTGTGAGTGTGTGCACACGGATTTTTGAGTGCTATTGTGGTAACAGCTGCTTTTGGGCTCACGCACTTTGTTTAACTTCTCGACAGTTGGCTTTCTGAGTGGCAGAGTTCTGCATATGCTCAGTACATTAAAACTTAGCAGGTGGTACACCTGGCACTGACTGAGCTCTTTGGCTTAGGTGCTGAAGGATATATGAAACAGAGGTGGATTTCATCGTTCGATCTCGAGATTCAGTTCCCGTCGGTCAGTTTGGCAGGAAGAATCGTTCATATCATTCGTGCAATGCACAGTTCTTAGCTCTTCGTTCTCAAATGATCGTGCTAACGGTCAACATAACACTGTAGTTCAAGGTAAATACATAGCTGCAACTTCATGATTATGTGTACTTTTCGACAACACAACCGTGGATAATGTGTATATTGACATGTATTGCATGAAACCATGGGTGACTGACTGGCTGAACGAGATCGATGAGCTACAAACAAAATGTTTGGTTTTTTTTTTTCTTGGAAATATGCTTTCCTGTTTCTCATTGGCTAAAATTTGACGACAGTGTCCTAGACTCAGCATGCGATTGGCTGGCTCTCAGTCCTCTTCACCACTCTGATAACTAAACAGTGAACAACACAGCAGCTAGTCTGTGAGAACGAAAGAACGAACGGGAGAGAAGTGAAACGGTGAATCAAGTCAGTTGGTTCGTGTTAAAGAGTCGTTCCTTCGAACTGATTTGTTTGCAAACGATCCATCTTAATATGAAACCCGAGTTTCACTACTTGACCCAAGAACACTGCAACTCCAAGTTGAGCTGAGGCTTGAGTATTTCTACTTCAAATGTGTGTATGTTAAACAGTCATTGGAGCATCAGTGATTGGTCGATTCATCGGTCAGCTCAAAATTAGGTGTTTATATTTCCAGGTCATCAATTCTGTTACAAGGCTTAGGTGCAGCTCCCAAGCTGTTTTGGCCACTACCTTAGCTGAATGAATAAAATCAAAGCGCAGAGCAATACACAGTGTCTCCTGCTGGCCCCTAATATACTGCTTAACTCCTTTTCTTTGTTAAGCTTTCTGTCAGTTGTTTGTTATATGTTATTTGCTCAAGCTTTTCTAACTGGTCGGATGGAGACCAAAATGATGCGCAAGTGCACGTCTTTTTTAAAATCAAAAATGACGAATCTTCTACAACCCCGGGGAAAGTATTTGTTAGAACTCAGGTTGCAAGCAAAGATGCCAGATGGTTGCAGGTTTTTGAATGTGAGAAATTGCTGTTTTCCATTGTCTTAACATTCTAACATTCTTAATTCTAAGTGGAATATCTTTTGGGTTTAGACTGATAGTTGATCAAGGCATTTGAAGACCCTTGGAATCTAAAAAGACATATGTGGCTATATTTAAGTTTTCTGATGTTTTATGAAGTAAACTCTAAAGAGAACAATGGGAAGATAATACAGTTATGAGAATAATCGTTAGGTGCAGTGCTAAGGTAACTCAACCAGCTACAACAGTAATGCTTACAAATAAAAGCATCTTCAGTTATTGTTAGGGCTGCTGACTGCGGGGAACATCAGGTCACATCATCATCAGGAACATCAGGGCCCTCTAACACATCAAATAATCTGCCTTGGGGGACTTTGGAGATCATCTTGCCCTGGACATGAGCAAGACTATCAGAGGCCCTGCAAAAAGTGCATAATATAGAAAGGAAAAAACACTCATAATACTCACTTTTTTTATGAGTACTTTTGATAGTGATAAAAGTATATCTACCATCTTATTTAGTTGGAAAATACTGTGTTTATTGTGTTATTCCTGAATCGCTTTATGTACTGCTTACGCTTGGCGTCCACTGCCGTGGACATTTATGTAACTTCCAGAAAGTTTAATACTCTCCGGACCTGCTCTAAGGAAAAACTTTCACACTGTTTGCATAAATGGGGAGGTGTGCTAAAGTGTATTGTCTCGCCATGTGCCTGTAGGGATAAGGACTGCAGGGACGCTGTGCAGGCAGAGCTCTGTCTCAGTAATGGAGGTCAGGGCCCCACAGCTGCCTGGAGCGCTTAAGGGAAGAGCTGCAGCCGCCGTGTTAGGGCCTGTGGAGCTCTGAGGACAGAGAGTATAGTCACCTGAACTTGCGCATCTTATCATGTTATTCTGGTCACGTTCTGTTCCCCCCTATTTATTATTTTTGTTTACAGTGTGTAAAAAAAAAAAAAAAAAGTAATTCTCACCGATGGCTTGCGGAGGGTTGTGTTCTTGTGGCCAGACCACCCGCAGTGAGTAACCGGGCTGGATGCATTATGTATTCTGCAGCCAACGTGGAGAAGAAAGTCGCCAATAAATAACCAGAACTATCAGTCTTGCTGCAGTGGAGTTGTTTCCTCATTTGTGGTTTCACATGACTGAGTTCAGTCTGCTCGGAGCCATTTGAAGCAGTTGTTTTTGCCATTTGATTGTATGGAAATTGACATCAAAGCCGGCGGGCTGCTCGTTGTCGTAACATCACGAAATCATGCATGTTGTGTAAATCTATGCATGCCATTACCATGACTGGGACTAACATCCAGGAGATGCATGCAGGCTAATTTGGAGGCCTCTGTATTTTAAGTCTCACGTTTCAGATCAAGCCGCACCTTATCTTTTGAACGATCACCGTTCATTAATGTGTAACTTCTAATTTGCAGGAAATTGTGAAGAATCGAAGCGTGGAGACGGTAATAATTCCCAATATGAATCCATCACCAGCAAACAGAGACATAGAGCTTTCAACTAATGCATTTAGGTCAGTCCTGAAATGAATAATCCTCTGTTGCAGGGGACAAAAAAGACTTGACATAACCACTTAAAGCGGCTTTCCACATGAAGGGACGAGTGTCTCCTCCAGCACTCTTGATTAAATTTTCGCATGTAACAGTAGTTGAGTGTATCTGTCATTTTCCTCCCTTTCACCATCAGCGACGAGGCCCAGCGCCGTAATGCAGGTGCTGAAGAAAAGCCCTCCATTTTCTTAGTTAGCGTGATTTGAGCCTCATCGGACAAGGTCTGTTTTTATTCATCAAGCTCTATTCATGCGACCGTCTCCTCATGACATCTCTAACAATAGCATTAACTGGCTAAGCAGTTCCGATTGGAGCGCAGCTTCAGATTGCGAGAGATGGAGGCCTGTAATTGATGTCTCCGTGGAGTGGTTGCGGGGAGGGTTGGGATGGAGAGATTAAATGAGAAATGAAAGGAGAGAGCCTGCCCTAATGAAAAGTATCTGCTTCGTCCGCAGTGAGCGCTTTGTGACTCTCTTTTTCTACCTAAATAAACTGCTGGCAGAGAATTTATCCAGCGTCTCCGCGCTGACAAAGGGTGAAGTATATCTTAGCCAGAGCCTTTTCTCTCTGCCGGTATCTATCTATTTTTCTATCTCGCTCCCTGGTATATCATGCAGCCACCCCTTTAATCTCGCTGTACACGGACCAGCTCGTCTGTGCTGCGGTGTCGGCTCGGGTTAGAGTGATACTCGAGGAACTAAAGCTGTGGAAACACTGATTTTTCTTCTTTCCCTAAACAGGAAACTAGCTAAATTTAAAGCACATCAGGTAATCAATGAGCATTATCCACCTCTAATGGGAACTTTTGCACATTCTTATCCAATTCTCTGGTGAAACTCATTTAACTGTGAGTATTAACAACCCCTGCAGGTAGACTGTGGTTACTTTGTGCCATGGGGTGGTAAAAAAAAAAACCTATCCATTTCTCTCTTAAACACACAGAAGGTATGTTAAAGAGTGTATCAGCGCCAGAGAGTACTGGCCCCTCGCTGGCTGCAGCTACTGGGATTTCGTCGAGTTGCAGCGACTGGAACCATCGTGCACCAGTAATGAAACAATTTCACACAACAGCATATGCCCTGCGGTGCCAATCTTCCAATCCTCTCCCAACCAGAGCAGGAAAAGTGCACCATGCAGTAAGAGGGAAATTAGATTTCAGATAGACAGATAGATTTTTAACTTTTCACAGCCTTGTGTATTCATTTTGGCTTCTGCCCACTGTGGTGAATCACAATATGGTGGGTTCGACCAAGATGGTACGACGAAGCTGTGATAGGATGGTAAGCGGGAGGGCGTGCATGAGAAGCATGGGTGCAGCGTAGAGGAGACATAGTTCATCCTCATTTAATGGAGACTTATGGCCGGGGTTTGTCCCAGGTTGGACGGCCGTGTAGCCATTACCAGACCATTTACTCTACATCTTGTACAGGTCACAAGAGCACAGAGGTTCAGTCCATCAGTCATAACATGCCTGGATCTCTCCAGTCACATCCCCATATCGTGATAAACGATGAAAAATGACTGCAGCTGCAGCTCTGCCAACTACATTTTGATCGATCTCTCCTCACACATGCAGTCTGTTTACTCTCGCAGGTTATCACAGCTGGCAGTCTCAGTCAAAGTCAACTGCTCCGTTCGGCCTTACGTATGTATTCATTTAGTGACCGGAAGGCCGGACCTGTGATTGAATTTTACTTGGGTTATAGACTCATGTATCAGGCCGATGATGCATTATTCCAAGATCCGGGGTTTACAGTTAAAGCTGTGTGAATGCACAAAGACAGACATATGGATACATCGGCACCGTATGTGAACTAGTTCACTGATGGTTCTGTTTAATATCAATTCATATATGGACACAGTGCACAATTTCCCAAAGCAAAAAGTAGCATATTGTTCCTTTTGTCCGCTCAACAGATGTGTCCACTCAGCACATGTTTGACAGTTGATTGTTCAAAATTCCATTATTTAAGTTGGCAACTAATTTTCTTTGGATTGACTAATTGTAAAAGCAGCTTTAGCATGCATTAAGCACAAACGAGGTATCTGTATATTCTTTCAGCCCTTTCTGTTTGTATAGACACTAGTTACAAGCTGCCCCGTGGAGTTTTTGACCACTAGTAGAGCTACGGAACAAAGTTTTTACAAGTGGTGGTGCCATGTCACCTGTGTTTGTGCTGTAGATTGAGTAAAAGCGGGTGTAAACCACAATGGAACATGGCAGCTTTAATGGGGGATAAACATGCTTTCTGTTTGTATTGCTCTTTTATACCTCAGGCCTTTGGTGCCGGTGTTTCATCTCTTCTTGGAATAATGGTGGTCTCAGTGCAGCTTCAGTTGGGAAAGAATAAAATTCACTGAATATTTTTATGGTATGAAAAAGGTCATGTTTGTAGACATCCGTATATAGGCTCTCTCTGAAACCTGCATATTGCTTTCGGTACTGTCAATCAAAAAACTTTTATTGGCTGATCCGAGAGTATTGTTTCTCTTCAATAAAACCAACAAACTCTACTCTTTTACCTATTCTTCTCCTTCACCCCAGTCTCTCCCTCACACGATTTCCTGCCCTCCTCCTTGGTAAGGCGTCTGAGAATGCAGTGGCTGTTATTAATGGTCCATGAGGAAGCAGCGTTCCTCTGCCGGCTCACTATTGATGAGCTGTACAGCTGCATCTCTCCCCTCCCCATTCCCTCCCTCCACTCCCCACCCCCTCCGTAAGTAAACTTGTCAGGCCTGATGCATTGCCTGCACACACTCAAATGCAAATCACGCAGCAGCGGCGCTTTATCTCAAACCAAACAAGAGACGCGGCAGAACATCCTGGATCCTCAGTCCCAACAGAGACGCTGTATCTGAGAGGCTCTGATTAAAGGAGTGCCAGCAGAGCTCTGCTGCTGGTTATACAATATTAGGTGGCTTGCCTGCAGAATTAGTTTAAATGCAAAGGGAAGGGAGCTTAACAGATAGAGCAGCCTTATCAGCACCGAATGAGATTTTTGGTCAGGTTTCACTCAGTCAAGTTTGAGTTAGATTTTTCTGGTGACTAACAAGAAAGGCATTCCATTTCTTAAGGGAAAAAAAAAATATATATTAAAAATAGTAACTCGCATTTAGGAGAAGTGGTTATCCTCAACTTAAATGAATGTTTCGACCAAATATGGAATTTCACTAATCATCTACTCATCCCCAAGCCAATGGAAAAGTCAGGTAAATTCGTTCCTGAAACATTTCTGGAGCTTCACAGTAAAAGAACATAGAACGTAGCATTCTACTGAACATGGGGACTCGCTTAAAAAAAAAAAAAGAAAAGAAAAAAAAATCTCTGCTGACTCTGGCCATTATCTTATTGGGCTGACCTTTACCAGTTACCCAGTTCTTACATATCGCACATTTAATGTTTAAAAACACATCTACTTAAGTTGTTTAAGAGAATCCTGGAAAACTGTTCCGTGGACCAGGAAACTTCACATCCCAATTTCCACGGGGCCACTGGGGTGAATAGAGGATGACTGCCTTTTCTACTGTTACTTTACTGAAGGAAAAAAGGTTTTCCTTGAAACAATTAAAAAAAAAAAAATAGATAAAATAAAAAAAAAAAACAAAAACAGGAATCAGTTTCATCATGAGAGAGGAAGTCCAAGGGTATCTTTTTAATCAAGCTTTCCGCAGCATTTACTGTTATTATCTTCAAATGAGCAGTGAGAGGCAGTCTTTCCGACTGGCTGCCTTCCATACCAGCTCGGATTTATGTCTCTGAGAATCTGTGAGTCGCCACTCTGCCCTGCAATGTGTAATCACTGTTATCCTTGTAAGAGTAATTGCAAATGAGTGTCCTTGTTAAATCTGTATATAGATGATTTAAGCCCATCTGAGAGCTGCACTGGATCAGTGTGATCAATAAAAACCCGTCCTTCGTCCCAGACGCCTTTGATTACCTCTTGGTGTTTTATACTACAGTGTACAGCTTTTGCATATGAAGAAAACAAATTGTTTTCCGCTGAATCCTCTTGTTCTACACTATCTGTGATTTGTTTTCATTTTCCCCATCCTTCTTTGGCTTCGCTCTTCCTGTCTTTCTTTTGTTTGAGGGCTCTTCACCCAGCCCACGGTTTCTGTCTCGCCCCTCTAATTTATTTCTCCCTCTCCAGGATAAATGCCTTGTAAGAGCCTTGTGTTTTCCTTCCTCTCCGTCACAACGTATTTATGATGTGCCTGCTGTGTGGGCTATTAGTCAGGGTCATGGTATCCACTGTAGAAGCAGGCTGGGTTGGACAGTCATACCTGGGGTCCATCGCTAGCACTTCAGACTGGTCTACACCATCTCCCATTAATCTCTCTCCAGGGCCTCTTCTGGCTGCCTCACAGCCACTTTGTGCAGCAGAGTTATGCTCCTCCTGCTACTTCCTGACTTTGATACGACACAACCCCTGCTAATGGGATTCAATTAACTCCTTCTATGGACACTAAAAGGTATAAGACCCTTGACTGGTTCTGAAAAGGCATCTGTTAAAGTGTCGGTGCACCCAAACTCGTGTTTCCTGTCTGCCTCTGCTTTAAATGAGCAAGTAAATGTAAAACAAAGTAGATAAATACATGAATAAATACATTTTCTTTTCTGAAACTTTTTTTTTTTTTATGATCTGGTTTTTAAAGAACAAAACATTTAAATTGAAATACAGGACGGTTTCTTTGTTATCATCAAAAGAAAAACAAATTGGTTTGATTTTAACTTTCTTTCTTTGGTAACAGCAATCAAAATAAGTAGAAAACAGGCCCGTTCCCACATATTTTGATAAGAGACAGTGTTGGCAACAGTTTTGAAGTATATTTGGTGACATCACATTCATGCATGTGACGGGCTTTGCTTTGCCACAACTACTTTGTAAAAGAAAATTAATTTTAGCCTGGGCCAAAGCAACGCTGTCTGGAAATCATGAATTATGTGTTCTTGTCTTGTAATTGATCAAACCTGGTCTTATAAATGGGAAAACTCAACTTTTCCTCAAAGAGGCTGAAAATGCTACCATTTAATATGTTTAATGTGTTACTTTTTATCCTTCCTATAGTCAACAAATCCGATGAAAAAAGCAAACGCAACTGATTGATCCACAAGTCTATCAATCAATCAAAGTCTGATATGTCTTCTTTCTCTGCGCCACGGAGCTCCATTGTTGTTGGAAAGCTATTAAAAACACACCAACGGGCCATAATCTGTCATTATCATGAACACACACACACTGCAGTTTATTTTGGCTCAATCCCACACCGTCCTGCTGCCACACGTAGTCCAAATGTGTATTGATTCGCAGCTGAAAATAGTCCCCAACAAACAACAGAATCACTGTTTCTGCATGTTGTTGTAATGTTTGATGAAAAGATTTTTTTCTTTTTTTTTGGGGTACATTAGCGGGGCATTTCCAAAAAATGAAAATAAATGTACGTGAGTCCTTATAAAACATTTTCAATTTTCAATATTAAGAGAAATCTTGATATTCGTTGACAAAGTAGAAGGATTTTGAGCACCAGAATGTGATCTTTGACCAAAAAAAGAGCAAATTTTGGGCTTTCCCCTCTGTCATATCTTGGGGAAGCCTCGGAAACAGAATGAAGACCATCACTGAAAGCCGTGTTCATGAGATTCTTTGCTGCCTCTTGCAGGCTTTGCCTGCTGTTAAGTACAAACCTCCACACAGAGGATTACTGTGATCAGCCGTCTCATTTAAAATTACTAATAAGGAAATCATGTGAGTGTTTGCTTGTGTGCAATCTGATGACATGCTGCTACAGATTTTCGTGCAGGAAGAAATGAGGTGAGTGACTTGTGGTGAAGCACATGTCATCTGTCAACAGTCAGAAGGTACAAGTTAGGTGGGCCTCTGTCTGCTGTAACTTCTCCCTTGATAATATTTCGTTTGCCAGCTAGAATAAAGACAATGTGTCGAAGCTGAGACAGGAGGACGAGCCAAACACAGATAACACATTCCAGGCATTGTATCTAACGACAAGCTTGCGTCTTGTTTGGCAAATTACCTCTCCTACCTTTTCAAAGAGGAAGGTGCCTCTCTCTTGCACGTTTATTTATTTCCCCCTCTTTGTTCTCTCCCTGTAAAGCTTGTCAGCTGTGATAGTGGCTCACTAAAGTTATCTGGGGCCCTGCAGTCCACGTCTGTAGGTGTTTTTGCAGCTCTGTGTGGCGGCGCGTTGCTCTGGGACCGTGCCGAATGGCACCGCGCTATCGCCTCTGATAAGCAATTAGCAGTCAAAGCCGCTTTCTCTCGCATTCAAGTTATTATTATGTGGAAATTTGAGTAGTCTCAGTCCCGGGTTGGCCGGATTCGCCGTCGCTGTGATGAGCACAAATAATTCATTCCCACAGTCGTTACCGCTTTAGCTTTAGCGACACTGACGGATTCATTATAATTTCATTCATTTTTTAAGTAAACATCAAACCCGCTAACAACCTCAGCTAACCACACACACACTTCCTTCGACACACACGCGCACACATCAGCAAGAATTCAGCAGAATGCACGTGGCTTTTCTAATTACATGGGCATGCCCTCCTGCTGCCAGAGAGGCTCATTTGGGCACCGAGAGGAACGTGTGCACTAAAAGCAAAGGAGGCTGGGAAGGATGAGTCTTAATGAGGGGAATCAGTGGAACGTGTCTGATGGTGACATTTCTTCCTGGAACTGGAGGGCTCTCGATGAAAGGCAGGCCTTCACCGCGGGGCCTGCTCCACCACTCAGCCCTCTCATCCTCATATAACCGGGCACGGCGCAGCACAACAAGCAGCCCTCACACAGGAGGCAATTAAAACTCTGATCTGCTTACACACCCGGAAACACTTGGTTGGCTGCGGGCGGAAGGGAAGGGGGGGCAGTTCACTGGCGGCGGGGTGATGATATTTGTTTGTCAGCAGGAACGGTGATAGCGGCGGTCCAAATTTAGCAGTCTTAGTAGTTTATTGCAACATACTATATTTCTTCAAACTTATGCATTAATAAAGAAAACAGATGGAGCTGCAAAAGAAAACACAAAAAGCAACATTGGGGGAGTAGGCCAAACGGGATAGTATTGCGGAGAAGCTGGCACCGAGTCAGAGTAGCTCTTTAACAGCAGCAGCACTGCTGCCAAGCCTTAATGCGATCTGTTAGTGAAGAGGGTCCTGGGACTGCAGTGGGCTCAGCGCGGTTGGAGTTAGACGTGCAGTCAAAGTCTGCAAAAGCTTCAAAAGCAAGGACACTGACGCGGAAACCATGAACACAAAATGGGATGTTATTGAAGTGATGAAAGCAGGTTTTGAATTCCTGGAAGGTAGGTCCAACAGAGAAACATGAGACTGTCAGACAAGTTGTAAACGAGACAGCAATTCAGCCAACCTCACCATCTCTCTAAGTGGAGGTACACCCGATTCAGTCATTATCTACTCACCCTCCATGCTGACCAAAGGCTGGGCAAGGTTTCATAGTATCCTAGCTGAACCAGGCGGTAAGGCAGCGAGGTGATAGTTTAGGTTGTAATTTTACTGTTCATCTTTGTTCTCCATCCCAGATACATTTGTTCAAGTCTTTTAAGCAGCTCCCTCATATTTTATTTAACACCGACATGTTTGATTGATGAGCCGTCTGTTTTTCATTGTGTCACTGTTTAATATCTCTCCATCTTATGTTAATGTTGCTTTGCCTCTTGAGCAAATCTTGCCAAGCAGACTGTTGATGTTCTCGCATCATCAGAGCTTGAACTTTTGATCCTCTATCATTCCAAAATCAATTTGAGTTCACGGACCCTCTCACAGCAGCCATTTTGACGTGTATTGGCAGGAGAATCCCAGCTGGAACTAATAACATTAACGATGCTCTGGTCCGGCAATGACTGCAATTAGCGACATGCGTTGCACCTGTGTTTGACACGGTCATGTGGGTCCCTTCTGTAATAGCTCTAGGTCCCCATTATGGTGGCTGCTGTTTCAAGGTTGGAGCAATAACATGCTTTTTTTTTTAAGGGGTTCATCAATCAGTCAACCCGCAGGAACTTAACCAACAATTTTAGTAACTGATTCCTTTTTTTTTTCCCGCTAAGCAAATGCTCTCTGTGAAATAAATGTATTGTACTTTGGCATAGACAAGCAGTTGGAAGCGGCTGTAGGAAATATTGATGGTTCCTTCACTATTTTGTGACATGTTGTGGATAGAATAATTTATAGGTGGGTCAAAATGATCAAAATCTCTAAAAGGCTCATCGTGTCTAAACCACGTGTATCAGTGGGAGATAATTCAGTGGATGAAGTCGAGTAGAACATGTGACACACAACCGTGATCGGTCGAACCAGACTATTCATTTTTTCATTTTCTGAAGTACATCTGTGTTTTCTGACTAATTAAACAATACCGCACAGTTTTTTTTGCTTGATTTTGCACACCATGCTTGTGGATTTTAAAACCCGTGGTTTGTGTGATAATGGCGAAATAGTGAATGTAACGTTTAGAGGCCGGACATGGTTGGGTCACCTTCACAGGCTAAGAGCCAGGCTGTTGTTGTCCTCCATCAGCTGGAGAACCCCCCTCAGTGCTGTGGCACTGCTGCCCATTATTTCTGGCTATCTGGGTGACCTGTGGCTGCTGTGTCATTCTCACAGCACAGGGCTAATTGCACCAAATGGTGGTACATTTTGAGGGAATAGATGCATTCAGCACTCGGTGCTGACCGCCTGGTGCCAACCATTAGCTGTAATTTAGTTCATAGCTGCAAAGATTTTCCAGTAGTTGATGTATTAACACATTTACAGCGAGCCTGTGGTGATGTAACCGAGCAATTATTTCTCCGGTGTCCATGATGCGTTTCTTCACCAATTTTCTCCTGACAGCATGTAGCAAAGAAAGTTTAATAGCCATAAGTATGATGTTTTCTTCTGTTTCTCCTTGTCTAACACGTTTTGCTCTTTCCTCGTTGTAGCCGGCTGTACCTTTGATGAGGACTCAGACCCTGGCTTGTGTGAATACCGACAAGGCCAAGAGGACGACTTTGACTGGCAGCTGATCAGGACCTACAACTGGCCACACCCGACACCGGATCTCCTGCGAGGTAGAACTCAACATTTGTCACAGATGACCTTTAAACGCTGCACTTAAGATGCATTTTAGCATAAAATTCCTTGTTGCCCAATGCTAGACAACTATGTTTGTGGCCTAAAACTTACTAAACTGCAACAGAATATTAGTTGAAAAAAAAAAAAAAAAAAGAGGACATTTTAAAACCAGAACACCAACAAAAACAATTATAAGCCAACGCCAACATTACGATATCAGTTAACCAAAAGATCATACAGGAGTTTGCTGGAATAAACTCAACTTTTGTCATTAACTTAGGGCAAAAATGTAGCTTTTATTACGTGTCTTGATCCCAGCTGTAGTAGCTGTGGTTCTGTGTGCCTGTGACCCCTGTGCATAATGCACACCTGCTGTCGTGGAGAGGTTCACTCCAGACCACTTGTGGACTGCGTTCACATTGGACAGCTCGCGTGCATGACAATCAACAGGTGGAACTGAACATCTGCTCTAAATGATTCCAGGCAGTTGGAATAAGTATCTCTCTGTTTTTGGAGCAAACATTTAAGACGCTAAATGTGAAGCGAGCAAGGAGAAGGGACATGATGTTATTGTTTGTGTGGCGGGAGGAAAGCAACACACCAGGGGTGCACATCTATACAGGATAGGATCTGGAAGAATCCATCATCGAACATAATCATTCTTTGTGCTTCTAACTATTTTAGGCCTCAAAAGCCAAGTTTGTCTGCATAGCACTTTTAACAACAACATTCAAAGTGCTTTACATAAGGTATAAAAGGCATTAAGACAAGACATAAAGAGCTAGAGAGTCTAAAAAGGCACATTTAAATTGGATAGAGAAGAGTGAAATAAAAGCTATGATGGAATAAAACTGGTATTGCAGGAGAGTAAAAAATTCAGTGCAACTACAGCGCACCGCAAGGTATGAATGAATAGTCCCTAATGTAATTTAATAAATGGTGGCGGCAAACAGCAAGGTCTTTTGCCTTGATTTAAAACAACTGAGAGTTGGAGCAGACCTAAGTCGTCTGGCACCGTGCTCTGAAAACTAAGTGCTTCCTCTCCGCGTTCAGTTTTCACCCCCGCGACATTAAGCAGACCTGTCTCAGACCATCTGAAAGGTCTGCATGGTTCATAACGCAGCAGCATTCAGAGATGTAATGTGGCCCATTAACTATTCAGTGCTTCATAAACCAACAGAGGTATTTTAAAATGAGCAAGCATGGCTGATCACAGTGGCTCCTCTAATCCCTTTTAATAGCATCAAACTCCCAGCCATGATGTATTAACAGTTCATTACTGTCGCTCAAGCACATCGACAGCAGCTTCAGGTTGATTTTTTTTTTTTTTTTCAATTGTTCAGCAGTTGAGAGGAGAATTGCAGCACCTTCAACCACCTATCAACTCATTTAATAATACATTATAGTATGAATAATAGTATGGATTGATATTTATGTCATCGCTGTGATATTTCAAAGTTAAAATAATCACTGGCATGTTGAGCAGAGATGATAATTTAAAGGATTTACAAACAGTAACGACATTCTTTAACATTGGTTTGTGCCATTTTCTGAATCATACATGGCAGATATAGTTTGATGACATAGATGTGTCAACCCAGACAAAAAAACGAGTCGCTAAAAATGTTGACACACTTTGAGTTGCCCTCAGTTATTGCTGTGCAAAGCATCCGACTCAACGGTGAGTGTTGTGTGTGTTTAGGCCTTTTTTCGCCCTGGGTTTGGGTACACCATAGTAATTTTATACTTAAGTATTTTCATTGCATTCAGACAGGTAATACACCATGGATTCCATCAGGAGTGTGAACCTGTATTCCTATTTGAGCCATTTCTACATCTCGCTCATTTGTCATATGAACCTTTGTGCCATACATCCATACACACAGTGTAGAACTTGAGACTTGTGAGTCTTGACTTGAGGAATATGTGCTGGTAGACCTGAAAATGTTACCAAGGGAACGGGTGGAGTATCCACTGAGATGTTATTTAGACCATCGTGTGTGATGGCCAGTCAGTCATCAACCCACGGGCTTAGTTCTGCAGTGACGTTCCTGCTGCGGGTATTAAGGGTTTATATTTTGTATAAACATACATTCACCAGAGAAGCTCTGTCTGAAGTGTCTGAGGATATTTACTATGTAGTCCAGAAATAGAGTTATAAACAGTGGTGTTTGGGACAAAAACGCATCACAGAATAACCCACCAGTCTGCTATAAAGCAGGCTCGCTTTTATGTCCTGTGCTGTTTTTCCGACCATTCATTACGGCAGCTCTGTGAATGTTCAGAATAAAATAATGACATATTTAATGAAAGCAAATTTACTGCACAGTGACTGGGACTGTTTGTGCCGCATTCTGTCAATTACCAGAGGGGGACTGCAAGTCCAAACATCAAGACTGAAATAAATTCAGAGTGATAATAATTGTATGGTTTTGAACGGGGAGTGTCCAATGAAAATCAGATGCAGTACCTTATTATCAATGCCAGTGCTGTGGAAGTTACTTTCAGATGTAAGGTTTCGTCAACTGAACCTCTGCAAAAAGAGTGATTTTTAATGGGAGTGCATGGTAATGATATTAACTGTAGTCCAGAAAATGTGAATTAAATGTGAATTAATTCACAAGTTCTAGAAGCAGAAGTTTTACATAATGGACCTCTTTGATGTTGTCACTGTGCCCAAAGTTGGTTTTCATAGACAGCATGAAGATGAAGAAGCCTGAGGACTTTCCACATATCACAACAGAAGAGGCAACATGTTCTCACTCCCACCTTGTCAAATATGGTAGCCTGATCAGTGGCCTTAAGCTTCAAACCATGATGCTCTTAGAGGCAGTTCAGGAAGTGATGCTAGAGGGTACACCTGCGGCATCAAACCTTGAAGCATGGGGCCACTGACCAGGCTGCTGTATTTAATGCATTAAGAGTGAGAACCTGCTGGGAGAAGACAGCACAGATTTAGATCTGTTCAGACTTAGAAACTCGGATCAAGATTGATCCACATTCTGTCTCTACCCAGCTGGGAATGATTGCAGGCCGCCCTCTCCTCACCTAGCATCAGATATGTCTCATATACAACTCAAGAGATCACACTTGTTATCAGATCTTTCCTCCTGACATGCTTTTGATGTGTATATATACGCAGTAAACTCTGACTGCTGCTAAACAGGAATAAATCTACACATCAGCTCTTTCATGCAGCTAGAGAAGGGAGTCATGTGACGGTGGGATGTCTTCCCTCAGGGAGGGTACGAACTTCAGGACCTTGTGCAGAGTTGTTTGGCAAATTAACCGTGTTTTGGAAGTTTGTCTTGCTGTGTGCACAATAAAGAGTTGAATGTGTGGTCCCTCATTTAAGGGACGCATTCATGTTTACTATATCTCCCCCAAATTTCATGTGAGCAATTAGGAGCCATTAAATTCCTGTATTTCGGCTGACAACACACTTTTGTCAGCTGTTCACATGAGAAGAAGTGAGAAGAATCATTTCACAGATATGCAGCATGATGTGACACCTTTCTGTGTCACGGTCAACTGAAGATAGGTGTTGAATAACTCTTGTTTATGTCTTTGTTGAGCAGTCATGTTGCTAATTTAGGCAAAAAATGTTCAAGTATTTCAATGAATCCAGTCACTTTGTGTAACGTTTTTTGAAAATAAGTAACCAGCTAGGGAACACATCAGAACATTTAGCAGATATTCACTAATTCGGTCGGCATAACATATCTGCTAAACATACTCCCTGTTGTATAAGTTTCATTAAAAAAAAAAAATAATAAAAATCTTGGACAGAGGGCAGTGTAATCACAGCAGTACCTGAAATATCTTGAAGAATGTGTGACCACACTTTATTTCCACTCTGGTTCCGTGTTAATGGATGTTGAAATGGACTTACGGCAGACATCTGTGTTCTCACCAGGTTTCCTCAGTGATTTATGCCAAACAATCTTATTACCTTGGTCCCCGTTCCAATCATCGCCCTACTGACAGCTTGTTTTCCCACACTCAGTCCCTCGCTGCTTTTCTGTTTAAGTTTGTCATGAATCTACACAGGTGGCCTGCTTCCAATCAACACTGACATTTAACATATATGTTTACTTAAAGCGCTCTGTTTTGAAGAACACACTGTGCAAACATACATCTGAGAGGAAAACTTTCATGAGAGGACGGTGCAGGTTTTTAAGGCTGCTGGCTCGGCGAAGTTGTTGCAATTTGTGGAAGGAGCCGACAGATGCCCGGGATTTCATAATTCATTCGCAGTTAGTGCTTGTTCCGCTGTTCCAGGCACAGCTCCCCTGAGGAGGGCTGGGTATGTTAAGGAACTCCCTGGGACTGGTGGAGTCTAGCATGGGTCATTGCTGATTACACTTCCTGGTGTTCCTCAGGGGCCGGTAGTGCCACAAAGACCGCTTTCCATCTTCTTTCATCCATTAGAGAAGGTCAATTTCAGCCGGGATGAGCACATGCTCGGGTGACTTGCATGCATCTCTCAGATGCTGCTGGGCTAAGATTTGATGTATAGCTGTGTGAGATCTCATCATCAGAGGAACCTGTTGTGAGCCCTCTTACGGGGGTCATACATTACCTATACATATACATATGATGTGCTAGAGACTTGTGGTAAGTGTTACACTGACAAATCTGCTCCATTACAAGTCTCTGGCATCACTAGCCATCATCATGTTATGAATTCACTTTTTCTCACAAATATGAATTCTAACCCTTGTTTAGCAAATAGTTTGTTCTTTTGTATAGAATGGTACATTTTGTTTATTAATGTTAACTGCATTGTGGCTGGGCTATAGAAACACTATGAAATCTCATCAGGACAGGCATTTCAGTTCAGAGCCAAAGGGGGGCGTTTGAGTTGAATTTGCTGAGAAAAGACATTTCTAACCATTCACATGGCAACAATTTTAGAAGGCACAGCCCACTTGCCAGCAACAGGCACAGCGGGCTACTTTATTGTTGTATTCCAATCCAGACATTAGATTCAAATAGTACTTTCTACTCCACTGTATATTATTTATGTCTATGGTTAGTAGTTGCTTTTTATACTTTTTTCATACAAAATAAATGATGAACACAGTAAATATGATACATTCTTGCAGACTATAATACCCAATGGTATATTAAAGGCCTAGTGTTTGTGGGATATAGTGGCGGCGAGACTAAATACCCCTCATCTCACCGTTTTCTGCGGTGGCAGCTATAAATGCAAAATTCCCTTTCTTCAGCCAGTGTTTCATTTGTCCTTTCTGGGCTCCTGTTGAAACATGGTGGTGCCCTCTAATAATCGTAATCGTAATTGTAATCCTAGCCATGATCATAATCATGATAATCATAGTCATAATAATGAGAATAATAAAACAATATGTAACAGATAATTGCTTACTTTTGTGCAATTCATGGTTTTTAATTACACATTTGGATAGCAGTATTACATGTCTACTTGTGACTGACCAAAGAGCATCACAAAATAATCATTTTTGTATTAATTTCTGTAGATTTTCTGTTTTGAGGTCATTTCTGCTATAAGGGAAATTGAACTGTAATGGAATTTTGAGTTCAGCATAGAACGTAGCTTAATAATTAATCTGGTGTACTAATAACTGACATGGAAAAAGAAAACAGAAAAAAATAAATATTACCAAGCCCTAATTTTGATTGGAATATTTTCATCTGTACTGCATCAATATGGAATTCCAGTGAGACAAGTGGTTGGATAGCATCTGCTTGTTAAGCTTCCATGTGTATTTTCCTTTAGTTACTATTGCTTCCATAGGCAACACAGGGAAGATTAATTGATTTGCTGTCAAGTTGTAAGTGAACGCGCTGTCTTTGTTTGAGTGGAAATATTATTTTACCTGTTCATCTCAAGTGTGAAGTCGGCATTATCGCCTGTGCTTTCACACTGCAGTGAAAACAGATCTGTCTTTTCAAGTCTCTGGTTTATCCGGCAGCTCAGGAAGAATATGCAAGGTCAGAGTTTTCCTAGAGGACCTCTGGAGCAACACTGCAAATATACGTTTTACCTCAGGTTTTTCCAAGGGCTTTAAATTCTTTCTGAGGCGCTAAAGAGACTGCGATTGAGACAACAACTTAGTTTATTGGGCACTCGCAGCTCAATAGTATTGATTTGTGCCCACCAGCCAGTGGAATACCAATGACATGAAACATTGCAGCTAAAAAGGAACATGTTATGCCCTTCAGCCTCGCAGTCTTCTTTTCTACTGAATCTCTCAGCCGGCCTTGTCAGTATTGTGATGCAGGATGTGAGATGCCAAGGCTTAGTGTCTGGAGCGATGTGGGAAGGCAGACATGATTAGTCTGCATAATAGACAGTGTTTCTGCTGTTCTTTTTATTGTAAAACTGAACAGGTTTTTGCCTTGTGGGATAATACAAAGAAGATTCAGGGGGCTTGACAGAGATTTTATTGGAGTTGAATTAAATTGAACCCACAGAGGACATCTAAATTAATGGACTACGTTTTAAGTCGATAGCACAACAAGGTCAATTTGAGAATTTGCAACATCTGAATAGGCTGGTAGAAAATTAAATTCTCAAATGTTGTCCCACATGAAAAATATCTCTTTTAGATATTCCTTTGAAAGTACTGCAACCCATTTACAATTTATGGATTTTGTGTATCAATATCTGTAATTTGCGCTTTGTTTCTTAAAAACAAAAAGTGGTCTCCTGTTCATTTAAATCAACAACAACTTAAAGTTGTTCCTCTATCCAGAGCCGCTGCCGTACCACCAGACTACAGAGCAGCTTCTTTCCTCAGGCTGTGAAACTCCTCAATTCATCCTCAGCGCTCCTCTGTACAAAATAGTTTAGATTTTTTGAAACCAGCCGATGACAGGCATTCATTTTAACTACATAGAAATAGCCAGTCTTCACCAATGGTCTTTGTTTTTTTATGGTCGTATAAAAGCTCCGGTATTAAATTGAAGCTATCAACAAATGAAAAGTCGCTTGTAATACATTTAGTCACTGTTTAATCAAGCACACTTATTGAGTAGGTAGTCTGTGGATAATACCCATTCGCTTAATTACTTCATCATGCACAGGCAATTTTTTTCAGCTCGAGAAAGCGCCACACCTGTAAATCAGAGTGAAACATGCCCCACTGCTTCACATGAACCTCATAGGAGATGGCAATCTGGAAAATGAGGATAGTTTTCACTAAAGCAGAAGAATTATTTTTATTGATTGTTCGTATCTTTGCAGATAGCTTATCAGTTTAATGCATGTCAGCTTTCAAAATAGATATGAAAAGGGCGTGTTTATGTATTTTCCGTTTGTGGCTGCTTTAAAATGTAGGTGGAAGCACGCAGTGATGATGAGAATAAACCACAGCAACCACACTGTCATTCATGGAAAGAGATGATGTCTGTTTTTAGAGTTCTTCAAACATCGAACCCTGCCATTTCATACAGAGTGCAAATATCACGGGGCTCACAGAAAAAAGTCATCATTAATGGCAGTTTCGGTTCAGCATAAATCACCTTTGAGCTGCGAATGCTGTTGCAGCGCTTGTCCAACGTGCACAGAGCTCGGCAAAGTTCAGCACAGCTAAGCAGACTTCTGAGGTTCTTCTCCCTTCAAACTTACCTCTTGGGGTTTGAACATGATGCTCATTTGCTGAGCAGAACTTCAAACCGTTTATGGTTTCGTGCCTCCACCCTCTGCCCTCTCGCCCGTCCCCACTCTGCTGGGTTTTTTTTTTTTTTTTTTTCCTGAACACTGCTGGCTTTGATGATCCGGGGCCCCGAGTAGAAAAACTAACTAGAGGAGGCAGAATGACTCTTTGCATTTAAATGGCGCATTAACAGAGAGCAGAGTCTCTTGATCGCATGACTTATTTGAATTTGTCAGCATTGGTGAGTCCGTTGTTGTGGAGGTATAGTAAAGTCTGTGTACTGCTGAAGGGCTTATTCATAAATATTGCGACCAACCAGGCATATAGGTATACATTTGCTTTTTAGTGAAACACGGCCATCAGACACATGCCGTGGATAGGTGAACAAAGCATGTGACGCAGGAGTTAGCAACATAGCTACTGCGAGCTAATGTCCAAAGCAAAAAAAACAAACTGTAAGAATACCAATTTGACTTAGAAACCCTGATTGATGCTGTGAAAAGGTAAGATGCTGAGTAAAACATCTAGTTGTATTAATAAATGGACATGTTTTGTTACTTACTGACTGGTTACACAATGGAAGAAACCCTTTTTTTGGGGGGCCATAATTTGACCTTCCTTTCTCTGTGAAAAATGAAGCCTGGTGGTAGACAGAATAGCATAGTGTTAGCAAGGCTTATAGGGAACCAATCTATATGCAGATGGAGTCATTTTTCGATGGCCATTACATTGTGCAATCAGCATTTACCCCAGAATGATAAATTACAGCAGAAAAAAGTTGCCAATTGCAAGTTTAAAGGAGCAGTCTTCAATTTGGGGAAATGCACTTGATTTGTTTTATTGGCGGTTTGATAAGAAAGTTGATATCACTCTCAGGTATATGTGCCGAGTAGAAAGAAGCCTGGAAGCTCAAAAATCTTCCTGCTCTGTAGGCTCATTAACATGCTGTATCGCACCTGTTTGAAACTTTGTGGAATTAGAAATTAAGAACAACATTTGTTTTATTGAGCCTGTCCCCAGATTAATGTAGCAATTCGACATCTTAAGAGATACAGTCCAATCAATGCTGATCGAAGCTAATCACTATGTGGCATTCTGCATTTTCCAAGATGTCAAAGTATTCCTTTAACCAAGGATTTTCTAAACAGAAAGTTAGGTACACCTCAACCATAGTGGTAGCAAATAAAAAAGTCCCATTCTGCTTTTATTTCACATTTTGGATAGCAGCTGTTATTCCGCCTCTGCTGTCAGGGCTGGATGGTAACTAAAGGTTTTGGAAACGCTTGCGCTTGTTTCCTTATTGTGCACATTGTAGGTACTTGTGTTTTATGATATGTCGAGGCTGTGGTTAAGACCTGGTAAGGTTCAGGCAGAAAAAAAAATCACACTTGGTCTAGGGTTCAGAAAAGATCAAGGTTTGGGTTAAAATGGTCACTTTTATGAGATCGTTTTTGGGTTTAGGGATACCACCTATACATAATTCGCCTATAGAGAGACCAAACCCTTCTATGGAAGTCAATTCGAAACAACTTTGTTGTTTAGCTTGGAGGCTTCTTAGTCATGTAACCATTAGTGTTTGCACCAATTTCATCCCGTTACTGTCTTCTGGGGTCCAGCAATTGTAAAACCTAGTCACTAAGATAGAGTGTGGTTAGTGCTAAGATGGGACAGCTAGCTCATCTTAAGACTTAATTAATATCTCATCAGTACAGACAGTAGTTTCAATACAATGCCTTGGCTTATTGACTTTGGTAGGTTGTAATTGGTTTGCAAGCATTGTACGAACACAGTGACTGTAAACAAATTTATTTTCTTTTGCCTTGTTTTACTGAGTCAGTACAGATTTTTGAAAGAACACTTGATCAGGTTTAGAGCAGCTGATGATGAACTAGATGCTTGAATCTGATTTTTTGGGCTAGTTATGATTGGTGTCACAGTCAGCAGCAGAATGTAATTGTCTTCCTGACCACTCAGTATAGTACTGATAATCCGCACCCTTTTTTTTCTTCTTCTTGAAATAGTGACGCATCTTCGCAGTTGCTGGTTCCTCTAAGGTTCTAAATTCACTTTCTTTTATCAGACTCAGGGCGAAGTTAAGGGGAGGACATAAACCATGTGTGCGTATCTTGGGTGAGACTGACTGCGCCCGCTAAATACCACAAGCAGACCATAGACAGACTGGAGAAATGAAAACAGGATGAGAAAATATATACTGAGGGAGAAAAGGCGATGTGTTGTGGGGAGATCGAGGAGTGATAGGCTGAAGCCAAGCGATAAAGCTCTCTTCGATGTAGCCAGAATTTTCCATGTGGAACTTTTACATTCCTGTTGCTGTCTTATCCTCTTGTGGCATGTTGAATGATAAAGGCTCAGGACAAACAGTGGAATTGCACTTTGCGACGGAGGAAAAACGGATGATAACAAAGCCATCTAAAACTCTATCCTCTGTCGCTCAGGCTCGACCCTGAGCACCGCGGATTGTGTGCGTTATCGAGGAGTGAATGCACGCTTTTTTTTTTATCCTCGTGAATCAGCCACACGACGACGAACTAATAGAAATGATGTTGACAGCACATGTTGATTAGCTTATGCCGCTATGCCACAGATGTGATTAGGCGGGCTCCATCTGATTCACTATTGTCTTTGGGGAACTGCTGTTGACCACCATAATCAGTTCATTCTATAGGGAAGATTTTCCAATAGCGCACAGAGTAACACAACTACATTCTTGAAGCAGATTAACACATAAAAGGACAAAATAATCATTTGTGAGCTTTGACAAGAGAATTATTGCACCTACTATAGTTGAAATGCTGTAATTTATTCTGAATCCTAAACAGATGTACCACATGTGTACACTTTGACAACAGAGTATTCCCCCCCCCCCCTCTTTTTTTCGCGCAGCGTCACGTCGTGTTCAATCACAGGCATGGGTTGGCATTTTAAATTAAGGTGCCCATTTTGTCCTCACACCTACAGGGCATTATTCCGTCTCAGCAGCAGGTATGACAACGATGTGAGCGGCCCTCTGTAATTAACATGACTTTAATGACAGGCCTCCAAGTAGACGGCGAGTGTGAGGCCGGTCACGTCGTTAGAGCGAGGGGCAGCAATATTTTGTCAGTGGCAGTGCCCACTCCACTCTTGCTCATCTGTCCGACTCACCCTGTGTAGATGGACCACGGTTGACAATCTTTTTGTTGTTGCTGTACAGCGTTGGAGCGTATTTACTTGCTGTATGAGCCAAAAACAATCATTTATGTTCCGTGACTTGTCCTTTTAGCTTACCGATTAACTTGACTTTAAATCCATGTCACTTTGGTATATCTTAGACCTTTAAACAATTTCAGATTGAACTCTCTGAAAGTACCATGCTTCCTTACGTGCCAGTGTGGACTCCCACAAAGGCATATTTTTAAGATAATTTTCAAAATCCACATGAACCACTCTTTAAATCTGCATAAATCAGATTCGCCGCACAGCCCTTGTTTTTTAAAAAGAAGAGATTTCATCACTTTTAAAGCTCTTACTACCTCCGCGATGAAGAACAACAGGAGGAGGTGCCAGGAGTTGAGTTTTCATCAGCCCGCATGGGCAAATAGCCCAAGCTGCCATGTGACCGGTTGCTGATGTGCAATGTAGCACTTACAAGGCAATTTTTTAAGCGGAGTCTTGCTACCGAGGCTACGCTACATCACTTCCAGTAAACCTCAAAATGACTGGCAGTGTTATGTTAATGTTACCTAAAACCCTCTCCTCTTGTCCTCAAAAGACTTTCTTTTTGCTTCAGTTTTTTGTGCCTGCGAGTGTGGCTCTTGAGTCCTATGCTAACAAGGGGGTCAATCGCAGCGCCCTCTCTAAGCTCTCTCCAGTTTATGAAAGACATTTAGAGTGGATTTGCATTATTTATTAGCTTTGCCCATGCCCTTCAATGTTTGCTTGAGCTTTTAATACCTGGTATTAACAGCACGTTGCGCTGCAAGTGACTCTTCCTACAAACAGGTCCCACAGCTCCAAAACGGCCTCTGCTCTCTCTCACTACCACTGATTACCATAAGGCTGCTCATACTCTCTGTTTACTTCTTCCTCTGCATACTTTATCTCCCTACTTGCACATCAGTTCACACACCGCATATACACCCACAGACACATCACAAATCTACCTCTGACTAAGTAGCTCCTGTCACTATTTCAGAAATGCAAACATCCTAGAAAGCCACAAATACACTACATTCCAAAAAAGGCTAAGAACATCTTAAAATAGATGTGGACGAGAATCCGAATACACAATCTAAATTTCTTTTGTTTGCTGTTGATATAAATATACATGACCTGAGCTTGAAGGAGGATTTCTCCACTCCACGGACCTGTTTTCACATTCTGCACTACCAGATGTATTTATGTTAACAACACTGTGGAGTAAAGTACACAGCATCAGTGCAAATGGCTCTCTGTGTCATGTAAGTCAGCAGTTGTGGTTGAGGACTAGTAGCAAGAATGCCTCTGTGTACTTATGTTAAGTTTACAGCACAGCGTTGTGGCTAATAGGTTGTTTTCTGATAAAGGTCTTACTCAGGTTAAGCTGCTTACTTGCATGCATTTTCATATCCTGACCACGAACATCCGCGCATACCTGAATGAATCAAATAATTCCAACATGACTTAAGATATGCTGCTTACACAGGCGGCACACAACATGATAAGGCGTCTAAGTATTTGAGCTCTTACGTTTGGGTCGTAATAATTGGGATTAGGGCAACGCCGGGTAAGAATTTGCATACTCTGTGCTCAAATTTTAGACTTTTTGTTATCAGCTGTTATTCTTTTACCTTTATTTCTTTTGGGTTATAGGTAAATAAAGGGCTATCAGACATGTGATGAAATTATCCTGCCCATCCATCTCTTCTCTATCATTTTTGTCCCACTATGACCGTAATCAATGTATTTTTTTTTTCTTTTAAATAGCTATAAAGAATAACTGTATGTAACATGCCTGTTTGATTCAGGTCAGCCTCTCACTAAACTCAGCACTCACCAGAGACTGGTCCTCTGTCTACTTTGCCCTTCTCCTCTCTCTGACACAGATGAAGTAAAAGTACATTTCCCCTCCAGTTCCAGTCAGCAGTCAGTCTTACAGTACGTAAGCACCTGACAATGGAGGTCACCACCATGGACTGTTGTTGCAGTCCGGTTTATAAAAGGCAAAGAAGATAAATCCATTTTCCTCACGTCCAGTGTGACTCTGGGTGTTTATTCCTCTGGAAGGTTTGTCTCTGCTACCTACTCTCTCCGGCAGCGCTACCTTGCCCCCTTTGTTTGAGCAACAAATGGTTATTATAGTTTGCATCTTATATCTTTGGTTTTTACTGGGCTGGTTGGCAAAGCCTATGTTCTCCCTATTTTCTCTATCATTTTGGCTCTTATTCCTCCTGCTTTTTTTTTAAATGTCCATAGTTTTTAATATCTTCTTCTTACCCTCTATTTTTTCTTTCTTCATCCCCACTCCCTTTCATTGTCTTCTCCCTTCCCTCAGGTGCTGACAGGCTATCTTTAGGAAATATTTCCATATCCCCTCGCTGCCTCACTGTCTCACTGTCAGTGTAATTGATATATTATATATTATAGGTTCCAGAGTTAGGATGAGTCATTTGCATATAATGGGCTGATAAGTGATGTAATAATGAAAGCCTAGAGCCGCGCGCAGGAAGGATGAGGCTTGTGAGACTAATGACCATTTAAATAATGCACAATAAGTGATATTTTCCAGCCAGATCAAAACCTCTGGAGCTCTGGAGTGAGCCGAGGCAGAATACACAGGATATCTACAGTCTGGCTGAGCTGCAGAACAAAGTCAAAAATCCTTCAAAGAACTTTGCCGACTCCTTAACTCCTTTAACTAGCGCCTGCTGACAACACAGGATCTCTGACCCTTGGTCCTGAAAGACCCAACACAAACATTTTGAAACTGCCAAAAGTGAGAGCCGTGCTTTTTATGGCCAAAGGTTTCAGGAAGAAATCCGTTGTTAATGGAAATGTGTGAACCCCGTGAACCTTAACATGACTGAAGCTGCTACAAGTCGTCTTTTGATGACTGAGGCAACCGCTTGAGTCGATTAGTGGTGGTGCTATGGTCTACATAAGATGTCACAAATGCACTACTTGAAAATGAGCTTGTCTTACATTACAACTACAGTGAGCCTGAAAATGCCATTTCTCTCAGGTTTTGGATTAAATAAGTTTGCTAGATTCTGACAGCTGGGCCTCATGCTCAGTCGCTCAATTTTGTTATTCCACTGTGTGTAAGTGAACTTAATTAGACAAAAGAAATCTGTAGAATAATTTCACAGTGATTCAGTACTCAGTACTATGGCATTAAATGCACTGTAAAAGTGAGGCTTTAGCACTGCTAGGATGATCTAGCAGTTCTAAGATGATCTTCATCACATTGCACATGTCTCATATATATATATATATATATATATATATATATATATATATATATATATATATATGAGTCTATTCTATTCTATTTCTTACCTTTTTATAATATTGTTTATTTTTTACTAGTATGATTGTTTATTGTAATATTACTGTCCTGCTGCTGTGCATAGAAATTTCCACGTTTGCGGCACAAACAAAAGAATTCTGATTCTGACTCTTCTGAATAACCACCAACCTTCCCAGGATAGTGGAGCATCTCTGTCTGGGGGGTTGGGGGTGTTTGTGTGATGTTAAAGTTGGTACTCTGTCTGGTAAATAAACAGACACACTTCTGTCACTAAAGAGTGGCTTTTCTTAAGCCTGACTCAGTCACGCTGTGTGAACCAGCCGCCTCTGGCCTGTGAGCTACGCAGCATGGCTTCACTTCGGCCAAGCACCACATCCCTCTCACATCACTCAGGGTTATTCCCTGTTTGGGGTGTTATGTCCAATGTATGACTCATATAAGACTCATGTTAAGGGATGAGTCTAATATCATATGGACACTTCCTGTGTGCCTGTGGGAAGATATGCCACTTTCCCTGCCGTGATAAATGTGAGCACTTTTCCCTACATATTTCTAAAACTCTGACATTCGATAGTCCGTTCCATTTATACCGTCTCTCCAGTTTTACCCCGCTCTTCAGTCTTGGGCTACCAGTGGGCTCCTCCACAAAATGCCTTGATTTGCCTTGGTGAGTGAATGGCTTTTCGGGGCATGGTGAACACTTGAGATCATGGCATCAGAGTGTGAGTGCTCAGGACAACATGTTAATTGAATTAATTATATCGTTAGGATGTATTGCTATATCCTGCTGAGGAATACAAAGAAACAAAATTAATTTATGGTAAAATATATACAGTGTAACATACGGTGACATTTGATCTCTGCATTTAACCGATCCTATGAGCACTAAGAGCAGAATAGATAATTGAAGGTCATGTTATCCCTATTGTTTCTCTGTCATACTCCAATGCTCAGATTGGTCAGCCAGAAACCGGTTTTCAGCATGACTGGCCATGACTGGTGACGAGACAATCAGTGTCAGATATATCAGATTCTGTGCCGATCATACGCTTGATATCCAACTTGGAAAAAAAAAAAAAAAAAAGGAACACCATAGAGTGTTGCAGACTGCCTGTATTTAACTTTCACAATACGCATCCTGGATGTACCAGTGGACACTTTGTAAATGCTTATCAGGGTGAGCTTAAATTTGCTTAGACCATTTCACCCACAGGCTACTGAATATAATGGCTCACAGCATGTTAGATAAAGGACACACTTCAATTCATTCATTCGAAAGCTCTGTCCAGTAATGGGGCACTTTATTTTGAAATCTGTTCGAGTGAGAGTGAGAGAAGGTCCTGTAGCCTGGTGCAGATTGGGAGACAGTGTAAGTGTAAGTGTCATTTCATAATCAGTGTTTTATTAAGAACATGCGATTCTTTTTCATTAAATTTTTCATTAAAGAGGATCTATTTGATAATTTGTGGCAAGTTACATGCTTTGTATATACAGTATTTATACAGAAATGTATCACTTTTTTATTGACCAAATGTGAGTGGATTGTACCTTGAGTTGAAAAAAAAAAGACTGTCTCTCTCGGAAGCCTATACAAGCATATGGGACATTTGTTTGAGTTGTTTAACACTGCTGGGCTGTGAGTTGTTTGTGAAGGACTGGCCTCTGTGCCTCTCTCCGCTCCACTCACAGAGAGCAACAGTTGCTAACAATAGCTCAGAAATGGAACAACCGGCTTCCAGCACGACACAGAAGTTCCACTGAGCCCTTTTAAAAGTAAGGTTACCCAAATATTTGTGTAAGCTGTCATTTGTAGTTTGTAGGAAGAGAGAAAATAGTAATTGGCCCAAACTGGAATTGGCTGGTCCTGGCATTGGCGTCACGTTTGTCCTCCATCTTGACATTCGCGTGGTAAGGTTCAGATTAACACAATGCGGTCTTGCCTGCATATGCGTGGCCAGTGCAGCGATTCTCTGGATGATGTTACTCTGTGCTGCAGTAGGAATTGAGTGAGGGCAATCATTTTTTTCCCCCAGCAAAACCCACCCCACTGCCCAGCCCCCTCAACAGCCATCACATCTACAGCCACCAAAACGGGGGAATGATTTATTGAGGTAAATACCCAACACGTCCGGGGTTTAATTACTATGGAGCTGTTAATATTGTTGAACTAAGAAATTCTCTTCCATCTCTCGCCTTTTGTTTGAAAACGCAAACAGGGGGGGGGGGAACTGTAATTAGTTTGTACACTTCGTCCAAAAATATATCAGGAGCGGGCATGATATATTGTGTTGTTTTAGGGCTGCTGTTTCAGGCTTTTAATTTGTTTTGACTGTGAGTTTTTGAAGTTCAGTGCCGATTGTTTCAGGTTTCGCCTTCCGCTAGCTGATATTTTACATGTTTTCCTCTCCAGACCAGATTACAAGTGGTACAGTACAAGCATTTAGGACCTATAGGTCATATTAGAAATAGATTACATAAAAAAGTGAATGGATGGCAGTGTTGGCAGATACACCGGCAAACCAATATATTGGTCCAGCCCTACTTTTTAATGCCTGTAACATTTTCCCCTTTAGTCCACATCCCTGATAGTGTGCCGTGTGTGATGAAACCCCCCCCGTGTGTGTTCGTATTTCCCACTACTCCATTTCTTTTCAGCTCATATGTTGCGTATCAGTTGCCCCTGTGGTTGCCTGACTCTCTTAATTCTCGTCTCCGTCTGTGGCTCGCGGCTCCCTTTGGCTGCAGGTTGTTGTTGTTGTTGCCTATGTGGCGGCTGTCTTTTCCCTCCGAGCGGCAGATAAAATTCTGGTTGACACAGAGGAATGACACAGGAGGGTTATCGGACTCGGAACAGGCAGCCCCGGCGCTCCACTTCCCCACTGTCGGCTTCCCCGCATGGGTAATTGGCTTCTTCCTCTGCTGCTGCTGCTTCTTCTTCATCTTCCCTCCTGCTGCCCACTGATGAGTGCTTGTCGCTATCTCCCCTTTTTCTTTCATTCTCACCAGCTCTTTCTTGCTCATCTCAGCTACGGTGAAATTGAAAGTTTGTAGGATTAAAATTTGAAATGGTGCCTCTAAACATCCTCTAGACTCCGCTCGGCGCTTGAAAAAGCTGAGGCGACGCGGGAAATGAGTCTGGTGGAGATGATGATGTCAAAAGGAAATATTTCCACTGTCAGCTACTCACATCCAAATGTGAAAGACTGTGTCTGGGGATGGAAAGACATCATTTAGGTTCCTTCAAAACCTGTTGAAGTAGTGCTGAAGTGTTAGTTTTACCCTGACCGACCGGTGACCTCTTACTTTTCTCTGCTGAGTTTACTGTGTATTCTCAGGGATTTTAGTTACCTCTACTGTATGCTTTCCTGCTCTCTGATCTGCTTCTATTTTGGTACACTGTTAATGCAAACTTCATATTAACTGTCACTGGTTGTCGTTGATTTCAACCTACATTTTCACAGCACTAAATTCCAACCATTGAACTTCAGAGTCATTTCATAGCTGCTAATTGGCTGCTCTGAGCTCCTCCTCTCGAACGGAAATATTGGTTTTAATCATCAATTATGTTCTATCGCCTCTACTTTGCAGCTTTCGGATTGCTACTGACAAGCAACTGTTCTGTTAATGAACACTTACCACACATATGTTGCACATCAAACGCCTTGTAGCAGTTCAAAGGACATAATTCGTTTGAAACATCCCTCGATGCTACTTACGGTTGACTAAAAAAATGTGTAAACCCAGTTAAGGTGAGCATAATTATCCTCCATGGATAGACAGTTATTTTCAACGCATTCACATTGAGAATAAACGTAATGATATACTGTACCGTATGAATATTATATCGCATAAACCAATTGCAAGTATGTGACCTATAGTATGTTACAAAAATGTGACACGGGATGTTCTCTCTCTTTCTCTCACTGCGCATATGCTCTGTTTAAATAAAATCATTCATATGAATTATTACAATATTAAACATTTTTGGATTGATGATAATCAGAAATGTGGATAAAATAAAAAAGTGGGTGAAGACATGTATAAGAACAATTTAAACAATCTGGTGAGTTCAGAAAACAACACCTCTTTACTGTGATGCAGCCTTTAAAACCAGGAGAAGACGGTATCATGATATAACAATATCCAGATTCTGATATTATATAGAGTACAGTTTCAAATCATGATAACAAAATAATATTGAAATAATGCCCAGTCCCAGTTTCCATGTGAGACTGTAAGCTGAATATTTGACCAGGATTGGCTTCCAAGCTATTTGTGATGTGAGAAATCACAATCATCCACCTCTTAGTATCAGATTTTCAGTGAGCGCAAAGAAACTCAATATCAACAGATGAACGTGAAAACAGTCTTTGAGTGTCAACTCTACACATTTATCATTCTACACAGTGAAGCTCAAACATTCAACTGTAACAAAACACAGTTTTGAGTGTAGGTGTGCTTTAATTATGACTGATTTCTTATTTATTTAGTGTAAAGACTGTTGCTGTTGAGCTGCTGTCACTGATACCCGATACTTCTTGCACAGATGTTCCACACTAAGGAGCCTTCCAGCTGCTCAAAGAACAAACGTCTGCAGGAAAAGTTGAGTTTAATCGATGGCAACCTAAAAGGGCTCGAAAAACTCAAATTTAAAAGTGAATGATAAACAAGAATTCTGCTAAGAAAGAGAAACCCAGATGAGCAGATTGGAAAGTCTGCCAACAGACATCAGATACAGTACTTTGAAAAATATCCGTGGAACAGTCAGTGCATAAGATTTACTATTTTTATTAAAAGATGAATTAAGCAGGGCTTTGACATGGCAACTTTGCTTGGCTAGTAGCAGAAAACAGTAGAAAGTCTGTAGTAAACAGTAAATATTACACTTTTTAAAATTTTGTTGTTGTTGTTTGTGTGTCAACCAGCTGTCAGAAAAAAGGGAGCGCAAGAAAGTGCTCTTGGTACTGATGGATTGAAACAGCAGAATGTGGGCATTGAAACTTGCACTGAAGTCAAAGTATTTTTGACAGCAATGATGTACACTGTAAGTAAAATTCTCTGAAAACAATCCACAACATTTTTCAGATGTTTCACTGACTTCGGCCTAGCCTTTAGCTGTTTCCATTGTAGAAGAATCTCGTCGAGCCCCTTCTCCCAAATCCATAACTTGCATGCTGTCTTGTGACAAGCTGGCAATTATGTCTGATTCCTGTCTTTGCACTTGTTTGCCTGCTTGTCTTTGAATTACCACACAGTTCCCACAGTGCCTGTTAAAGTCAAGCAACTGAAGGGCTGCCGAGCACTCGCAGTGATGCTCGGAGGCGCACCCATGGGTACCGCAAGGTTCCTGTGGTGTGCTCCAACAGCGGATGGGGGTTGTCTTGGCTTTCCCGTGGTGCATCTTTATGCTGAGATGAACTGACATGCTCTCCTGGAGCAGCCGTCGAAGGAAGAGAGAGAGAAAGAGAGGGAATCTACACTTGGCAGGGCTAATCCAGACTTCAGGATGTTCTGTTCCAGGCTGCTATCTTTAACCGGAGGCTGCAACTCCCACAGAGAAGAATGCAAGACTTTGATTGGGCCGCCCACACTGGTGCAATGTTTTGGCCAGAGCTTGAGGCTTACTTGTATCATAGCTGTTGCTGCTCACTTTTTTTTTTCTTAACTTCAGGCCAGAGCGAAACAACGAGGGTTGTGACCTTGAGATTTGCCCTCGGCTTAGATAAACATACAGTGTTGCTTTCCCAGACTCTTTCTGCTCCACGAGGAGAACAAAGCCCTCAAAGAGATGCTGCTGCACAACAAAAAAACCCCCCAAATTCTCAAACAGAGAAACAGTGGAACGGCACACCAGTTCACCGTATCGTAGAGATGGTCAGGAAAAATCTAAAAAGAATCCTCACAAAACCAATTAAGTCCGTGTTTTCATTTCTTAACAATAGCTGAGATGGATCCTGAATGCTGAAGTCTCCTGTACAGTTTTAATTGGGTGTGGAACAATCCCTCCTGATTAGACAGAGTTAGAGTCAGTGTAGAGGGTAACAGTTTGCTCTCCAGTATTCCCCAGAGTTGGATTTGAAGGGTGAATATGCTACAGCGATGGCACAACGAGATAAGGAGAATTTATTTCCCCAAACAGGCAGATAATTAATTGGCAGAGAGAGGATTGTGTAATCCTGTTTTCCACGGTCCGTTACCACCCTCGTCCTGGGACTGCAGACCCGGGCACTTCAAAAAGACCTGACAAAGACTGAGCGAAGTCCACATCTCCACAATATCCCCCCCACCCCCCACTCCCGACGCCCCCCCCGCTGTCTAGCTCTATCTCCCTTCCTCTCCTCTGGTTCACACCAAAATACTGTAAAGATAGCGAAAATGAGGGCGATAAAGTAATTAAAAGTCAGGAAAGTTTCTCTCGGCGCTGCACATCGAATTCGTTTCTTGAGTAATTTTTGCCTTCAAGTGGTCTTTGAATGCTGCATTAGCCATATCTCTAAAGGAGCAGTAATGAATTAGTATTAAATCTGTGCAGGTCTTCATTTTCTTTTGTTCTCCTTTTCTTCTAAATGGGGAAACAGTCCTCAAAGATCACAAAACTGTGCAGGCCGAGTTAAAAAATCCCATCTGAGGAGAGGGCCATCCACTATGTATATTTTATATAATTTTTTTTCTTTTTTTGGTGGGGGGGGGCATAATTAGTAATCCCCTCCGCTGCAGGTGCATCTCTACAGCTGTGATAACTTTTGTTTCTCACACCTGTCAGCTAGAAGCACTGATGTAGGGAGGGGACGAATGGTTATCATGACTCCTCTGCAACAAGACGGCAAAGTGTCCAACAAAAACGGCAAAAAAGGGAAGGCAGTCTGTTACAGGCACGTGGGCATGTTACAGGCCTGATACAGGAGTGTGTGGCGTGCAGAATTATAGGCTGAGTTTATCTTTAAAAAGAAACTGAATAATGTTCAGATGCTGGTCGTCCTCCAGCGTAAAGACAGTGATGCATTATTCAGAGGCTTTCTCCGTCTTTGTCTTTCTGCTGGAGTGAAATTGACTAAAAGGTCTACATAGTTAGGAGTACAAGAACAGAGTGGGCCACTTGAGTTAAATATTATCAGTTTGGGACTTTAGTGGCTTATATTGGTCCAGCCCAACATTATGCTTGAACCTCTGAAGGTTGCAGGAAAAGCCTGGGATCATGGTCCGCATCTGGCTGCATTCAGGGCTGATGGCTGTGCCACTGTTGGACTATCTGGAATCTGGATTCGGAGGTAGTGTGTCCTCTTCCACTTGGCATCAAGCAGGAGTTGTTGGCTTTCTGTTGGCTTTCAACACATTAAAAAAAAAAAAAAAGACTTGGACTATGTCTCTGTCCTGTTAATTATTTTCTTCACCAAACTTGCCCACTGTGTTGTCTTTGAAGTGTTCGTTTTTCCCTCCGACATACACAGATGACGATGGATCTCAGATCCTACGTTTGATTTTGACGATCGAATGAAAGTTTCAATGGATTGGCCATTTAAATTGTGACAGCCCCTGGTGTCGACACAAATCATACTAGACTGTGAAGAGCACAAATACTAAGAAACAAACTCTGCCTTACTTTTACACCTCACAGCACAAAGTGGGCAGGATTATTGGACTGTTTGCTTGGATGGAAACTATTGTAATTTTAGTTCCTCCAAATTTTGGAGGAACTAAAATTTGGGCTTGACTATTGTTAAATGATCTTAGAAGTATTTTGTCTTAAGCAAACTGAGCCTTTGAGTTTGATGCGTATATGGTTGGGCTTCGGTGCTGACTGAAATGTGGCCTTTAAGGACTAAGTTTGGAAAACTGTCAAGCACAGAACGATAATATTGGGTGTGTGCTCAAGTTGTTCCTGATTTAAATCAAAATCAAAAACTGTTTTATGGGGTGCCCATTAGCTCAGACTCAGGTAGAGCGGGCGTCCCATGTGCAGAGGTCTTGTCCTCACTGCAGCGGCCCAGGGTTCAAGTCTGACCTGTTGCGTTTGCTGTGTGTCCACCCCTCCTCGCCTTGATTCCCCTCATCTCTGAGCTGTCCTATCAATAAAGCCGTAAAAAATGCAAAACATTTATTTTTTTATTATTTTTATTTTTTTTTATTTTGGCTCTTCTGTGGTTCTCTCTAGCTTCTTTTGTAAAATAAAAATCAAGATTTCTCTGAATAAGTTATGTATCAAAATAGTTCAGTTAGCAGTTAAATGAAACCCACAATGAAATACACTGTAGATGTTGATGCCATATATTGTGTAGCATTAGCATAATTCCTAAATAGGTCGAAATCTCACTAAGTGGATTGCCACTACCTTTGTGGAACTGTCGAGTGTAAGTGAAGTTTCAGGTAGGTGTGTTTATTGTGGTAATCACACAAGTCATTTAATGTATTTGTTGTAGCCCAATTTTGTATGACTGTGTTCACATTTACATGTATTTAAAGACGAAACCGTAAAATGAACCGGTTCTCTGAATGTTGAGTTGATCCCGTGTGGTCTCACAATCACCAGGCTTGAAGTCAGCCCGCTTTTGTTTTCCCGTCTCAGCTCAGCTGTCGTCGCAGTTCAGCTTTTTTTTTTTTTTTTTATCTCAGCACGTTGAGCTCTGTCATTGTTCAGAGTGCAGAACATGGATGTGATTAATAGAGTCTATAATGCGCCGAGCGTATATGCTGTCCTTTTTCAGCACAACACAGAAAAATAATACACGTAAGCGGCACGATCGTGATAAGTTTCATTGTCAAGGTGCTGCTCCCCTGGATGGAACCACTGCAAATGTCAAAACGAAAACACACACACACACACACACACACACACACACACACACAAAATAAAGATAGAGTCATTACATTATTGGGGTAGAACGAGAGGGAGTGAGGGAGAGAAAGTGAAAGTGAAAGAAAGAGAGTGCGCATGTCCCTCATCTGGTGTGTGTATTCTCTTCATGTCTGTGACATATTCTACTCTTACAAACATTAAAACTGTAGTAAAATGCTTGTATGATATCCATAGACTCGCAACAGGTCGTTTTCAGCTCAATTTTTGCTGAGAATGGCACATTTGCCATGGTGAAAAATGTGTGAGGTGCCGAATCTGGAGATGACGCGGCACAGCAGCGAAGCTTGACGTGTGCGTGAGAAGCACGTCTCATGCATCCTGTATGAATGGTCTACCTGTTAACATGGACGCTGGAATGAAAAGCGTGAGGTAATGCCACACAGTGCTGCACATGCATCCAGTTTGTCCGACATGTAAGACTAATATCAACACTACAAGCTAGGGTTTGCAGCCATGGAACCAGATCTAGGAAGGTACTTTGAACTAGATGCAAATGTCAGCATGCTTACATGCTCACAAAGGCAATGCTAACATGCATATTTTATTTGGGCCTTTGAGCCCCTTGGCAGTGGTGGCCCTCTTTGCCGGGTTGGTAATACTTGGTGGTTTTGAGCAGGAAAGACAGAAATGCAAAGATGTCATTATAGGAGCATCCCTGCTCAGAGGGCTCAGACTCTTTTTTTTATTTCTTGCTAGTTGATTATTACGCACTTTTTACAGTTATGTACCATTTTACAGTTTTGGGATTCAGTAGAAGTTGTGCATGTGTCTCTCAGTCACTGTCTAATGTCTTCTATCTTACTTTTCCCTTCCCATTCGCTCTGCTGTTGGGGAGTTGTGCTTGTTTTTTTTTGTAGCTGGTTGGGTGTCAACGACACTCGAGTGGGATGTTTTGAGCGAGTGTCTTCTCACCAACAGGATCTCATTATTTTCAAGGTGCCCTGGTTGCTCAGTTAGGGAACAGCACTGATACTTTTTCCACTTTGCAGAGGACAAAAGGGAAATACCACAGCAAGGCTGTTCCCAGAAACCACTGAAGGCACATTCTATGTTTTTATATGGTCAAGTTCAAGGTGTACTATAGAAACCGCTTTCAGGTAAAAGTACACAACTCTATTGGGACAGCTGTTGGTGCTGAATGTGAAAAAAAAATACATTTTCTTAGGTTTGTGGTTATGAAAGCTTCAAAATGTAAACAACAAATTAAACCTTACGCTTGTCTCTGAAACACCTGCTTTTTCAAAGATTTCAGGTATGTCTGATGGAAGCTGATTTACAGAGGCTGATACAGGTTGAGTAAAGAGCAAACTCTTGTCAGAAAGGAGAAAAAGGGGGAACAAAGTGAGATGAGATCATGCGACAGTTTATTATGCAGATGACGAGAGTCAGCGACTTCTAAACTGTCTGAGCGTTTCCTAATTCATCACTGTCGCTTTCGGTGCACGCGCCTGTGTGTGTTAGTTACGGTATGGCAGAGCATCTGCGCGGCCGCCACCAGCACTGATTGATCACCCTTCCGCAGACTACAGGAGCGCATTCCTGGGGCCATGCTGCACCCGCGGGTGCCTCAGACTCTTGATTAAGGCAGAGACGACCCCAGAAATGAGGGCCACCGACTCATGCATTGTTCCTTCCCTCTCTCTCACTCTCTCTCGTTCCACTCTTCAAATTAATCTATCTGTCCCCCCTCACTCACCCATCTGCTCATTTATTTCCTTTTTTTTTTGTTCCTCCACTCTTTGCTTTTCTAGCTACTTGGCATTTCTGTCTCTCTAAGTCTGTTCAATCAGAGCTTTTTCTTTTTTCGGCATTTCTTCAAGTGTTTGACTGAAACACTTTTTTTTCCAGAGCTGATGACGGTGGTAAGGAGTCAGTCAGGCATCTCGCTCCTATCTCGATTGATCAGGCAAGGCAATGTTTCAGGGGAACAATCTTGAAGCTCCGCATGAACAGAGATGGCTGGAAAAAGTATTAACTAGGCAGTGGCCTTAACTGCGACACGCGTCATAGTATAGCGCTAAAAATAGGGGGCCGAAATTAGCGCGTCCAGTCGGGTGTTGTGCCTCCATCAAAGCAGATCAGAGCTGGAGCTGATAAAAAAATGGTGACTACTCAAGTCATTAAACCTGGGAGTGAATGCTGTATACACACTGAAGACAAAAGCTAGTCCTTATTGGGTGTCAGTGGGTGTTTTTGTCCGGTGTGAGAAGGATATTCTTTGGTAGATCTATGAGCCAGTCTTCGCCTGCTGGGTCAGCTTCTTGTTAGCGGTAGCCCAACTTATCTACTGTTCTGATCCAAGCCAAGGTATGTGTGTTACAGCTACAGTTTACAGCTAATGCTCAGCTCAGTCTCTTTCGAACCCATAGACCAATATAGATAGCGCCTGGTCTCATTACCTACTGGCTAGGAGGCGGTATACTTAAAATTGCTTCTTATGTTCCCGAAATAGTCGTGACGAGACGCTCATTCACCAAAAATGTGGTCAGAAATAATTAGAGTATCATAACAGTCTCAGCCAAAGAGTATTTCAGAATAGTCACTTATCAAAATAGTTATTACCAAAGTGAGTGTTTGAGCGTCACTCAGTGACTCTCAGATGCAAGAAAAGTGTGACTGGGAAGTTTCTGTGTGACAGTTGACAATATAATAGCTCTAAGGGGTCACCGAACTCATCATGTATCTGACGGGACTGGGCGTAGGTTTACAGGGTAAATCCATACTGAATGAAAAGCTGTAGATATTTTTGACTTCGACAGCTAATGGTCAACGCCTCCTGGGACAACGCCGGTTGGGGAGTGACCAGTGGTACAGCATGCATGAAAGTTTATAACCATACAGTCGGGGAATTGTGGACAAGAAGGAAGGAAGGGCAAACCGACTTAGAGTAATGTAGAGTAATGTACTGAATCTTAGTGAGCTGCTTTTATTCTCCTGCTCCTCCTTTCTCCTTTTCCTTCCTCTTCCTTCATTTCCATCTCTGGTGTGCCGCTGACCCTGGAATCGGAGGCTGGCGGCTGTGGATTTGTCGTACCATTAGAATGGAGCATTCCCCAGGAGTTTCACCGACTCGAATCATACGGCTGCTATTACGTCCCGTAGGCATTACATTATTTATCTTCCCAGCTGACACCAATCACCTGTAGTGACTGCTCCACAGCCCTGCTGACATCCCTGCTGTCACCCGACTGCTACAGCCCATTCGCCCCACATTAGCATCTTCGGATCCCCAGGGGACCCAAACATGCACTTTCCCCAGTTTCACTCAGTGTTGAGAGCCTCCAAACTTCTCCAGCGTCACCCTCCACCCCCCCCCACAGGAGCTGGGATTTGTGCAAAACAGTGGAAGGATTAGAGAAGTACGTAAGAAGTGTGGCTAAGGAAGAAAAAAACACCACTCCCCAAATGTTTGATTTGCTCCTCACTCCCCAATCAGTCGCTGCATTAAAACAATGAAAGTTGAAGCAGCTTTTTATGTGCAATTTGGGGAAAATTGATAATTCTTCCAGGGAACTTCAAAAAGGTACAGGGAAGAATGCCAACAGTCTAAGAACATTAGTTATAGTACTAGCACTTACAAACAAACTAACAAACAGAGTGACCTTGATCCAAACTGAATGCTCTTTCAACACAACCACAACTCCCTCTGTATCTCTCTCTCTCTCTCTCTTTCACACACACAGACACACACACACACACACACACACACACACACACACACACACACACACACACACACACACACAGGTCAAGGGGCAGTGGTGTATTGTTTCCCATCTCTTGTGGTTTTCCTGCACCGTCCCTCTGAGGGTCTTCCAAACCGTCTCTCCTGTCATGGATTAATTGGATTTTTGACCCAGTTCCAGTTTGCTCCCCTCCCTCTTATCGTGCTCCGCTTGGGTACTGTCAGGAGATGGTGAAAAATGCTTGCGTGTGTGTGTGCGCGTGTGTTGGGGGGGGGTCATCAGATGTGTGTAGAGGATTTAGTTTGTCGTTGGCTACCTCGTCTCCAGTCTGTTGGAACCCTTTGTCTCTCTGCCACCCCCCCTTTGTCACTCCCCCATAGGAGGGCAACAGCCGGCGGACAAAGCCAGACTCCCTCTTTGAAACCCTCTGAATGCACACCATTGCACTACGCACTTCTGCACTTGTGAGGACCCCCGTTGACATAATGCAGTCCTTAGCCCCTTACCCTAACCTTAACCGTCACAACTTAATGCCTAACCCCCACCTTAACCCTGATTCTAACTAGCCTTTGGATGTGCTTGGGACCAGCCAATATGTCCTCACTTCCCAAAATGTCCTCACAGTGTTGGTTGAAAACTTGATGCGGCCCTCAGGAACAAGTACACACACACACACACACACACACACACACACACACACACACACACACACACACACACACACACACACACACAAAGGCATATTCCCCCTCCGTCCCCTCTCAATTCCAGCCACTTGCTGCCTTGTCACAACTATAACGGCCGCGGTCACCACCACTGCTATTGTTCTCGTGGCATTTTGGGACCACGCTAGGGGGACTGCTGGCATTAAGTTCATCTATAGTGCACGGCACAGAGCGCCAGTAAAGGAGAAGAGACAAGGAATTACCCTGACTGCATGGCTGAGAACTCATGTCTTTTATTTGTTGTTCTACCTCTGTCGCCCTAAATCAAGCCCCCGTGCTCTGTAATAGAACTGATGAGAAGACCGCCTTGGGATGACTCCGCAGTGTCTTCCGCGCCTGATCACGCGTTACTGTCAAAGGCTTTTTCTTGTCTGCAGTCAGTCATTTGCTCCCGAGCTCATTCCACAGTGGAACGTGTGACCTTGCGCCAAACATGCAGGAAATAAAATAATGAATGTAGGTAATGGCTGCAACTTTGTGTGAATATTTCCCTGTGGGCTTTCATCAGGATTTTTCATCTCTGTGTTTGCTCGTAATTACAGACCTGAGGCAGGGTCAGACTTTGCAGCCCCTTTATGGACATTGGTCTGCTCTCTCGCCATGATTTGTAGTCAGTCAGACAGCTCTGCTCCCCCAGTTAGCGGATCCGAGGATTAAGAGTTCCCCTCATAAATGTCAAATGATAGATTCGAGAACAGCGTGCATTTTTGCCTCCAACTTCAGCCGAGATGCTTATTATGCTGATTTATTACTATTGATTTCAATTTCCAAGGCTTTATTTGCTGGAAGCTGTACCATTAAAACCGCAGCCACACAGGATATGAATTAAGATCCCGGGGATTACAAACGCCTTTCAATTGTGTCTGGCAGAGCAATGACTTTTGAATGAGCAACACTGTGTGTGTGTGCGCATCTGTGAAAGTAAATGAACTCCAAGTAATGCCCTCTTTTTGTTTGGCCCGTTTGAATCCCGTGGCCAGGCTATTGGCTGGATTTGTGTCTCCACGGAGCCAATCGGGTTGAAGCGTGGGTGATTTTGAATTACTCACGGCCACGGCGTTGTGTGTGGTACGTTAAGCCGTTAGTCCGTTGCTCAAGTCTCAAAAGGGCTTTGAAAGGCCCCTTGTCAGTTAACGGTCGGCCTTTCAATGACACATTTAAAATTTAAACCACCCTGCTTTTTTAATCCAACAGGGTGCCATGTGTTTTGGCTTGAGATTAGGGACACATACAGGCTCATTGTTATTTAAAGGGCCTCAGTGAATTTTGCAGGGCAGCATTAGTGTGCCACCTACTGCCAGACCGAAGACCCCAACCATCTTCACAAAGAGGCTGAGGGCTATTTTTCTGTTATATTTTAAATGTGAAAATATATTTGGTATATACATGTTTTGTCTGTTGATGATTTGGAACTGAAGCACACTGAAGATGGCTTCAAGGTAAAATGGGTTTCATATTGGACTAGAACATGAACTGTCAGCAATACAGATCTGCTTCCTCTTATATGATGCTTATACAGCTCCATGACTATTTAACTAATTGTAGAACGTATTACTTTAAATAAAAAAAACTTGGTTTCATTTAAAACAAAAAATAGAGTTGTGTACACTCAATATATATGAAGCTCTTTCTTTTACTTCATACTTTCGCTCCACTCTACAAATATTGTAAGGCACCACATTTATTTGATAACTTGATAATGTGTTACTTTGCAGGTTGCATGCTACATCAGAGAGAAGAGAGTAGAAGTGCCCACGATTTTAAGTATTTTTTTTATTATTTATTTGCAATCAGATCTATACAACGCTGGTAATCTGAAAAGAGCTGAATGTCAGATATGATAATCAACCAGGCCCATAGTATACAGTATGTACATGGGAATGAATGTATAATTCACTTTTACTTCTGCTTTTTATCCTTAAATACATTTCTTGTATGTTTATACTCAAGCACTATTTGGTGACTTTCACTTTTACCAAAGTAATATTTTAGAGCAATATCTTGACTTTTACTCAAGTACGACTTTTTGGCACTTTTTTACCACACTGTAAAGAATTAGAAAAAAACAGATGCAGATATAAAAAAGAATAACATATATCCCTTGAATTGTGCAATAACCAATATCAGTGTTTAATACTCTGATAATACTTTGTTGCTGCAAATGAGCAAGCATGCAGTGACATAACTGGCTCTGCCCCTTTCACCTTCATTGAAGACAATTAATTGAAGGCAAATAAACTGACTTGGGAATTTTTTCTTTTTATTTGATAATGATATAATACAAATTTAAATAGCTACATTAATTCATGGGCATCAATTTGTATTGAAATGTCATGAGGACGTAAGGGCTCAGATGAAATAAAAAAATAAGCAGTCTTTTCCATTTCATAAAGTCGTAGGTATATGCAGAATCCTCGGTGTAAATGACGTATATGCATTAATAGACACTAAAAGATGTAGGATAAGATATATACACATGTTAAACTTGAATTTACTGGATTACTTTTTACTTTTTATCTTCAGTTTCCATTTATTTTTTCACACCACTACTTGATTAATGTTCTGTCTATTTATTTATTTATGACCTCTTCAGGTCCCCCTATGCATGCTTATCTGAAGGCTTTTAAATGGAATGAAACTGTGCTGGAAACACAGTATACTTAAGAGAAACACTGTATACCTTAGAGATTTTTGTGCAGTGTGTAGTGTTTGGCACAAACTCACAGCAGCTTCAGTCAGAAAATATTTGTATCTGTCCTTGCTGTAAAACCCTGTGTGAGGCAAACACTAACGCTTACTGGCCAACTCCCAGGTATTGCTGCTGTTGTTTCAGCTTTCACATCCAGCGTTTTCAGCATTTTCCCACCCACGCTAACCATGGCTGACAATATGTTCCTGGGGTCAGGGCTTTGTGGCCGGGCTGAGGAAGGGACAGGTGGATGGAAACAAGTGCTGGTCTTGGCAGCTTGAAGGTGATCCGGACCAGATGGTCTCCTCTCTCCTCCAGATGTACTTTACCGTTCCATATCTGCCACTGGCACACAGTAGGACTGTAACAGATAGGGTCTTATCTCAACTGTGCTATGTGTGGAGGTGGGTGGAGGGGGTAGGTGGGAGTGGAACCTGCAGTGGGCCTTGATCCAGCCTGGCAGATCCGATACCCCTCCTCCTCCTCCTCCTCTTCCACACAGATGCTGCAGCTCTGCACTGCACCAACTGATGAAAATCTGATCCGAGGCTATTGGCCTCAAACTTCCCACCCACTTCTCGTGGACCCTATCAGTGAAGGGCAAATACAGCCAAGAAACAGGCTTATCTTGAGAGGAGATGGGTTCAGGGAATGGAAGACTTTGTTTGTCTTTGCCAAGCAGCACGGAAGCTGGGGACCCTGGACGGCTCCTCTGCAGGACCTGGTTTTATCGATTGGCCTCTTCCTCTTCTTACCTCAGGTTACTCTACCTGAGTTGTTCTCGTGTTGCCTTGTGTAATGTGCCTTGCACTTACAGGATGTTGGAGGTCTCCTCTTTCCCTTACCTCTTTGTACAACGTGATGTCTGAGCAGCCTGCCTTTGATGGAGTCATTTACATTACAGCAGCTCTTTCTCTTTTCCAGCACCGAGACACACTCATTAGGACTTATGAACAAAAATGATAATAGGTCTGTCTGATGTAAACACATTCTTTCTTATGTTTTTCACACCTTTAAGGTCCACAGCCTCAGTCACATCCATTTTTCCTGTTCAATAGAGCAGTTGTGTGGCATTTACGTGCAGACATAAAGGATAGATAAAAGAAACACATTGCCATAGATAATCTATCCTCTATTTTTCATGTTTAGCGTTGTTTTTTTTTCCTCGTTAATGGACAGCATGGTGGTGAGCTAGACTGTGGCAAAGGTGGAAAACCATGCTTTCATTTGCGGGGATTAAAAAATATTAAAAGTATATCTGAAATAAATAGCTCAGATCTGGAGGGGGAACTTTTTTGCATATTTATATTTTTCAAAAATAAAATTGGTAACTCCACACTTGTACTATAACCGTGAACTTCTGGAGACATCACCCAGAGGAGCTGTATGTAGGAGCGAAAATACCCCACACTTAAACTAGACATTAACAGGACTTGATCCTGCTAGTTTCCGAGTACTAAGTCGGACTGATCCCAGGTTTAAGTAGAGCAGGTCATTGTCCGGAGAATATGCTGTGGGCATGTTGATGACGAGTGTAGTTCCCCTGTACTCTTTTTTTGCTTGTCAGTCTTCCGTTGGTATTGCAGATACTTCCAAAATACATGTACCACTAACTCAAGTCAGTAACATTCATTAGTAGGGATGACACTTTTTCTTGATCCTGCATACCCTACCCTGGAGGCTTTCTAGTAGGTGAGAGCACCTCTGACACTGACTCCTGCTCTGTGCTTCATGTGTGAAAGGGCAATTGAAAAAGTCCTGACCTGATGATGTACATATTTTCTGAAATTCAAATGAGCCTTACTTTAGAAACACAGAAAAGCTGAATGTCACACCACTACACCACTGTGTAGATGTTTATATCTGCTTTTGACTGATAAGACATAATTTCTTATTTAATGTGTTTTGGCTACACAGCAAGCTATAAGCACGACGCTGACAGTATCACCCTGTAAAGTTGATACTGTATGCTGAAAGCGTTGGCAAACGCTTGCTTATATTAGACATCTAGCCGGCGCAGAGCTACATTAGCATTCCTGTGGAAGTAGGATTGTGGACACTCGCTCTCCTTTGTGCTCTGCTTTCCTCACCACCAATGCATGAGAAATATAATCTGACTTTGTCTGCAATACTACTGAAGCAAACCACCAAAGTCATGGACAAAAAAAACAACAAAACGTTTCACTAGAAAAATGCTGAGATGTGATGAACATGAAATAGGCGTATCTGTCCCCCGGAAAACTATTTCATCCTATCTTTGATTATTTTACTCACCTCCAGATCCCTCAGATCCATTTCTTGGTCCAGCTAGACAACTGAGTAAGAACAACTAGTAACTGTTGGTTGGTATAAAGTTCATTTTGGACTTTTTTTTGCCCTTTGTGTTACCATACTCATTCCTTGCATATAGTTTGAATCAGGCCTAAATCTTGTAAATTCTCAAGTTTAATTTTACTCAGGATTAGCAGGCACAGCTAGAAACATTATAATATTTTATTTATTCCAGAGACTCCTGTCCGTTCAAGCGCCGTGTACGCTGAAGGATGTACTCTAAAACTCTAACAGCTCGGATACATCATTCCCCTTCAGGGCAGGATATTCCTCAGGGAAGAGCTCCCTGCTACTGTACCTGTTATTCCAGAATGTCCCCGCATGAGCCCTGCTCCGCCACAACCAGAGAGAGCAAAGGAAAGGAGCCGGGGCCCGGGAAATGACACGCTCTGTTTACTAAATGACCAGAGAATCCTCGAAGAAATAGGGCAGCGAGAGCGAGGAATACTGGCACGAAGAGCGGAGAGAGCACCAGCTCCCCAAAAGGCCTGTGGGATGGCGAGATGAAACAAACAGTAGATCACAGGAGTTGGATGAAGAGGCTGAGGGCGGGTGGTATATATCAAGATGCAGCAGAAGGGAGGAGAGCTGGTAGTGGTATGAGGGAGGATAGTCAAGCCCACACGTTGTCGCTGGGCGGCTGCTAATGCACTATTGATTTCTGCCACTGAAAAGATTCCCCCGCATCCTCAGTCCACTTCCATCCACTCACATCTGTCAGCTGGCCTGGACTCTGACTTAGCGCCAGTGTTGGGGTTGAGGGTTAGGATCAGGATCGGATTTATATTTGGGGAAGCCTGAATCTATGCCGCAAAGAACAGCAACAAGTCCATCTTGTATTGCTTAGCAGTTTTCTCATGGTCATTGGCCAAAGACAGCCAATCAGATTCCCCTCTCCTGCTGGAACAATTCTGCGATTTGGTTTTATGAACAATGATTGAACCAGGCAAGTATAAAATGAACGATGTTTACCGCGGCTGTTCATATTTCTTTTTCTTTGTATAAATTTTACTCAAGGATGTTGGAATAATTGCCTCGAAAACAGTGATTGGGAAAGAGTGGCTGTTTCTTTCTTTCTGTCTTGTTTTATTAAAGCATTTGGTATACTGCATGTCTGGGGAAACTCTGAAACATTTCCACCAAGAAGGGTTGCTCAGCATTGTTTTCGTTTTTTCAAATTGAAGAGCATTCCCCCGTCACACACTGCTGTAATACCTTTTTCATGAGCTATCAGCTAAACGCGACCCTCATCTCCTCTGTTGACAGAGACAATGGCTGCTCACTGGAATGAGCACAACATGTGGTAGTACACTAACCTGATTGAGTAGAACATACTGATGGTATGAAGTCAGTTTCCCAGTGTGACATCACAACTTAGGACAGTTTAGAATAAACTGCCTGTAATGTCTCAGACAGCAAAGTTATTCGAAGACTCCACAAGTTGTGTTTTCTATTCTTTATTTTAAATTGAGGCTTGTTGAAATCAAACTACGGTTTATCACAATGTGGGTTTTATTTTCACAGCTCCAGCCACAGATCTAAAAACACCATATAGGCTGACTATGAAAGCATATTATTGCAACCCATATTTATGTTTCTTGTTAAAAATAACATCTACGAAGAAAATAAGTGAGGAGAATTAGTTTGAAGAACGAAAAATGTGAACAGGGTGGAGGTCGGGGATGGGTGGTCAAGTGAAACAAGCACAGGACTTTCATTCAGGTGGCCACTGGTGGTTTACAGTGTGAAACCAGAACTCGATGATCAGTTACTTAAACTTATTAACACTGTTAAGGCATTTGATTTACTTGATGTGATGTATCCATACATTTGCAATGCAGGCATTTGCTCAGGGTGGGCTGACTTAATATCTATGAGTTAGGCTGACTTAGTTACTACTAATGACATATACACTTTCAGAACCAACCCACTGGACTGAATCTGTGGTGTTTGGCAAGCTCACATTTTTCCGGAGCTACAAAAATCCAGTTTCTACATTTCCACATTTTTTTTTAATGAGCTGCTATGTTATAGGATTTTGGTAATATTATGGCATTTAGGTTACTATGTCAAGTTACCCTCATCGTCTGGGCTCAGTGTCTCATTTAAATATGTCATAAAGGGCATACTAACTAACCTACCTCGGATAGGCTGCATCTTACAGACTTACTGTTTTGATGTCCAGATGGATAACGTTAAAGAGGCTAAAGAGGGCTCCAGTGCAGTCATATCCCTTGGAGCAGCTTTGTAATCCAGCATGGAACTGCAGTGTCTCACTCGAGACTTTGTTAATCCATAATGATAAATCCCAGGATGAATGTCTTCTGTGATTAGCAATCCATTTTCTGTGTCAAAAACGGTGATACTGCTGTTAACCTCTGGCATTTTTTTAAAAACAGATGCATGAGCGTGGTAAATTATTGGGGGACCAGTGGCGACCCCGAGGGGGAGCCAGGTCGGATCATGGCCACCCTGATATAATTGCTGGCCGCCACCCCCCACCCCCCACCACCACCACCACCACCTCTTGAGCAGACAACAGTAGATACAGGGCTTTAATGTGCTAATATTTGACACAAGCATCCTTTTGTGATAGTTTTGGCAGCGAACAAAGTCCTCTTGAGAACAGTTTGTACTCCTGCAGCATAAACAGAACGGTAGCTCAGGTTTACCGCTACATTTGATGCAGCATTTGCATAGACAATGAAAGTGCGCGTTGTTGGCACATTTCACTCAGTATGCGGTGCTAATCGGTGCATCTTGGAAGCGTCAGTGTAGAAACGCAGTATTGACTCTGTTGTTGTCAGCGGTCTCCAGGTTGTCTGTTGGGCTCCGGAGTCTCACCTGGGGAATTCATTAGCTCGCGTTGTCAGCTGCCGTCAGACTCATATTGTTTGTGGGGCGTATAGGCTCTGTCAGTGTCGCATTCATGACCAGCTGCTGTTGGTTTGCAGATTTCCCATTTGCACGGTGTAAGCGCTGTGTCAGTTTTTGTAAATGGCAAAATCTGCATTGCCTTTTGGCTCCACTAAACAAGCCGCAGCCCCAGTGTTCCCGCCAGCCGAGCAGATCACACACTACAGCCAGAGATACAAAGAGGAGAAAACAGCGAGACCAATCTGTGCCCTCCCAATCATCTATACTCACCGCACTTCACTTTTCTTGTACGTGCCATCATCTGAGGTCACCGTGGCTCGGGGTTGCAATATCAGAAAGAAAAGAAAAGAAGAAAAAAAAAAAAAAAGAATAAAAAATAAAAGGCAGAAAGCAAATGAAGATCTGAAAGACCAAATTGAAAATCTTGGATGACCTTCTCCAGATGCCCTGGAGGAGGAGGGTCGAGGAAAATAGACCAGCTCGCCCCCACCAATCGCACAATCTCGATCAGCATCTCCAGAAACCGGGCTCTTAACTTTTTATTCAGAGTGAGTGGAGGTGTAGGCGGCGACCGAAGGTAGAAAATGTTAGATAAAACCGATTAAAATACAGCAGGTTTTGACTGGCCTTATTCCGAGAAAATACGGTTTTGTCGTCGTGTAGAATAGGGCTGCCTGAGTTTTACAAAGCATAAATGATAACAGCGGAGGAAAGCGAACGGAAAATGACGGAGACAAACATAAAGATAAAAGCTGTGGCTATCTCTCCCTCTTTCCTTGCTGCACTTCCCCGCCTCTCCTCTCCACTTTTGGCTCCTCTCTATTTTTTCTCAGTGTAAGTGTGATAAAAGCGGGCAGACCTATGACTCAGGTTCCCACCCCACATTCTGATATGAATTCAGGGAGCTGAGGCCATCCCCTAATCTCTTAATGCATGTTCCCTCGCCCTTGGCAGGGTCATAGTAGAAATAGATGGAGCCTTATCAGCTTTTATGGATTTATGGAGAATTTCTCTGCATTGGGTGTTTTTTTTTTTTTTTTACACCAACTGTGTGCGTGTGTTTATATTTATAGTATGTGTTGCTGTGCACGTGTGTCCACAAGGATGTTGAGTGAGGTTATCAGAGCCGGCAGTATCTCTTTTTATCAAGTTTGTAATTACTGCATCAATCATGTTGACTTACTCTATCGAGCTAAAATGAAAAGAGACGCCGCGCCTGTTTTGAGCCTGTGTGCTAACCTTCAGCCTCTTCTCCTCCTTATCCTCTCTTCTCCTAATACTTTGTCAAAAAAAAGCAACAACAAACAAGCAGGAGATTATGCTACTTCATGGCTAAAAGCTGCACAAATCTATGTGTTTACATGAACGATGGGTCAAACGACTGCGCGCGATGTCAGGGCTATTGCCTCTAGTGATTTACTCATGGTAAATTACCACCCAACTCTGCAATTTCCCTCTGCAGTTTTAAATACACAATGTTACAAATGGTCATTAGCAAATGTTAGGAAGTGGTGGTCAAGACAATACATCTGCTAAAGCCTGGATGGAAGAAAGATGAAGAATAAGCTCTGTTGTTGTGTACTTAAACACAAACTGAGTAAAATTGTAAAAGTTCCCCAAATATGAATATATCATCTTATTGTAGTTAAAGCCGCACCAATCAATACTTCCATATAAATAACTAATGAAATGACTATGTCTAATGCAAAAGGTGTAAGAGTTGCGGTTAGGGTTAACTTGTAGGTTACAAACCCATAGACTATTATCACCATACTCAGCAGTTCCCCTCAGCTTTAGTGAATTGTTGCATCTTTCAGTTATTTTTTTTTGGTTTTCTGTCCAAAAACTCTTTTAAAGGAAGATTTGTCCGTTTAAGGGAAAACCTAGCTGAAGCTCTGTCAGACTGATCTTCCAGTCCAGAGATAAATAGTACCTTCACAAGGGATGCAATTTTTATTTATTATTAATTATTGTTTTAATTAATTAAAATGATTAATTGTTTATAGTTTTAATTATTATTTCAGTATAAAGAAAGAAATTCAATTCAAACTGATAACCATCATCAAATTAAATTCCAAGTGTCAGTTAATAGTCTAACTATTTTTATATAATTATAATAAATATCAGATGTTGTGTTTACATGACATTTACTTCAATTACTCTTTCAGGACTTAACATCAGCTGGCATAGACTCTGGCTTTCTAATGTGAGAATAATGTGCTGCTTTACTTTGTCCAACATTACAGTGAATTGAATATTTTGGGGGTTTGGATCAGATTTTTCATAATGGGCATTTTTAACTTTTTTTTTCTGATGTTTTATGAAGTAATTAATCAAGATAACAAGTCGATTAAGGAATAGTGAAAATAACTTATCCAGCTTCAGCTGTTCCTGTATCGAAAACCTGCAGCCTCATGAGGTTGTCGGCGCTGACGTCAATGTGTCATCACAGCAAGTGAATCTAACCAGCAAACGCTGTGCGATGATCATAGTAATTGGTTCTTAGCAGACCTGACTCATCTCAAACAAGTTCAAATCACATTTAGAGATGATGTCATGGTGTCTTTAAATCTCTAAATAGGCAAATCAGTTTACCTGCTTGTACTTCACTCTTACAACCACTAGGTGGCTTCAGTTAAATCTAAAGAAGACTGCAGCTCACAGTAACAGATACACTGTATAGGCTGCGTCTGTATTGGGTTTGACAAACAGAATGAGTTGCTTTAAGATATTTGAATATAATGAGAAAAACAGCATTAGCTGAGACTTTGTTTCGTCAGTGTCTCTCTCTCACTCTTCCCACTACAGTCCTGTCATGAGGACAGTTGGAGACTTGCCCTCCAACAATGAGGGGGTCCAACTCTCATAGTTGAAGAAAAAGCAATTTAGCCACAGAGCCCCCCTGAGAACCAGCACATCAAAGCAGCAGCGGTGGCTGGAGGAGGGGGGGCAGTGGGGGCTAAGCCAGAGCCTGCCCGGCTTTGCCTGCAAGCAGGTGAGGGAGAGAAAAATAACAGCGCAGTCCAAGAATACAGCGCGATCTCAAAGGACAGCAGCTGCTTGTTATCACAGGATATTTCTGGCAGTTTGACGTCTCATCCATGCTTTTGGGGCCGGGAAGATGGAGCCAAGGGAGGGAACAGACGGTGGTCGGAGGCTTTCTGACATGCGTTTTAAATCTCTTCATAGCCAGGTTGTCCGTGGATCTGACCCGGCTTTTGACCTGTTTCTTTTTTGCATCATTTTTGATTTCTTTAAACCGAGGTACTGATGAAAGAAACCAGAAGTCTGTCTGTACTGAGAGAGCAAACCACGCTCCAGGCCTCACATTGAACCGGACTCCTGTTGACTTGCCTTTGAATAGCAAATGATGCAATTGGAACACAGGCGAGATATGGAAAATTAGTGGATAAGTCAAACTTTACATTTTGCCTTTGCCAAAGTAAATAGTATGCCTTCAGAGGAAAATGTCTTATTTTTTTTTTCAGAGGAAATTAAAGAGTGAAGAAACTGTCTGTACTTTGTTATCAGCACTCTAAAAAAAAAAAAAAAACACTAACAAAAACACTAACGGCAACAGTGGTGATAACTTCCAGGAACGTTTCTTATCCTCGACCAAAATGAGTCCACACATCATCTGTTAGTGAGATACCTTGGCTGACATTTTTCTTTGATGCCTGGTTTTTACCTTCATTTAGAAACAGTAAACAGATGGCAAATCTTTGTGTTTGAATGAATCAACTCGCTATTACGCATCTATGATTGTTTGCATTGTCAGAGTTTGGCTCAGAAGTAGTGAAGGTAGCGGATTAAGAGATGGAAGAAGTGAAGGTGAAAATTGAGACAGAGAGAGAGAGGAATTCAGGACAGAAAGAAAATAAGATGATGAGAGGAAAGGGTGATGGGGGAGTTGAAAGAGGAAGCCACTTCTCACTCTTGGGAAGGTCAGCGGGACTCGCATCTGAGTCTGCTTTGGGGCTTGTAAACTGTGTGTGTGTGTTTGAGAAGGAAGAGTGTGTGTGAGCTGATATGTGTCCTGCATGTCAGTGCACGAGTATTACAGCCATCTCTCTGGTTTAAGCATTCCCTCGGCAGCCATTATGGCCTAATAACCGTGTCAGTGTGATTAATGGCGAGAGGCAGGGCTCTGATTGTGCTCTCGCTCAACCGCACTACCTAGGCAACTACACTACCCACGATCCCGCTGTCTGGGCTCATCTGCCGTGGCTATCTCGAGCGGCAGCGCCCACCACAACGGATGTGAAGGTTACGCGTGCAATTAGCATGCATTTTCCCTGCTGCCGGCAGTATCAAAGAGTTGATGTGATGACGATGATTGGAGGAGTGGAAGTTGGGACAGAAGGCGTTTGATCCCCAAGGCCACTATAACCAGTCCAAGGTAATAAACAAAGACAGCTAACCGCCAGTCCTGTTATCTCCTTGTGTTTGTCTTCATCCCTGTTGTTTATATGAAGTCACAGTGGCAAACAATTATTTCCTGAGGTTGATATATTCCTAACTGAATGGATCAGACAATGGAAGGCTCAAGGTTAATCAACACAGGGTTGTAAAATCCTAATCCTTCCGTCACCAGTATCAGACAAAATCTTTGATGCCCCTTTTATGCTACATGAAAAAATACTTTTTTATGGTGGAGTGTTGAGGATGAATAGAGGAGCCTGAGGGGGAAAAAGTTGCTCTGTAGTCTGGTGGTATGGCAGCTGATACTTCTGTATCTTTTTGTCAGACGGCAGCAGGGTGAACAGACTGTGGCTGGGTGGGTGTTGTCTTTAAGTATCTTTGGGCTCTATCTGCGCAGACATCTCACCCCAACAGTGCTCAGTAAATGGGTAACAATTATGTGGTTTTAAGCACCTGCGTTAGAGCCTCCCTGTCCTGGACCATGCATGAATCCATGGACGTTTGTGATGTTTCCAGTCAACAAGCTTTTTGTTGCATGTCTAGACTTGACAAGAACTTGGCTTATTCTGTGCTTCTTTATGTCAGGGTTTAAGCGTAATGAATTGGGAGTATAAAACAATCCTAAATGGTTTTAATGTTGTGCCTTTTATTCATAATTTTTGTTTTGAGAATGAAAAATAGCATTTTAAACTGATACACAGCGTTGGTTTTAGTGTCGAACAGGCATTAAGGCAATGTAATTTTCCCCCCGTTTACTTAAATTGCTTCCTACTGCTGTGAAGGCCGCAGTCAAAGGCTCCCTCTTTATTTCCCCCTTCCTACATTGTGGCACTCTTCTCTAGGCCGGTGGATCTCTGCCGCGCTGGAGCGATGAGAGAGCCAGCAATGACTTTGTGAACCTCCGTCCAAAATGAAAGCCCAATCTGACACCCAGTGCTGCCGCTTTGAACACACCAGATCTGAGGCAGCGCTGAGAAACTGATGGAAGCACCGGTGAAAGCAAGGAAGCAGTGAAAAAGCACAGACGGACCGAAATACAGACAAATAGCCAGAGAGGATCACAAAGATATTCTGGGTAACAACCTTGAGCCTGTCAACTTTGGTGCTCAGGCTTTTTCGAGGTTTAAAATAAAAAAAAAGAGAGGCAAGCGTTCTTCAGCGGTTGAAAACTAACATGACATATCTATCCTGGGCTGAGGTGTTACAGGTGAAGCCCAAGGAGTTGGATCTTGTTATTTTTCATACATCAGGGTTTTCAGGGATGTCTGGCCGGTGAAAATGCTGAAATAGCTGCTATTTGTAAAGTGAATGTAGGTATAACACCTGCTGTGTGGAAAAGCTGTTTTTTTCTTTTGCAAAGTCAATCTGTTTCATTAAGACTAAACTTTCAAACTGCTCTTTATCTCTTCAAGTCACAAAAGTAAGCAAGTTCCAATAATAATTGAACTGGAAAATCAGTACATTTACATTTTGGAGACCGGGGGAATCAAACCAGGAAACTTAGAATAACTAGACGCTGGCGCTACCCCCTGAGCTACAGGCGCTCAATTGAATTTCAATTAAGAAAAAAAGTACTCCAGTACTCTAAAGTGTCCTTATCTTTTGTCTTCCCTCCCAGGGTCCTTCATGATGGTCAACTCCTCACAGCATTTTGGGGGCCAGCGGGCTCAGCTGCTCCTGCTCCCGCTCAGCGAGAACGACACCCACTGCATCCAGTTCAGCTACTTCCTTTACAGCCGCGACGGCCACAGCCCAGGGGACCTGCAGGTCTACATCCGGGTCAACAGCGGTTCCAAGGGCAGCTCAGTGTGGAATATCACGGGCTCCCAGGGACGCCAGTGGCACCAAGTGGAGCTCGCCGTCAGCACTTTCTGGCCCAGTGAATACCAGGTGAGAGCCTTTACACAAGTACAGTGTAGGAAGATGACATGAGGGCAATCATTAGACCGTATTTATTTGAAATGTGATGAAATGGCAACATAAAGAGATAAACAAAAACCTTGAACAAAAAAAAAAAAAAAGGCACAGGGGACAAAAGCAGGAACACGAGGAGCAAACATGGGGCTGGGGATCTGATCTAGAAATGCAGAAGAGCCGACAAAGAGTGAGGGAAAAGCAAATACGCTGGGACTAATTAACGCTTGAAACACAAGTAAGCACAGATAACAGGCTGGGAAAAGACAAAGACAGGAAGTGTAAAGCAGGAGTCTTTCAACATAAAACAGGAAAACAAAAACTCATCCATTATATGAAAGCTTCAGTGGATGATAGAAGATTTCAAATAATGAGTGACTGTAGACAGGATTCCAGACAACTACTCGGTGCTGTCCTGAGTTCTTTGAGATGTGTGATCACCCTATCAAAGCACTGGCCCGCTGGGATTATTAAATTAGGTGGAGACAGTCAGTATTTCTTAAAACTCTGTATAACTGTATCTGCTTCCACAGTTTTTCTTCTTTCACGTTTGAGATTTCTGTACTTCTGCCCATGCTCGTTTCACCAATTTTTAAGTGGACTGGACTCAATTGGAAAACCTCGTACTAAAATGATTCAAGTTATGTTTGTGACTAAAACACTAGTGTTTGTGATGAAACCTAATCAAGTACTTTTTGTACCTAAAACTAACCAAAGCGCAACTGTAAGACATCATTATTAACAAAGTCATATGTCCTAATATGTGAACGTTTTGTCAAGAAGTTTTATTCTGAAAATCCAACATGAAGTTTTAAATTCTATATTGTCGCTAACTTGACCAGAGTTTTTCATGTGCTTAACTGACGCTAGAGGAGCAGGTGGAGTGTCGTAGTTTGAAACTTTAAGCAGTAGCAGGCTGTTGTATTTAAGTTCGGTGTGTTAGCGTGCAGCTGATAAAGCAGGTTCGCTTAGTTGTGAGTGTCAAACTTTTTTTCACTTTAATATTGATTGTTCCCTTTTCTATTTATAATTTATTTAGTGCTTCTCTGTAACATTAAGTATTTAAGTTTTGAAACCACGTTTTCGGGGGTTCAAGTTCAGTTGATGTCTGCAGTAATGTAGGACTAGTGCCAGCGCACAGTTTTTCTCCTTAGACAGTGCACTGCCTTCACGCAGCTGTTTTATTCATGCACTCATTTGTCAGAAAGAAACCTAGTAGGTAATTATAGATTTGTACATCGAACCCAAACAGTGTAGAGTGTCTGTCTCTGTAGGGAACTTCCTGACATAATTTGACACTGACATTTAACTTTTTAATCCGTCTGTCTGGAATGCCCAACTTTACAGAGGTGCAAGATTACATTTCTGGAGTGATCCTTTTAAAAAAAATCCAATACTGTCCTATCAGCAGTGCTAACATTATTAGTTAAGTGACAGCTCTCTGATAAGTCGATTGACAGAATATGGATTTTAATTTTAATAACTGTTTTGTCAGTTTAGTCATTTAGTAGCCTTATCACACACACACTTTTCACAGCTTCTAATATAGGTTCTTAGAATAAATTCTAAATTCCCTTTCAGCTTAATTTTGTATTACTATAACGTGTATATATTTGAATTTTGTTCCACCAAATAAGCCATCAGTGTGGGTTCTGGGAAACTGTGGTGGACATGTTCCATTTTGTGTGACATTTTATGAAATAAGCGATAAATCAGCCATCAAAAGATAATTAATACTTGAATAAACAATGAACATAGTCATTAGTTGAAGTTTTTTTTTTCTGTTAGTGTTCCCCTGTGATATAATGAATAGTGATGCAGATTGATTGATTGATTACATACAGCATGCACTAACATGGTGATGGAAAAAGTCCATCAGTGCTGAGCAATAATTTAATAATAATGGAAATTGACTGTGTGAGTGAACTCATAATGAAATGGACTGTTTTGTACTTTTACCTCGTTGTAATTACAAACCAAAAAAATGCTTTTTGCTGTACATGTATGGTGAGTTTTGTCAGATCCCAGCTGCATTACAGTGGAACACAGAGTTTAAATGAGCATTTGATGATATCTTTAGCAGTGGTAATGGCATAGCTCTAGGGACAAAAGTGTCAGTTGGTCAGCCCTTCACTTTGGTTTGGACTTAAACAATTATTGGACAAGTTTCATGGAAATATATGCTGACATTCATTTTTCCAAAAAAGGGTAAAGAACACTGACTTTGGTGAGCCTTTGTGATCATCTTGTCCATATCCCAAGTTGCCCAGTACTTTTGGTTTATGACGAAATGCTTTAGATTTGTTAGATTTTAGAGTACTAAATTGCATATGTTAGCAAGCTGAACAGAGTATCTGACGTTAAATGATTTAAGTATAAAAATTACAAGTAGAAGTAAATTATACATATATTTACATACATATATATAATGCATATTATGGGCTGACCATTTATGAGTTCTAATATTCAGCTTTTTTTTTTTCTCTAAATCTGATCGCTGATCAAATAAAATAATTTCAACGTGTTCTACTTTGGCTCAAATTCAGCATGTAATCTACAACTTAACTATAACTTAAAGTTTTCAAATACATGCAGTGGAGTAAAGAGCACAATATTTGCCTCCAAAATAGTAGTAGAATAGTAGCAGTAGAAAGTGGAAATACCCAATTAAAGTACAAATACTTACAGGCTTAAAAGTACAGTCAATGTACAATCACAAGTAAAACATTCAACAAAGATGGGGAGTATTGGAAACATGTTGGAGCTTAGCATTAGCTGAAGCTCAGTCTCAGAGAGTCTTTCTTGTTATCTTATTTTTCATCTTATTATATCAATATTAGATACAGTATATAATGATGAGTACCTAGTACATTGTAAACATCAGTTCATCTACTGTGTTTTAAATTTCAACCACCAGCTGCTCCATTGAGCTGATCTGTGGTAACCTAATACTGAACCTTCTCTACTGTCAGCTTTATTATCACATGCGAGGATTAGCAAATTGCAGCTGTGTCGTATATCACAGTGGCTCAATAGGTATATAATTACAGTGGGCGTGTGTTTGCATTGTATCTTTATTTATTGGTCAATTTACCTGCGTGCTGCAGTGTGATCAATAGCTCCGTTTGATGCCTGTATTGTCGATGCTGCATTATTAGCGCTGTTGTGTAGCTTGTAAGATTCTGATGACTGGATGCAGCCCTGCCTCACCTCATTACGGCCGATAATTTATCCCCTAATGCTCCCTTTCTTCCCACCAAGCCTGTTCCCCCCCCAAAAAAAAAAAAAACAGTTGTTAATGAGAAGCCAGTGGCTGGTGTAAGGGATTGTAGGAGCGTGGGTCCGCCAAACAGTCAATTGACCTCAATTCCGTGCGACCCTCAGTGCGGGGGGATCGGGCTGGGTGTTTGCTTCCATAACCTTGCCTCACTGTGGGCCCCATCTCAATAAATCAAGAGCCAGTTAATGAGATTAGAGGGCTGCGCAGATCAATGAGGACAGCCTGCGCTTTACCATCCTCAGCTCTCCTGTCCTGAGCGAATCTCACAAACAGCCAAACTGATTTAAAGTAATGATTTTCTTCCCTTTGTATAGCCGTTAGAAGTTTGTCTGCGACGCACCGTAGCCGAGGCGGAGGTGGCGGCAGGGGGCGGGCGCTCCCACAAGGGGGAAAGCTGAGGTGTGCAATCAGACACGTCGGCCCAGGCGGGGGAATTTGCTTAGCGCCGCAGTGTTTACCATGCAGACAGGCGTGCATAAGCAATGTAATCTACGACTCTGGTGATGTATGTCCAAGCTGCCTGAGTGATGAGACGGCGCTGTTCTCTTAAGTCCTCCCGCCAGGCATGTAGACACAGGACAGATTGCTTTATTTGTCCTATAAACCTGGATGATCAGCAGTGCGTAATGAAGCAGGTAAAGCTCTGCAGATGAGTGAAGAGGCTTAGACAGAGGCCTGAAGGAACAAAGTGGGTCTATCTGCTGTGTGAATAGGGACAGGAGTAAGCCCGGAGCCAGGCTTGGTGCCTTTTTTCCATGTTGCCCTCATCTTTTTTTTGCCACGGGAGCACTCCCCCTCTCCTCTGCAGCCCCCACCGCTACGGCTCAAAGCACAGTGCTGGCCCCACAGGGCTCCACTCATCCATCCAGTCCCATTGATAAAGATCACTGTCCAGCACTTGCAGCCAACAGATCAGCTCCAGCAGGCTGCCGAGGTGCAGCTCCACACAGGGAGAGGACATCCACTTCAGAGGGCTTGGAGGAGAAAGTGTGCGTGTATGTGTGTGTGTGTGTGTGCGTGTTTGTGCGCGCATGTGTGGTGGTTGTGCTTCTGGTGGTAGTGGTAGTTGAGATTAAATGGAAAAAAAAAAAAAAAAATCCGGTAATCAGCGAGCATCAACACCCCCCCTGGAAAGACAGACTGCTCCAGAGATATATTGGACTGCGATCAGAGGTGTTGTTGGCCTTTTGCATTCAGGCTTTCACTGAAATGAGATTTTAAAATTCAAAGCCAATATTTCTGTGTTTCAAATGACCACTGGCTTCATATAGTTTTAATCACTTGGACAAAAACACACATTTTGACCGCCGATATCTTATCTGAAAAGTCATTTTAACACATGCAAATTAGTACACTGTTATCTTGCAAATTTTAGAAGCAAGAAGAGGAAGAGTTGTTCACACTGCTCAATGTAATACTGGTTAAACTTGCACTGGCCGACAATCTGATTTGACCAGATGTGTCATCTGACTGAGTTCATGACCCTCCACCTAACCCACGTCGAGCGTGTCAGACACTGTTTGACTTTGGTTAACTTTCCTATTGGACTTCAGACTGTCATTGATTGGAAGGACAGAAGAGAGAATTGATCAGACTGGTTCACACTCTGTCTGTCAGCTTGGCTTTCGGAAGTACAGTAGGTGTTAAAGAGGTGCTCTGTTGGGAATGCTGTCTCTCTGGATTTTTTTTTTTTTTTTTTACCCTTCCTAGATTCCTCTTCTCTTCAACTCCTCATATCTCACGATCTTAGTTTCCAGTGCATCTCACTATTTTCTTTCTCTCTCATCTTTCCCATCTACCTCCTCTTTTCTCTGCTTACCCATCACCATGCAGTGAAGCAGTGTGGCAAGGTTGGGTGAACTAATACCTTTTTTAAGCTGTTCTTTATAAGGCAAAGTATCATCAGTCAGGGTTATAGCATCAGAGGTCAAGTACAATGTTTCTTTCCTTGAAACTCTCCTGACTTTAAAGTTGTAATTCTTGAGATTTTTATGAAATCAAAAACTATTTTTGATACCATTTGTCAGGGTTGGGCTGGAAAGAGGACTCAGATGCAGAATTAGGGTGATTCAAGCAAGCCTTTCTTGTGAAATTCTCACTTGAGCTCTTAAACAAGGTGACAAATCAATGGGCTATGAACCACAATATCTAATCTGCAAGGAGAAACACAAAAACAGATTAAACAAGAAAACTGAGGCAAACAACCTCAAATCAAACAAAAGGAAACACAAAATCACTCCTCAAGGAGGTAAAGAAAAAGGCTATAACTGAACTACTCTGGCACACTGTGGCTATGGAAAACTTTAAACAAAAATATCACTCCAGTGGAATATAAACTTAAACTGCTCTATCGGCTGATTATGAAAACGTTAGAAAAACAAAAAGGCTCTCCAGCCGAGGCAAACAAACAACTATGAAATTAACTATGCTTAAAGCTGAAAACACTTACAAACAAAAAGTCACTCATTTAAAAGGAATCAAGATAAGAATGTACAAACTCGGAAACTTGGCTTTAGCAAGGCTGTGAACAAGGCTGGGGTGAACGTAGAATAGACCGTCAGACCGGGGGATCATTTTTGTCAGGAGACACAAACTCATAAAACTGACTCCTCAGAACATTTCACAGTTTTAGTTTTTGTAAGAATAAAATATGCACAAGTGCCTAAATGTCAATCTTCCGAGTAGATCCTAAGTGTTTTTGTTGTTGACAAAGCTCATTTGTCCGTAAAGCGAGAGTGACAAGTTTGACAACCATGCTTGTGTTTCTTTACTGAAAAGATGCAAACCAAGCAGCAGTATTTCAGTAGAGAATGTTTCTGGATTCAAGCATCACACATTCACAACAGACATAACATTTCATGTCACATGACAGAAAAGGTAGGCGAGCCACTTTTCTCCCCACCCCAGGCTTTGTGTTCAGTTGTGATTGGACAATGTTCCGTTTTTGAAACCATTTTTCAACCAGAACTAGATGAATACACTGGGTTAATACTTTGCTTCTGAGAATGATTCATGGTGAACTGGTGAGCCAACAAATGACCATTTGTTCACACATCTCATCAGTCTAGTGTTGGTGAATGCGTACAGGTGCCAAGGTCCACTGTTGAATAGGTATTCAGGTGATCACCTACAAATGCATGTGCTCACGCAAAAGGGAACATCAGGGAAACCTGATGTCTTATTCTTACACAGCCACACTGCATTGTGCACATCACTTGATATCTTTGGCCTGTGGAGAAAAGGTGGCGGGCGCAATTCATATATTTCAGTGTTTAATGTCTGCCTCATTGCTAATATGGATCAATGAAGTTGCCCTCATGCAAGCTGAAGAAATCAATTAACACAACATTGTTGCAATTTTTGTTCACCACACAACTCAAACCATTGCATGTAGGTCATTAAGTGAATCAAAGTCCTGATGAAGATTGATGTTGCCCGAAGATCAATTGAGAGCTTTATCATTGGCACAAACACATACATAATTTCTGAGGCCTTGTAATGAAAACTTCAAGCCCAAAATATTAATTACTGTGCAAATCTTGTTTTTAATGCAATCCCTTTTACTGCCACTACTGGCTTTATGTATTCACTGGGAGGCCTCCCAGGATGCAGTATGGATTTTGTTACTCTACACAATCAATTCTCCGGCATTGAATTTTATGAGCCAAACACGATGCAGCAGGAGGTGCATATTAAAATGCTTGCATGCTTTTTACATCAAATGTGACTGTCCAGCTGCTTCTGTCTCCTTAACTGTCTACACTTGCTGTTCTCGTGCCAGAACTCGCTTCCTGACTGGGATTTGTTTCTCGTGTCATTTCCTTTGGTTGCTGACGATGACACAGCGCTCCATCTCGGTGGATGGCCCCCTGCTGCTTGCAGTAAACCAAACCTTGATTCACACTTCACAGATTGTGCCTTTTTTTTTTTTTTGCTCGTTTTTTTTTTGTCACAACAAAAGCCTGAGAGATGCTGAAAGAAGGCTTGAGAATGACATCACCTTGAACTGGATACTCTCAAGTGGACGAATCCATCTCTTATATTGTTTGCAGAAATAGATTTTCCTCCGTGCCTACTCGTGTACGTATTGGAAAAGGGTGAAACTTTGCTATCAAATATTAAAGATGCTATCAGGCTCTGTCATGACAAACAATATCAGTGTAGCTTAAGCTTCTACCCTCCACTTTCTAGCTCCCTCTCCTATGCTGCTCCACCTGTATTTTTTTCCTGCACCGTTTTTCTCTTAATACAACTTTCTGTGTCGGCCCTAACAGAAAAGACAAAGAAATACAAAAAGGATCTTTACCAATTCAGTAACACGGGCACATTATTTAGAAACAAACGAAAACAAACAAAAAAAATCAAAACAGCGGAACGGTAAAAAAACGGTAAAAACAGTGGACAGAGCTACTGTGACGTCGCTCATATGTTCAGTTCATATGATCAGTCAATCATTATGTTTTCTGGAGGTAGTTGTGTGAGTTTGACCCAGGTTTATTTGCCCCAAACAGACAGAATATCCTACGACATGAGCCACAAGATAGCGTTTTACAGCCTATGACCAAAAGCCAGCAGTCACCAGAGAGTCTTGATCTTTCTGTTATTTCCCAGTGTTATTCCTTCTTCTAATCTCTCTGTACGTTCATAAAGTGAAGTAAATATACCCTGCAGCAGTCAGTTTAGAGAGCGATACAGTACATTATAGCGTGTCGTTATGGTTTCCGAACCTCCTCAGCTTGTTGCTACAGATAGGTTGAGAGGCAAAATCTGCTTTTCAGTCTTAAGAGTTTAAAAAAACAAACTGTTTGTGTTAATTCTTTCAGAGGCTCTGGGCTCTTCCCAAGGCTGTCTTCCTTATAGTTTACCAGCTTTAGCAGCTACCAGCTCGTGGCTTGCTGACACTCAAAGTGCCCTTAATTATGTTTAACTTTACCCCTTAAAATAATTTAAGTTGCCATTGTGCAGTTGTCATGAATAGGGAAATTGACTTTAGAGACCAAATCTGCTTTTTGTACCAGGCTGCTGTATAACTGGGCATTTTAACATGAGGTCTTATGGGACTGATCTGTTGTTGGAGCCAGCCTCAAGTGGGCATGTTCATTAGTTTTTCTTTCTTCTTTTTTTTCTTCTGTCCTTCTTTTCTTCGACTTTGTTTTATGACTTAGAGAATTTTTATATGGACAGCTTGCTTGCTTGTAGTTTCTATATTTATGGCACCTTTCAGGAGTTGCTGTGTTTTACTTCTGTGAGTTTGTAGTCTTTATATTCAGTGTGGTTTGTTATTCTATATACAGTATATCATGCCTGCAGTGCATTGAGCTCTCAAGGCCATCATACTATCTCCTATTCCAGCTCCCTTCCCAGCCAGTTGTCTCATTTGCGGTGTATTGCATTGTGTACGCAAACATGTAGAGGGATTCCTCTGTAGTCATTTGTGTAATAGCTTGTGTTTCCATGCAGCTATTGGCTGCCAAGGTTTATTCCTCAGTGTCCAGCGGAGTCATACCCAAACACGCTTTTCTATAAGGGAGGGCAGATGCAGAGGAGCTTAATGATGGCTCCTAGCACAGAGCTGAGTGAATCGATGGTGGTGGGTGCGTTGACGCGTGATGAATTGAAGAGTTAATCGGTCAGACGTCTCTAATGGCCCGACATAAGAATGAAAAATAAAAATAAATTAGTGGAAAGAAAGCCTTAGTCTGTATCCATCTGCCAAGGCCTTTTGTGGTATTGATTGGCCCGAGGCACTTAAAGCTTGATGTATCGTCAACATTGCAATCTATTGCTCGTCTGAGTGCACAGTCACAGTCTGACTTCCACTGGGCTTTGGCATAGATAACTAGAGCTTGTATGAGTGGGTGACTCACACACACAGATGGGTGATGTAGTATACAGTTAAGGCTGTTAATGCACTCAACCCTCAAGTTCAGAGTTTGTTGCGCGGCAGTAAAACTTGAAGAGTTGCTCATGGAGGGAATGGTTTGGGCTCTGCCGACTGTAATTACTACCCAGAAACCCACAATGACTTTGTTGCACTCTGGGAGGCCTCCTGATTCATTTTGAGGCTCTGCATGCGCTTAGCTCATTTAAATAAGTGAGTGAATATTGAGGCGGTGTTAAAGCGCATCTAAACTGCCCTGCAGCACGTAACATTGATAAAATGGACAGTAGAAAAAGAACAGGGTAATGTATTCTTCTCTTGAGCACTGTGTGGCATTATGAGGTCAAATCTTATCGATCGATTAAACCCAATTGAAAACTTTGAAAGTAAGTACTGACATATGGAGTATGAAGTAGCAGGGTGAGTCTAGCTTTAACACAACGGCCATTAAGGGGTTAATTTGACCTTTGTGCCATAACTTTGTTGACTTAAATGTTACTCTGCGGCTTGTACCTGACCCTTCCTAAAAGCGTCCACATTTTCATTTAAAATGTTTTCATGTATAAATTACACAGAAGAGAAAGAAACTATGATAATGTGTATTTATTTCAGCCACAGGTGGTCAGTGCTAGTGTGGGTGTGTTTGTGAGGGGAGTATTGGTTTATGCACCTGACCTTTTTAAAAGATATCCTAACACAATAAATTCATTGCTCTCTATAATGGGGAAAGCAATGCACCAAAGATGCAATGCATTAGCTCTCAATGCACCTGCCCTCTGAGTCATTTGATAAGTCCTGAGAAGAGAAAGAAACAAAGTGATAGCAAAGGAAGCAAAGGAAGGAAGCAAAAGGAAGCACTCCACTTAATACTAAAGAAAGTGCCTTGGCTATGTCTGGAATTGTTCACATCTCACAATACAGTCAACTACACATTTTGTGCCGTATTGTAGACGCATAGGTTGGACAAACAAGTGCATTGAGATGAGACGACCAGCAAGCGAAGTGACTGTTCATTTCGAAATAAGAGGTTAGGGAAGTTGCTACTTGCATCAGATATTTCAGGACTTGAGACTATTTGCAGTGAAAGAAGGGTTAGGGTTAGGGTTAGGGTTAAACTCTACTCTTCTACTCTTCTCCTCACTGGTTTTCGTAGGGAGAAGAGTAGAAGAGTAGAGTTTAAACTGGCTCTGCTGCTGGTAGCACTATCCTAATGTAGATCTGATTTGTTGAAGTTTGTTTTTTGAATGTATGTGGGTTTTTTTTTGGTTTTTTTTGTTTTTTTGATGTTGCACATGAGGCTGTTCTCCATTTTGCAATTTCTACGTTGTATCCTCATGGTCGAATGCAATTAATTGTGAGTCTCTTCGGATACTGGAAAATAACAAAAGAAAACCGGTCCAATAATGCTTCTCTTTCAAATGTGCGGTCGGATTAATGAAAAATCAGTGCAGTTCTGTTTCTTGACAGACCTTTGAACCCCATCCCCCCAATTTCCTTCCTCGTCAGTCTATTTGCCACTCAAGATGTAATGGTCTGTAGTCATTTAATTTATCCATTGTCTCCACAGGTCATCTTTGAAGCGACCGTTTCCGAGGAGCGACAGGGCTACATTGCCTTGGACGACATTGTGCTGCTCAATTACCCCTGCTGTAAGTACCCCTTCTGCACTCCTCACAGCCTACTTGCTGACCTTTATCGAGCCTGGGGAAAGTGTGTTGAGCTCCAGGAAGCTCAACGGTTTCCCAGAGGTGACTCAAGACTATGAGGCCATCCTGCTGACAGGGGTGGGGGGGTGGGGGGTGGGGGGGGGGGGACAACTGAGGCACACGTACCTGGTACTTGTCCGAGTGTCACATCCACAATAACGCAGCAGGAGGCTTCCCTTTCGTCCTGGCAGAATGGCTGACCTTTACCTCGTCTGATCGCTGTGCTCCCAGCTGGGAGCTTTTAGGGCTAATGTGATGTTACAGGCAGGAAAAGGACAGCTAGTGGTTATACTTTGATCCTCTCTGGGAGATCTTTTTTCTTGGCATCACTTGGATATTAGGGTGTTGGGGCTGGTGATATTACATTTTGTTCTGTTCTGTTACATTTACCATTACACCCCCCACAGTCCTTTGGTACACAGGCTCTTTGTAGATGTTGTACCCACCATAACAGCACCCTTTCTTTCACTACTCTGCTGTTTCCAAGATAAGCTCTATTGGATACCATAGAAAAATTGGATCCGATTGCTCTGCCTGGAAGAAGTTGTGAAAGCTGCACTGACCTATTCTGATGTCCATAAATAGATAACATGGGGACAGAAGAGAAAATGATATCATTCAGCTGAAAGTGGGGTCATTATTAGCATTTTAGTAAGAAATATGTTTATCCATTTCATAGTTATTGGTTTGATCAATTATTGTTCCCGCACTGTGATATAGTGCAGAGTGTTTGATTACATAATTACTCTGTAATTGGACTTTTCTTCGGCTGGCTGTTGACGGAATTCCATTAAGCTAAAGTGAGTATAGTGCAAGGTTTTAATTAGATTCCAGACACATATAGCTGATTATGTTTTTGTCGCCATTATTATTAGTTGATGTAATATTTGTATGCCGGGTTCCTGCGGTTTTATTGCATCATGGTGGTCTGATTTCAGTTTTAGAGGCAGAAATGAAATTAAAAGTTGCACTTGAGGAATGTTTATGTTGTTTTTCAGCATATGTTTGCCCACATTTATATTACAAAGCTGCAATGATTAATATTTTATGCTAACAGCAGAGAAGATGACTATAGTTTTGAGAAACATGATGATCGTCATGATAAACCCGCAGGGGATTGGCTGTAAACACTGCAGAGTCCGCAGTGCGGTCGTTTTTTTCTTTTTTTTCTTTTTGGCTTGTTTTGGATTTTTAGCACAAACAATGTTTTTTTTTTTTTTCAAACATGGGAAAGTCTTTTCAGGAAGAAAGCTTTGATAAACCCACTGTCCACTACCTGTCTGCAACCAAATGACTGACAGGCAAATTGTAACTATCTGGGGTGATAATAGTGGTGAATCTAGCAGCTAGAGACACAGATTTTCTTAGGAGTTGGTGGACCACATCATTGGTTGGGGTTCTGACCACTTCAGAGAGGATGAATATTAGCCTTAAGTTTAAGCTGCTTGAGCTGCAGCCCCTTTGGACAAAGATTGTATGAGCGCCACCGAATTCTCTCACAAATATCGCGATCTGGCTCGTGCATTCATTTGTTTTGGAAGTGAGTAATACTATTTTTCTGAAACGGCAGAATGAATCACATTGAGGTGATGTGTCTAATTGTAGATAATGACTTGGTGGTTGATGAAACGAAGCACTATTTTTAAATTCTGTGCCGTACCAACACACAATAAAGCAGCTCGTTTCCCAAGGCTGTGACACTCCTCAATTCATCAACAGCGCTCACATGAGTTGGAATCCGAACCAGTGACAGGCCTTATGAATAACTACTGTAACTATGCAGAAATAGCCAACATTCCCACTGATTAGTATTAGTATTACATTTAGACAGTCTCATAACCAGTAAAAAGTTCGTTGCAGTACGTTTAAGATCATTACATTGCCAGAAACATGTTTTTTACACGTCTGCTGTAATTAGGTGATTGTTTGTCCAAAGCCCACACCAATTTATTATATGAAAAACATTTTTAGGTTGTTCTGCCGCCCCCATGTGACCAAAAAATAATTTAATCCAGCTTTGAACAACGTTATTACAACTCAACTATGTGCAGCTTTAATCCAACAACAGTGATGTAAGTATTTGGCTGCCAGAAACCCGGAATTTCTGTCAAACCTTGCTGCTTGCTTGCTCCACACTGGCCTTTTATGAGAACACTAATATTGTTTTTTTAGCTGCATAAATGTAAAAAAAGGAAAAATGTTAATAAATGATAATGTGGTGTGTTTATGAGCTCATGAAATTCAGATATCCTTTTCTTGCTCTATTGAAAAATCGGGCAGCCCGCACATTATAAATCATTGAATCCTCATTGGGAGCCGAGGAACTGAAGTAACCCTCTCTGAAACCAGCGAGGATCTGTTCTTTATTTATTTTCCTTTTTTTTTTTTTTGGTCATTTCAATGTTTGCCACTTGCCCTCTTTCACCCTGTCCTCGGTGCAGCAGGATGCATTTTCATGGTTATTTTGAACAGGGCTTTTGGGTAGGCGGCATTGCCAGGGCTGCTCAGCATGTGACTGGGAGTTTCTGAGTTTAGCCTCGGTGCAGATGGTGGTGCTTGGACCCTCACCATGCCTATTAGCTTAAGTTTCGGGACCGTGTCCCTGCCAGGGGTTGTTTTATATACAGTTACACCATAAATACATGAATCATAAAGCACAATTGAAGTGTGCTCAACCATGCATATACACCCACATCTACTCATAGACAGAGTACCAAAAATGAATACATGTGCACCATCACGTATTCTTTTGTACCAGCTGGTATAGCTGTAAAAGCATCCACCCTGAGAAACAGCCACAGAAAGATTTAAGTACACATTAGTTAGCTGGTATAGATTTCCTCATAGGCGGACAGAATGAGAGTACACCCCCTTAGGAAAGATTCAAGTTAAAGGCAACTGCTACTCAGTGTGCATTCACACTCACTTGACATTTCTCTTTTTTTCCCCCTGGAGTCCGTGTCTTTATTCTGAACACGTGTCTCAGTCAAGACCAATCCCTCCTGCATCAATAGTGGGAGGCAGCATTACTAATTTAGAGAACCAACATCTCAGACAGTCGGAATACATTCGAGACTCAAATTACCCTGCCTCTATTTACGTTTAGTGGTATTAATTAAGGCTAAACAGGTCACACAACCACACTACTGGGCTTTTAGATTTCAAATGAAATTTTCCCAGTCACTATTAATGCAACTGCCTCGTCCTCAAACGACTCTTCCTATAATTGGGGCTGTGAACGCTAGTCTTTAAAAGATGACTTGAAAGTCTATGCTTATTTCCCCCTGATAAAATGTCCTGACTGGCACCATAGGATGTTTGTAATACACACAATGTTTACACACGTGAAATGAGTTGGGTATTGTCAGAGATATGCACCCGGGGAAATGTGTTGCTGCGGAGCCCTCTCACTCAGCTTATTGGACGGTTAGAGCATGGAAAGGAAAGCAGAGAGGAAATCGAAAAATCAGCGATAGGTAAAATGTGAGATGCAATTTCTATCATTCCATCCTCAGCCAGATGTTGCTGCTGGTTACTGTGGAAACCGAGCACGAAAGCGTGCGATGTGCAAAAAGTCCCAGCCACTGCATCAGAATTTAATTTTGTCCATCACGTTGGTGTCCAGTAGAAACAAATTGCCCAGAACACATCCTGTTTACGCCACAGCAGGGCCTCAAGTTATTTTGGTCCATCTCATATAAGGGAAGTTATTATTTTCACATTATATTGTTATCATCTTGATTAATTGCCTGAGACATTTTTCCAGTATGATATACGATGGTTTCATTAACCGTGTAATACCATACGACCTCACTTATAATCGTCATTTATATGGCTTTTAGATCATTTGAAGCCGTTCAGATTCAGATTTATTGATTAAACTTGCAACAGAGAGTTAATGAATTGATTTTTGTACAAATTAGCAAACTGACAACTACGATGTATATATTACGAAAAAAAAGGGGCGAACAAAATAAAAAAATCAACTCAAACCTTTCTAGAACAAAAGCCTTAGTCGAACCTTTAGTCTTAATTTATAGTTTGTTCATATATGGCCATTATGTAAATGAAGTTAATGAAAAGCTTCAGCATTATACATCACTAAAGCTGGCTCAAATAATTTTTGGCCTGCCAAAAAAAAAAAAAACAGCTAATTGTGGTGAGAAACAGGGACTGTTTGCAGTTGTTGGCATGAAAACTGTCAAAACTATTCATATCGTATATTGAAAACAAAAGTGTAATTGCTGCCAGGTGTGGTCCAAAAGTAAAAAAAAAAAAAAAGCATTGCATACTTTATAAACTTGTTTCAGTAAAAGAGTGAGAGAACAATTGTGGATGTAGTTATATCCGTAGTGCTGGTGACATATGTGCCAACTTGTTGGAGGGGCTTGAGATATAGAGATTAGAATGCCAAAGATAATTCTGTCGAGAACACATAACTTTTAAGTTTGAGTAAACAATTTAGGAGCTTGACATGTAGCAGAGCATGGTGTTAGTGAAACTGCAACTCACAGATGGTCAGTAAAGACATGTTGACATGTCAGAGGTGGTATAGGTTATACGGGTACAGGTTATACAATGAAGGTTGGCTGAATGCCATTTAGCTTTCTTGGTTTCAGGGTCCTGGTATGTGCACAGTGGCTCACTGTGACACTGTCATGGAGTCTTTTATTACACAGTGATTTGATATGTAACTCTCTCACAAGCACTTTCAGGCCTTTAGGAGGCACTGAATTAAAAAAAAAACAAAAACAAAAAAAAACGAAACTCTCAAGTTGCAGTAACTAAAATCCTGATTTCCGACCGATGCATTGCACATATGATAAACACACTACGTATAGCAGTGTCATGCTTTGCTACTCGCTTATTGATTAAAACAGCTGAAAATGAAAAAATGATCCTGCGCTACTTTGAGCTAGCAGTGGCAGGGGATCCAAACCAGAATTCACAATTCATGAAACTAGCAAGAGAACACAGAGAAACAATTGATACTTATTGGATATGTGATTTTGAGAATGTTTACAGTATTTTAAAGACATGTCAAGTAGGTGGAGACAATTTTCAAAAAAAACAACAACTTCCCTTTAAAGGTACAGTGAGGGGTTTTTTGACCACTAAAGGCACAACGGGGCAATGTTTGGACGAGCAGCACCCAATTGTTTTTGATATAATCTTCCTCTATCATGTGCTGACATATGGTGATTGTAAGAAATGTAGCAATGTGTGAACATAGGGCAGACTGATAGCTAGCATACATGGAAGTCAACATGTAGGCCCCAAAATATATTTGTGAATGTTCCATGAGGAAGGAAACACATTCGACCTGTTTGTCAGAGCTTAGGGAAACCAATGGGTTTTTTTTTGTTTGTTTTTTTCAAATGTAAATTCAAATGTGAAAACTCCACAAGATATCTTCAAGAACACTTTATCAAGTGTGGACAATGTGGATGTATTATGACTGCGGGCACACATTACAGTAAACAAAGTTATTCTGTTTATGCGTATTGGCAGTGACTGTGGGGTACGTGATGTGATAACAGTACATGCATTTCAACATATTCACATTAATTATGCAAACAGCAGTGTACAGTAGTCATTCGGTAAAATTAAGCCCTGTTTTGCATCTCACTGTTTGCTAATTCATATTCAGTTTTAAAATGTACAATCTAGTAACATCAAGCAGCATTCTTTAGCTAGCATAACAGAAGAATGACTCACTTTAACATTTTATAGGGCTTTAAAAGTGCTACCAACTCCAGAGTCAGAGGGTTTCTAATGCCTGGAAAGAACAGTATTTGATGCTGCAGAAAAACAATGTCCCGTTATATATATATATATATATATATATATATATATATATATATATATATATATAATATATATAAAATTAAAGGTTTAATGACTTATTTACTTATGATTACATATGTTGTTCATACTTGAGTGTATGCATTCATGTTTGGGAGATTGTATCCATCCTTGTGTGCGTGTGTAGCTATTATACGGCCTGGGAATAAATTACACTTCACATCTGTGTGTTAAATATATTTAGACAGTGATGCTCGGCTCCAGATGTTCCACTTTCATCACTCTGTTCGTGTTTGTGTGTGTGTGCGTCTCGTGTCCTCCTTCCACAGACAAGGTGCCTCATTTCTCTCGGCTGGGTGACGTAGAGGTGAATGCCGGGCAGAACGCCTCATTCCAGTGTGTCGCCACGGGCAAAGTGTCTGAGATTGAGCCCTTCCTCCTGGAGGTGAGAGCAAGTGGTTTTGTTTATAATCTCTTCCTGAGCCATCAAGCCAACATCTCAGCACCTGGAGAGCAGGACGGGAGTGGAGATTGTAGGAAGCCAAAGCGATGCAAAGGATAAAAAAAAAAAAAAAGTCGTTGTACATATTCAGCATTTTGCTGACAGTCTTATCCAGATCAGTCTACAGTCGATATATCGATATATCTACATACACAGCTGCTGGCCATACTCCCATTAAAGTCTTATTCGGGCTGCTGTTTAAGTGAGATTTTGGTTCAGTGCTACTCCAAGGCCTGGAGACAGTTACCATGAGTATCCGTCAATTAAAAACTTAGATTTATAGGTAATGAAGCTGTACTAATTAGTTATTTCACTAAGTAATTAATGCTTAATTAATCAATTATGAAGACATTTTGAAGGTTTATAAACATCAGTTGCAACCGTATTATGACCAAATAATGTTTACAGATGAACTACACAGTGCTATCAACCATTAACATCAGTTGTGACTTTACAAAAAACAATTGTTTTGTAAAAGCTATATAACATATTCCATTTTTAACTAACAGTGAAATAACTATTAACTACAGTTTGATTAACTTGAAATTTACCAGTTATATTTGATGGCCATTATAAAGTGTAAAGGGGTGGCAGACTTGTTCCCCCAAAGGGCCTCTATGGTCTCCATGGTAACGTCCCAAAGGACCGTCCGAACCCTCATAGAGTGCTAACCCAGTGGTTAGCTGGTCAGATGGTGCCTGTTTACATGTGACGTCACAAATGTCCTTACAAGAAATGCAAAAACCATGCGATGTCTTTTACAAAAGTGTTCCAGGCAACTGGTAGACCTCACTGTGAACATAGGTAATATCTCTTCAGTTCCTCTATGGAAAAAAAATAAATAAATAAATAAATATTGAGAGTAAGATCAGAAGTCTCCAAGGCGGATATCCCAAAACACTGTCAAACCTGTATAGTAAAGGAGTTCAAAAAGATATATCAGTTTTGTGTTTTATTTGAAATGACCATTTGATATATATTTTTCTCAAGGTGTCTGAGAAAAAAGATTTTCATAAACCCTTTTCGTGTAATGTCATGTAAATATTACATAGGTTTGATTAACAACAGCTACAGTAATCAACTGACAGCCCTGGCTCATTGATCTCAAGATGTCAGGGGAGAGACTCGACTGGCACGCGGAGCTCCGTGAGGTGGATAAAACATAATGTCCAAGCTGCTGACCAGGTTTAATGGTCCCAGATGCTGCATTGGTTATCTTCCACCCTAAAACATTACACAGGAAAAAAAAACCAAGAATTTGCTAAGGCTGGTGTTCACTTTTCTCCCAACGGTCAGGAAGAGCACGGCTCAGACGGCGAAACAATCGACCCTTTGCACGGCAGACATTTTGAAATGTCAAAGCAGGGAAAACACATGGGGGATCTATTACATTAATGACGTGCGCATTCCACTTAGGTGAGCTCGCTCCAGGACTCTGGTATTGTGCAGGCTCGCTCACAGACATGACTTTAATGAACACTTAATGGATGGAGCCATCATTTACGTTATTGGTCACACCTTTGCTTTTTACTGCTTCAACATGTCGAATGTCTGCTACGAAAAGGGGTCTGTTTAATATCCTCTATATGTGTGTTTCCCTTCGTCAGTTTTTTGGTACTTATTTGATGAATGCCACAAAAAAAAAAAACCCTGCTTGCAAACACCAACAATTGAAAAAAAAAAAAAACTCAAACATTTCACTCTTGGCTGAACTTGAAAAGAAAATGTGACAAAGTACAACAGAGAAAGACTCAGCGAATCAATCATGACGTACATGAAGCTTTTGACTTTAAACTTGACGGTAATGTCTTTCAAATTAATTCATTAAACAAACAAAAATGCCACATTTCATGTTTTCTACATTTCTTATCAAGCTGTTTGAGGTTTGATTGAGGCTCTTTAATGACATCACTGAGTTGCCCCCTCTTCCTCTGAGATTATTTAAGAAAACCCAACTGATTTAGCACTACCAGCTGTTTAACTCGATGAACCAACTCCCGATATTCTCATAAAGGCAGCGGCTGGAAACATGCATTAATCTACATTTTGAGCGGAAGCCTATTCGAGTTTGCATTCTCTTGGAAAACTGGCTCTGAGGGAGTTTTTTTTTTTTTTTTTTTTTAAAAGCCTGCATTACAAGCTGGGGGCTTGAAAGCTTGTTTGAGAGCTGTGGGCTTTTACCAGGCATCCAGGGTTTAAAGAAAAGACGCATTAGTTGCATTGTGGGTGTTGGATTGCTGTTTAGAAGCTAGATCCATATAAGGGACCATACGCCAAGATATCCCAGCTTTTGCCGCATCGGCCTTGGATGCGGTAAGTGGAGGTGCTGACGGGGGCTGCAACACCCCCTTTAAAAGAGGCTTTATAAAAAAAACAAAAAAAAAACAAAAAAAACAACACCAACTGATTTTTAAAAAAAAAAAAAAAACGATAAAAACATGTGATGCAGATTCACAGCATGGAGAGAGCGAGAGAGGGTGTTCATGTGTACAAGCGAGAAGGAGGGAGCATGGGAGTGTATGGAAGTGTCCAAACGATACAAAACCTTTATTTGAACATGAAGCTCTTTTCTTTTCTGCTGTTTGTCATTTATGAACTCTACACCCCCGACTGGAGCCTCTAAATGCAATTAAGTATGTACATCACAGGGAAAAACAACGGGATGGTATTTAAGACAACGGAAGAATAACCCAGTGTGTAGCATGTGATGAATTTACAGGAAAACACAATGGATTAAGAATTGTATCATAGAAAGTGTTTAAGAGCATGTATTAAATTACTCCTAACTCAGCGACCCACAACGCTGAATGATTTTTCAGGGAATTTCTCTCCCTCCTTATCTCTTGGCTGTTTAGTGTAGAAACTGTGGCTGTGCCTTTCACCGGTTTTTTTAAAGTTGCTGTCTGCTGCCGTGCACATCTTTCTCAAACTGTTGTTAACTGATATTCACAGCAGACATTTTGACTTGTCAGAGCAGAAAAGCAAAGTTGTGACCAATGTAAATGATGAATTAATACAAAAAGAATGAATGACGCACCCCCAACTGACTCTGACTTCTGATATATATATATATTTTTTCTTTTCTTTTGGTTTTAATCTGTCCCCCACCAGTTCCCCAACTTTATGGAAGTACAACAGTAAATCTTAATCGATGGCCCAAAAAAATCGAAAACGCCACCTCCTCTGACCTTGTGATGAACTGTGCGGTAGTTGTTAAAGGAAATGGGAGCCATTATCTATAATAGAAGTAATAATGGTGTAACTTGATTATGTTGAATAATGCAGGAGGTTTTTGTGACTCTTTGTCTCTTAACGGTTGTGTTGTTGTGGAGAAATGAGTCATGGGGGGGTACGGAGGATTATTAAGTTTGTGCCTCTGCTTTTGTAGCTTTTTGATTGTGATGGCATTTAGTTTACTAAAGCCCCTTAAGTCATTTCTCTCATGCACCAACTGAAAATAGTTTCAATTTTCTTAGTTTGAATATGAGCTAATATTAGTCTTCAAAAATCCATCCCTGAATGCCTCCACTCTTCCTCTGGCCTTGAAGCCTGCACATCTAAGTACTTTTGAAATGATGGCAGCAGGGAGACGGCGTTTTGCAAATGAGATCTCACTATACTTGGTGATCCATCCCTTGTGTTTCCGCCCGATTTTATTTCACACCCCCCCCCACTCTCTCTTCTCTGAATTGAAGCCTTTGAAGATCATTGGCATGTGAAAGAACCATTTTTATCAGTTTCAGAGTTTGCGACTTTGTTGACGGAGCCACACACACACACACACACACACACACACACACACAGGAGGATGCAAACAAACAATGCGAGGCTTGTCTTTTGTAATTTGACTGCACGCCGCGGTGAACTTCTCCGCCTAAGTTAACACTCTGGCTTACTTTTTCTCATTAAGTAAAAAAAAAAACAAAAAAAACACGATAACGGCAGAAAATAGAGATGTATCACAAGCCATTACTGCCTTCTGTTCCTCCATTTGTTGTTCAGGGCCCTGTTTGATCATCAACACCAAGCCTGCTAATTGCTGCGTTCTCTTTGATCTCCCTGGCGCAGTCGAGGTCCTCTCTGGACCAGTCTGTAGCTGCGCTTTCTTCTATTTAGGTAGTCCAAACAAATTGTTAGCATAATGTTTCTTAATCAATTAGCGTCACATTTCCTCCGCTGTCCTCTGGCCCGAATTGCAGACGGCTGTCTCAGACGCTGTTTACATCTTTTACATCAACGGGTCCAAACCTTAATGAGTTATTGCGCCGACTCTTAATTGCGATGTGATGCGGAGGGCTCGCGGCCAGGAGACGGGAATGGCGGCAGACTTGGCAAATGCAAGCATCTACTCGCGTTCAAAGGCTGCAGGTGGATGTGGACGTTTAATGCTTAAAAATCAAACATCTCCTGTACACAGCTTGCTCGAAAGACTCAATTTAGAATATATGTAAAAGAAAATGGAATTAGCCAACAAATTAGAAAAAAAAAAAAATGAAATCATAAAAGTTTACAACAGAAGAGGAAGATTTCATTGATAGCTGAAGCTACAGTTAAAATGAGTTGTAATCTGTAGCTGCAGGCAGCTGCTGTACACCTATTTTTGTATTTTCATCCTATCTTCCTAAACCAATTCAACACACAGATGTGAAACCCCACTTACTTGGAAAAAAAAAACAGTGTGTGCAAAGGGGGGGGGGCAGTTTACATGATAATCTGCTTATTCTGTGAGAGAGTGGCATATATTGCAGCTCACACCTGGATCAGCTCATTGCGAGTGTTAGCCTCTGATTTCCCGTTCCACTAGTTGAGCCAATTTCCAGCGTGCCTGAAGCGCTGACACATTAGCATGGCCAGAGATGAGGGGATGTCAGCTCGAGCCCCAGTGCAGTAAACAGCAACCCGGGAGGCCCGTGTCACTGGCCCCGCACGCCAAAGCCCCATTGTTAGTGGTGACATTTATCACGTATTTATTATCTCGCCTTCCCACGTGGCTAATTCCAACCCTCCTTTGTCTTCCTGTCTGCCTCACAGCCTGTCTAATCACTCGAGTAGACTTGAGGTAAACATGCATGGTTGGGTAGCTGCGCTCATGGCTGATTTCTCCTCTGTGTGTGGTCTTTGTCTGGCTGTCAGCGGCGAAACGGCATGTTGCTGGACGCTCCCTTGCTGTCTCGGCTGAGCCACAAACGGCTGATGGCAACGTTCCAGGTGGAGGCGCAACGTGGGGAGCAGGACCTCTACCGCTGTGTGACCCTGTCCTCCAGGGGCGCTGCCATCTCCAACTTCGGAGAGCTCATCGTCAGAGGTAAGCGAGGTTTCGGAAGATGTGACAAATATTTGCAGCACATGCATCACATCATATTTGAAAATGTCATTAATTTCACTACTCTTTACATTACCTGGTGCCTCCATCATAGGGACCTTTAAGCAACTGCCGCCTTTACACCCATATGTCACAGGATCTATTCTATCTGATCTGGTCTATGCTGGGTGTTTTCTGGAAAAAACAGCATGGACCAGCACCAAAAGTGAGTCACCACCAAGACCAGTGTATGTTGTGTTTTGGTGCTATGCTGGTTTTTCCAGCAGGGTTTTTAACACATTTTCTTTCTTTCATATTCTTATTTTTTTTTTATTTTTATTTTTTTATAGAACCAATGACAATGTTTGTTTACGGTAACTTCTAGGTAGACAAACCCTGCATGACATTCTAAACTTACATGCAGTTTAATAGTCTTTCCTCATCCACGCTTACACACATTTGATGCTGTCCGATCTCAGTAATAACACTACCACACTTTTGGTAGAGTTAACTTGGAGACCTTATTTTACCTGATGGACTACAGACTAAAGAAAATGACACAACGTTTAGCTTGACCAGCGGTGGGATGTCGCTGTTGGGTGGATTTTGGTTTGCCAAAGACCAAAGCAAAGCAACGCAGTACATAAAATAAGCACAGCAGAAATGTCTGATAGGTAGGACCATCATTTTTTTGTATACAGTCACCAGTATGGCTGAAAAATGACTAAAAGAACTAAACGCGTTTCACAATTTCACCCTTGTCCACAATGCAAGTCAGCCCAGATGTGTCTGTTGTTAGCATGATGTCACAGTGATTCAGTTATTATTGACCAACTATCAGCTGCCAGCAAAACCAGGTGATTCTCTGGTATCCACAACATGTAAATGAACATCTTCAGAGCTTTCAGATTGCTTATTCCCCCTCTTCTGGTGGTGGCTAGCTCTCATACAAACACGTAGAGATGAAAGTCTCATCTATACTCTAACTCTCAAACCCACCAACATGCCCGAGTGTTCACGGAATGAATAATTGTGTTGAAATTATTGAAATACTGATTGGAATTCTCATTTCATTGTGTTTTCTGTGTTTTAGAATGGCAAATTGAATGAACCTCCAACCTTGGAAATAATAATAATAATAAAAAAAAGAAATTAAACATTCAGATGTGATGCTATAGCAGATACAAATCTGATGTATATGTAACTACTTTCAGAGCAGAAGTCAGGATGTTGTTGGCCTAGCTTAGCATTCAGACCGGAGGCATGGGGAACAGCTAGCATGGCTCTGCGCTCTCTAAAGGACACTAATGAACATTTTATTTCATTTCTTAAATCAATAATCTCAACCGCCTCGCCGCACTCTCAAAACGACAGAAAGTAATCATCCAAAAACTACACCTCATAGTAAACCTGAAGCCTTCACCATGCCTCTTGTTACATATTTGAATAAGTCACATGATAAAAGGCTCTGGAGGCAGGTGTGGTCACCATGTATTGTCCCAGATAACAACTCTCACCTTGTCCACACAAATGCACCCATTTCCCCCCCATGAAACACAATGTTAATCTGATGTTTGCCAGGTTGATGAGGGTCACATTATCCATCAAGGCTGACTTTTTTATGCGCAGAGAGGACAACATTAGTTCTGCCATTATTCATGCAAATAAGCTCTCATTCAGCATCATTAGAGTGAAAATTAAGAATTTACAGCTTTTCAAGGGTCTCTCCGTCTCTTTCTCCTCTTTTCGGTGTCTTTCTCGCTCGTCGTCCTGATGTGATTAAAACGATTTTATGACTCAGCGCTCTGGCAGAGCAGAAATAATGTTATTGAAACTCTAAAACCACAAAAGAGAAAAATCAGTGACAGGAATCCTTGACTTCCCCTTTGCTAGCATGACTGGCTTTGTCTGTCTTTCATCAGTGTTTTCAAGGACACTTTTTCATCTTGATTTTCTGTTGTTTTCAAGTAATAACACTCAGAACCAATATCAAAAACTACATTTTAAAAGGATCATAGATATAGAGTATGATGATAAGACATTCTTTATTCCAGTGCCGCCGACACCGATCGCTCCCCCCCAGCTCCTGCGGGCAGGCCCCACCTATCTGATCATCCAGCTCAACACTAACTCCATCGTGGGGGATGGACCGGTCATCCGGCGGGAAATCCAGTACCGGGCCAGCCAGTCAATGTGGACGGAGACTCACGGTGTGGGCTCACTCACCTACAAGGTTTGGCATCTGGAACCAGACACGGAGTACCGCATCAGTGTCCTGCTTACCCGGCCCGGGGAAGGGGGAACCGGAGCGCCCGGCCCCCCTCTGATCAGCAGGACAAAGTGTGCAGGTGAGTCAGATGGAGCGTGGAATCATCCTACATATCATCCATGTCAAGAAGCAAATAAGTTTTAATTCTATCCATACTAAGCTGAGCACTGAGGTTGCTCCCACCTAAATACCTAAAAAATCTAATTAGAGTCGAAGCTAACTGGTTGATTATTTTCTCAATGAAAGCATTAATTATTAGCATGATCTGATATCGCCCTGTTGGTGTCCTACCTGGAACATAATCTCTAATGTTCACTTTCTTGTAATACAGCTTAAAGGAGACCTATTGTACTTTTCCTTTCCTTCATTGTTTTATACATGTTCTTGCGCATGTAAGAGATCTTGATGTATTTTTTAACACTAAAGTGTGTTAACCTATTGTAGTAGCAACCTGAGATAAAAAGATGAACTGGAAAATGACCATACGATGTCTATTTTAAAGGCCTGGGGCGAAAGACAGAAACAAGTTTGAGAAAACCTGAGTTGTTACTGTTTACCTTAACAAACATGTTAGTTGCCTTAGAGAAACACAAAATTTGAAATTAATGTAGGAGCGACACCATATCAGTCTAAAAATGTCAGAAACCGAGTGATCGTAGCAACTTCTCTGCTTGTTGGGACTGACCTGGTCTCCAAAACCCCAACTATATCAACTTTGCAGTGATATTAAACATTGAAGACCAGCAAATCTGAGCCACCAGACTGAAAAATCCCAACAACTATTTGATGGATTGCTTTCAAGAAGAAGCGATAATGCCAAACATACTGTAAAGCCAATCGAGGAATGAAAAGGGGTGAAGAATAAGCGATGAATTGAAAGTAAAAAAAAAGTTCTGGTCTATTTAGAGCTCGTTTCCTCTGATGTTTAACGTATGTAAAAAGTGCGCATCAGCATGTGACTTTTGATGAGTTGCTATGACACCGCTCGTAAATCCTGCAATACGAAGGCTTAAAGAACTGGCACAAAACAAGACACAGACTGTTTTCAGAGTCTGTTCCTGCTCTGATGCTCTGATTCAACCAAGTTCTGAGGCTCAGCTGGGAGCTGCATCAGAATGTTGTGATGCATCACTTATCAACTTGTACTTTGCCTGCAGCCACCGAGAAGAGAAGGTGTGTTTGTTGTCATCGGTGTCAGGATGGAAGCTGGTTGATGCTTTTTTTTATTTATCCTGGGCTTACCTTCTAATGACGGCACACATTTAATTGACCAATCGAGGTATGCTTTCGTCAGCAGTCCTTCGCATGTGAGACGAGGACTGCGGGATGGAAGAGCGTGTGAAGATTTGTCTTTAAAGCACCACACCCTCTGGTTAATGACTTACCCGAAGCCAGCTACAGAGGAAAGTTTAGTTGAATAGCTCGTGCAGTATGAAGCTTCTCATGTCGTGCGAGCAAAGGACAGCGGCTTCTTGTTCCCTCTCGTCTGTGTTTTAGCCGCAGTGCTGCTCATCCGGGTGGAAAAAAAAGGCTCCCCGCCACTCTGTCAAGTAGACAGCATGACGCCCCTGTCACCTGCCACACTCTCTGATCCACTCTCGTCAGTGTCTTCGACTGGCCCACCTCCTGTCAGCTCCCATTGCTCAGATCTGAAGCCTTATCCCCGGGGAGAAAGCAGCAGACAACAGAGGACCTGTGACACAAAACTCTGGATGAATTTGTCTTCCTAATGTGTCACAGAGAGCCATGTCCTTTAGCACAGCGACTTCCCCTTTTTGTCGAGTGTGACATTTCGTGCTGACTGGCGGAGACGATCGCAATGCCACGCAGCCATTGTTGAGGATGGTCAAGACCCTCTGTGGGCCAGTTCAGATGCTAAATGAATAATGTGCCCATTTTCTTTTTCACACGTCGGTGATCTGAGTGAAGATGTACCATTCATAGACCTGCATTCAAGCTCCCAGTCTCTTAATTACAGCAGAATTTTTATATTATTATAGCATGTTTCACCCCCTTCTCCTCGAGGCCTTAAGATGCTTGAGGCTGTTCACGCCTGGTATTAACATCCATCCTGGTATTAACATCCATCCTGAGTAAGTGGACGGCTCAAAGTGCGAATGTTACATAATCCTAATCCTCTAAAAAAAAGTTTAACCACTTAACAATGCATGTGTACACAGCATTGGGTCAAATCCATGGAGGTCATTAAGTGGGCAGCTAGTAGTGGTAAAAATGTTAACAGAGGTCAACTATGTATTTTGCTGGACTTGACTTAGGTCACGCTCTTGGCAACTGTCGGTTCTTTGGGAAATTCTCCAGTGAACACCAAGTGTCCACAAACTGCAGATGGACTTTACAATTCATAATAAGTTAAGTTGTAGAAAAGGAAATGGTTATTGAATACATGCAAAGGCTTGTGTGTCACTAAAAATGATAAAATGCAAGAATAATTAAGCAATTAGGTTCTGATTAATGTACATGGCTCCTAAACTAAACTCTTCTTTCTTTTGTGCCATTTAAGTCCATATGCGACTGCATTTACCTCAGCATTAACACTATCTTCACCACCACCTGCTCCTCCTCTTTGAGCTGCTCATCCTCCCTCCCTTATTATTAGATAATTTGCAATTAAGTTTATGCTTGAATTTTTTTCTAATGTCCAACTACATCAAATGTTTTGTTTGTTATTTTTGAAGATAAAGAAGATAAAATGTGTAACATTTTACATTTATATTGAAAAAAAAACAAGACCTTTGTTATAGAATTTGTTGTGTACTTACAGTAAATTATCCCAGACATTCCCACCCATAGCAGTGGGTCAGTCAGCGTATGTGACGTTTTGAACATTTCTGCCTGAGTCAATTCATTGTTCAGCAATGAAGTCACAACTCCCAACCTGACCCCTCTTGGCAAAATGTACATATTGAGTTGCAAATAAATATATTCTGTCTTGCGGGTCAAAGATTCTGTAGCTTACAGCTTGCTGGTGTCATGGACTATCTACATGTCCAGAATAGATACATGTCCAAATAGCAAAAAGCATGTCAAAGCCAATTGAGGGTTCTACTTTTGCACGGCCAACGTATTCGTATTTCATTAAACTGTCACGCACATCAATAAAGCTTTGTATTTGTTAAATCGATCCCGGCGGTGAGAAACTCATTCACAATTGTCATGTCACCAGTCCAAACCCCATGTGTTTTCATGGTAAGTATCAGGGTGTGCACTGATATTCCATCATAATTCCAACATAGCTCCTGGCAGGAGAGACAGACCTCAGTGGCAGCTCACTGAGGCAGCTGTTAAAGATGAGGAGAATGAGATGAAATGTGCAGACCCATAGGGACTCTCCCTCATTCATCTTTTTCACTTCCCCTGCTCATCTCCTGTGCGGCTTCCCCATTCCTCCTCCACTCCCTCTGCCTCTGGCTAATCCCTCTGATTAGACTAATCAAGCTGAATGTCAGTTTGGGGCAGGACTGGTGGAGGACTGGTGGGTGGAGAGGACAGGACCGAGCCTGCTGCGGTGCTGCTGTAATGATGAGTAATGGCGTGGAGAGCAGAAACTGCACATTCGGTCAGTGGGCCTCTGGTGGCAGAGCTGGTTTTAGCAGGTTTAGATTGCTATACAGAGCCGGTCTCGTTAAAAGTGGGCACTTTTGACAGAAGGATGATTTCTGGTTTTACTGTATATTTTGATCAATCTGATTCCATGGGAAGCCTGGGAAGACACAAATCAACCAAACTCTGCCTGTTTTGCCCTTTTGGGAAAGACATCCTTCAAATCAGCAAGGGCTCTCGGGACGCTTTCGTCTCCGTCTCCACTCTGTCCCCTCAGAACTGATGTCTCCTTCCTGACATTGCTCCGTTCATTGGTGGAGCAGCTTTTGATCTATGTTAAGTGAGGCAGCAGGGCTCTAGCTATTGCTTCCCCGGTCCAGCCTGCCAGCATTCTTCTGCTCTGCACTGGCAGTCCGTGCCAGGCTAAAGGCACCGCCGCCCTGTTAGTTTATCTGATGTCTCAGCAGTACACTTGAATTTCCAGGCCAGGCTGCTGGACAGAAATAACCCCCCCTGTGTGTTTTGACTGGACACTTTGAACGACAGGGACATGGAGATCTGCAATCACAGCTTCCACACATGACAGCATTAATCAAGCTTCAGCCATTTACAATGGATTCTCTCTGCCAAAGCCTTGCAGTGTCTCCCACTGAGCCTCATTCACGTTAGGAGAAATGGAATGTAGATTGTTGTGTTGTATGCTACCTCTTCAGGCTGTTTTGTTTTTCATTGATTCACCTCTCCGTAACCTCGTAGTGCAAGTCAGATTCTATTGTTGCAGACTCCCTTTCCCCATCAGTATTCCTTCTTTAAGTTGTACTGGTGAAGATTTGTAGGTTAAAAAAAAATGCAGTTGTCTTGTCAGCACAAATCACAAAATTGTGCTGCAATGGAGAACTCGCCCACTCCAAATCTAGAAAGAAATAAACTGATCACAGTTTTCCATCCCGAGCATACATGAATTTTCTTTTGTATCAACATCCAGTAGCCAGACACCTGTCTTCTCAGTAACGTCCTCTTGAGAGATCTCAAAATGTTCTTAGGCTGGATTGGATGTGTAGCCAATGGGGCTGCTCCCGATTTGACATGCCGAGAATACCTCCACAAGGCAAGCACTCAAAAACCATCCTCATTAGAAGTCCGCACAACCTCAACAGGCTCTATTGAATGTGAAAGGAACAGCGATTCCACTGCACAATCCTTCTGAATCTGCAGAAATCCTCAAGCTCACCATGCTCATTGAGATGATGGTGAAAAGGATGCTAGTTTTGACCATTTGTATCCGTGAACTCATTTTTTCAGTCAAAGCTCATAACTGTGGGGGAGGGTCGAGGTGTAAATGAACAGGCACACTCGCATTAAATGAAGACAGTACAGTACGTTCCATCTTAGTTAACGTGTAAACACCGCCCATGACAGTTCTTGACCTCAGGATCAGTCTATCAACTTAATTTATCTGCACTCGATCTGTCAAGCAAAATGTATGTAATGTGGCTATTTATTGAAACTCCAGTGATTATGTAATTTTGTGGAGTACATCCTTAGAAAAGTTTTCTTACAACATTGTGGATACTCTCTTCAAAATATGCAAAATATGTATATAATTAACATCAGCAGATGTATTTATTTATTTATTTTTTTTAATTGATCGGTTCTGAAAAATCTGCATTGTTTTTCACCTCTGGCCTCATAGATTAACCCATTATTTGTCCAAAAGTAGCTTTGGGTATACGTATTGACATAGAAGTGTGCTTCTTCCTCAGTAGTTTCCAGTTCTTCTTCTGTGCTATCTTGTGTAGAAGCTGGTGAACATGACCCCACTATTTGCATTTTGTTGATATATTTTCTGCTTCCTGTCCCTCTCAGAGCCCATGCGCGCCTTGCGGGGTCTGACAGCTGTAGAGATCCAGGCCCGGCAGCTGGCCCTTCAGTGGGAGCCTCTCGGTTACAACCTCACCCGCTGCCACACCTACTCCTTGTCCCTTTGCTACCGCTACTCCATGCCAACAGGGGGCAGCGGAGGGAACAACGCAACTGTCAGAGAGTGCCTCTCCGTGGACCGTAACACGTCTCACTTCACCCTTAGAGACCTGCCACCCTTCCGCGCCGTCCACGTCCGCCTGGCGCTTGCCAACCCTGAAGGCAAGAAGGAGAGCAGAGAGGTCACCTTTCAGACCGAGGAAGACAGTGAGTGGGCAGTTTTATTTTACCCACAGGGAGAATGAAAGATGCAATGGTTCTGCTGAAATAAGGCATGTAATTGTTACCTCTGTGCATCTGCAACAGCATTATGGAAAACAGGAATGTTTTTTTTTATGTATGAACTTAAATTGTTTATGTCATTGTAACTCAGCTCTGGCTTCACATCTTGAATTCCTCATTTTCTGTGCACGCTCCTTCATGCTCGGATAATTATTGTGCACCGCTTAAAAAAAATCCATGCCTTTAGTCATCCAGTACGGGCGAAAAAAACACAAATATTGACTCACAAAATAAGCTGGATCAGCATTACTAAATGGAAGATCAGCCTTTTAAATGGAAACCAGTGGAACATTAATCAGCTGTGGCTGTGGCCGGAAGCAAAATGGTAAAACAATTTTGCTTATCATTGTATTAGTATTTTCCTGTGTACATCAGCAGATTAGGCACATTTCTAATGCAAATTCCCAGAGAGTGGAAGTACAAAAGGTCAAACACGTATTGTTATGTAGAATGATGAAGACTTTTCAGTGTAATTGAATGCCACTCAGGGATATTCTTGACCCAGTGGAGGGAGGGAAAGGAAACAACTGCTTCAGTGGTTTTGCAAAATGCATTTATCTTTGGAAAAAAATACAGTAACACTTGAAAATCTCAAGCAGTGGATTTGGAAATCAGCAGCATCCATAATTATATACACCTACACATTGGTGGCAGTAGGAAATGAATAAGCATAAATGGAATAACATACAGAATGCAACATGGTGTTGTAATTTTATTCATTAGATTTGACTGGTTAGGAAGTGACAGGTTAAAACAGAAAAAAATGTATTTCCGGCCCTCACTGTGCTTGATATTTTGAATGTCAGCACCAATGGAGAGTTTTTGCTTTAGAGCCACTGAATGCCAGTCTGACAGCCTGACAGTCCCCAATCCCCCTGTCACAAGGAGAGCCGCCATCACCCTCACAACCACAGTAATTGAGCCGCAGCCGGTGACAGTTCCTCCTGCCTGCATCCTATTGGGCTCAACAATCAAACACTGGTGTAGCGCTTTCCTTACGCTGTGTGTTTGCTGCTGGGAGGAAGCAGATTCGGCTGTCAGGGATTCATGGATACAGCAGGATTTTCTTCTAGCGCGCCTTGCCCGCCTTAGCTATCAGCTTCTGAGGCTAACAAACTTACAAACATAGAGGTCTCCCCACTATCTTTTAAGAAATGAACAGTCACAGGTAGTTCTTTTCTTTCTTTGTTTGCTTTTTTTGCTTTGGAAGCATTAGAATAACAGCACCATATGTACTGCTAATTTGCCACCAGTCCCTAGAAGAGTTTGAAAACTTAAAGCAAACATGAATCAAAATTGGAAGGCATCATTTAAATGGCGAAAGAGCAAGCAAGCAATTTCAGGAAGAGAAATCAAGTACTGAAGATAGCATTGCACCACAAAGATAATTCTCATCCTCTTATTTGTATAATTTGGACCGTTACTGTTATTGTCAATGACGACATTGTACTCACCAAGGCATTTTCCAAGATCTCGGCAAGGGGGGATATTGCTAAAAAATAAAGTGCAACATGGCATAGCAGATCCATCCATAAGCCGAACTTTCGACCATACGAGCAGATTGTGTACTCAGTGGTTGGCTGCTTAGAGGAAATACAATGCACACTATTTACTTTTACATACTTTTTTTTTTACATACTTGTACATAAATGACTTTATACTGTATGTTACATGTGCCAGGGATGGTACCAAGGCAACAGGTAATTTCTCCAGGAAAACAATGATGATGATGAGGCAAAATTCAGTTAACTTGGTTAAGTTAGAATGTGTGTTATGGTATTTGATAGTGAGAGTTATTGAGTTTTTACAACACAATGATAGAAAAAGGACCAATGACGCTAAATAAATTGTTGAGACCCAATTTAGACTCTCAGTTTCTGCCAGACATACAAATGGTAATGTCTCAGTGACCCTAAGTGCCATTTAGGTTTATTTATGTCAAAAGCCCAAAAAAATCCCCCCCCCCCCCCCCCCCCCAAACCAAAAAAAAAAAACAAACTCTCCTGAAGACACTATTGGTGTGTGATCAGGGCCTAGTGATTACCAACCAGGCAACTGCCTTGGGCCAAAACCTCCCAGTGAGTGTCAGTGGACTTTTAAAAACTTGATTAATTGCAATTGTGTTGTGATTGATCCTTATGTCTTTTCTTTTAGAGTGGTTCTCAATCACCTAAAAACGCTGCAGCGTTATTCGTTATTCTTGTTCCTTTTTCTCCGATTTCACACAACAAAGTGTGTTAAAAGGTTATGGGGAACACTACTGTACATGTGGGAACAAGTTGTGCAAAGCTCTGTGATGTCTGCAAATTGTCGTCATGTGTGGAGTTGAAGAGAGGTGAGCTTGCTTGGACCTCTGTCACCCCCCCCGTCTCTCCCTGCGGCGTCATTAGCCTCTGCTAGCATAGTTGGATCATTATTATTATGGCATCTCAGGTGTGCGCCTTTTATTTGTACTTCCAAAACAAGTGTATCACATAATCAGTGATGATTGCCTGACTGGCGTTTTAGTTGATCTGCTCTTGATGAGAACAGTCTTAGCATGGGAATAAGGAGCAAGCTGCAGCTTAAAAATGAACTAATAAACTAATTGTGGGAAAACACAATCTTTTATGACTTTGACTCAACACCCGTATGAGCAAAACTCAAGTCATTGTCCATCTTAAACAGAAAAAAGTTGTTGTTGTTCGGTACATTTTTTTTTTTTTTTTGTGTGTGTAATCCTTTTAGGTGAGCAACTGTGTTTTAATCCACAGTCTCTCATGATCCGGCTAAACTCACTTACTGTGAAAACAGGGCATACAGTGAATGATACTTCAAAGCACAGCTGAGGACATTTTTTTCAGACATGGTAACATATCATTTAAGATAACCCTCTAAGCTTTAGTGCTCTCTTAATGCTCATTTTGTTACATGTTAATGCTAGAGGGATATTATCACAAAGTATTACCACAAAGGATGCACCAGTTGTGACAGTCTCGGCCGGTGACACAGGTGTTCAAATTTACAGCTTCGCCAGTAGCCCATGCCAATACTGATGCTTTGGTTGTTGTTATTTAAAAGATGTGAAGTCATAGAGAAGTTGTTGCTATGAACATATATATATATATATATATATATATATATATATATATATATATATATATATATATATATATATATATATATATATATATTTAAAAAAAACAGTAGCTAAATTTACAGCAAACCCAAATGCATGATGTCTGAGAGCAAAAGAAAATGGGGAGGGGGAAATTATAACGCGTAGCACTGTTACTTTTAGTAAGTCACAATCTCATATGTACCATGACATCCAGCAATGATCTTCATATACTTGCCAACATTAGGCTATTCTAGCTAGCTAGTATAGATGATTAGTCCTCTATACCATGATAAGATTTTTTCAGTAGCTCATGATTGAGCAAAACATGTGTTACATCAGATAAAAATCCTCTGCTTTCATAAGTAAATGTCAACTTATGTGCAAAGAAGCTGGTAACGGTCAGCAAGATGAATACTGAACGCTACCTATGCTTGATCGAAACTGTCCAGCATTTAAGACACCAAAAAAGTAGGTGCACTCTTTTAAACTGATGCATGTCATTATATCCCAAAAAATGCAGAGACGAACTCAGGGAGTCCACAGGTTGGATTACTTTGCTGTTTTTCTGTCAGTAAGGTGCTAAAGAAGAAAAATCGACTGTCATCCTCCAAGACACGGTGCTCTGTTATCAGACAGTAGAAGCCAGAATCTCAATTCATCCTGAGGGGTGAGAGCGAGCCGGTCCACAGTTTCCTTTCATCACTTCCCTCCTGCTCTGTCTCTCTGATCCCTCTTTCTCGCCCTGCTCCATCCCTCCCTGGCTCTGTGCCTTTTTCGCTCTGTCAAAGGTGTTTTTACCTCCTGGTGCCTGCACAAGAGTCCATTAACTTGAGACCCGAGCAGAGTGTTTGTTTCAGAAAGGCTTGTTTTTCTCCCCCACTGTAGTTCCTGGTGGCATCGCTCCGGAGTCCCTGACCTTCACCCCGCTCGATGACATGATCTTCCTTAAGTGGGAGGAGCCGGTTGAGCCCAACGGTCTCATCACACAGTACGAGGTAGGATACCTTGTTAGTCATGCAAAAAAAAAAAAAAGAAAAAAACACAATTCACAGGGATACGGCTGCCTTCACATCTCCCACTAATCCTCTCCAGGTGTAGGATGTTATTTTCCCCTTGCCAATATCTATTTTACTCATCCCCCTCAGTACAATGATTCAAATGAAGGAACGATCTCCTCTGCTCACTTTAAACACTGTACCGCTCCACCTCCTTGATTTCCCCTAGGCTTGTTTGTTCTTTCTGTTTCTCGCCCAAATGTTGGTAGCGCACATGAGTCGGAGCCACTAGAGTGGGGAGGACCCACTTTTCATAGTTCATGGGATTTACTGTACACGTTCATATGGTAATGAAGCTGAGGCACAGACCACAGGCTGTAATTACATGGGGGACAGTCACTCTAATTACTTATTTGCCTAAGAGATGCCTCACACGGGGGCAACTTTAAATGTTTCTAATTAATTATTGATGGCCCCATATCAACCGATAGACCTTTGCAGTTTGGGCTTTTCTGCTAGTTGATATGAAGACCCACTATGGCTTAACACACGGTTACCTGACATGAACAGAAACTAGTTCCCATTTGCAGGCTTGGAAAGTGAGGAAGTAGGCAGAGAACTGAGTGCTGCTGTCAGCTTACTCCACATACAGATGAGGTACCCCTTCCCCTTAACCTCCAAACTACTACTGCTCTGGATGTATAAACCTGGACTTCCGAGGCAAATTTTCTTTACCAGTGTTTGAGAATCAACAAAAATAACTAAATATTGGCCAATATCTGCTTGTTGCCAGTGGGGAAACATATATGGCACTGCACTTGGTTTATCCTAACACAGCCATTACAGTCTATATGTGGTAAAAAAAATACCACCTTATTCTTGTAACACAAGTGCATACAAAGCACTGCAGTAACATATTACCTTTTCTATTTCCATTGTGTCCAATGAAAAAACTCATCATTTCCTGTTTTAAATTGTTATCAACGATCTTTGTTTATTAGTTATTAGTTATGTTTGTTGTCATTGGAACACAAGCTATCATGAGAATACAAGTCTTCTCGCTAACATCTGCGACTATAATTAGGCAGGGGCCCCAGTCAGACCAAGGTTTCATCTGGAATCTCAAGGCCATCTCCCACTATCCTCCTGTTTTGTTGTTTGTCTCAGGAAGGTACTGCAATACGCATGGCCTTCAAACTTCATGATAGTCACCCAAGTTGTCAGCTCGTCTAACCCTATCTACACACACAATCTATACACTACTTACAATTCCAACCCATCTGTCAATCAGTCTATCAACCTGGCAACCCACAACCCAATTCGAAAGTCAAGACAGGCCAGCTAACTTAATGTCAGCTGTAGTCAAAATGTCAAGGCAGGATGGCATTCTCCCTAAAAATCCTAAAAAAAAAAGAGTTGAACTGAGCAGTTTCCATCTATAAGGGCTATTCACCAGGATAGTGACCATGCTTTCTTTTTACAAAGCCTCAATTATTATTTGAATGTAGGGCACAGTGGCGGAAAATGATGTAAGCCAACATAAGCTCCCAATGGCACAGGCATGCTGAAGAACAGAAGGGTACTCACAGACATACTCAGTCTAAGAGCCTGCCAAGTTGGCCTCATAAAATGACAACAAGTCATATTCAGTGCACTCAGTGATGACACACACGCATACACATACATGTTTATGCATACCTACTTACAGGCATACAACAACAACACGCACACATAAATTCATACAAACACGCTTATTATGGTCATGAAATACTAAATGATCACAAATATGAATGTGTTTTGGCCCAAAATGTCTTCTGGTGATGATTTGATATGTTGTCATTATGTAAATATAAATGAAAATGGAAAATGGAATTCTGATAAATCATTAATACATGTAATTATTTATTTATTCACTTTTATGTATTTTTATTTATTTCCTACTCCCCCAACCCCACCAAAAGAAGGCGACAATAGTTTGTTATCTGAATGTTGCCAGGTATTGGCCAGTCATCCAGTCATTCAAGCTAAATGACAACTCAACAGTCATTCTGCCGTGTGCCAACACTGTGCAATATGTTCACTCAGAGAGCAAAGCAAATTTTCGCCTTACATCATTGGAGCAAATTTGACTGCTCGATTTTTTTACTACAATTTACTACTAATCATCTCTCAGTTGACTTTATATGCAATCGCGCTACGTCTAAAGTATACAAAAGTAAATAATTGTAGCATGTGTGCACATCAAGCCTCAGGTTCCATTCTAATAGTTTATAGGCACAGACGTTTGCATTATACAGGTTTTGTGGGTAGTTTCATCAGTGTCCTTTGGTTGTCTACCTCAACGAAACCTTAGAAAAAAAACAACGAGGACTGTACAGTTTTAGTGTTATAGCCATTACATTTGGAACATCCCTGTGACGAAGGCGCCATTGTGTTTCTCAACTGACAAGCCAAAGCTACATGCCCGGCACATTTTTATTCAATAAGTTAAAAACATTATTTACTAGCAGAGAAATGTGCATCTTAAGACATTTATGTTGAGCTTAAGTCGGTCGATGATATCAGTCACATACACGGCTTAGGCTCATCTTATGAAACTAAAGTGAAGCCTGTGTTACATCATTGAAGAACAAAGAGTTAAAATACTAAACGAGGCAAGAGCAATCATCTTGTCCCCCTTGATTTACGTCCTGGAGTTAATCAATAACATATATTTCACTTTGCTCCCGACTATTGAGCCATGTATTCATCTGTTTACTGCTCATACTGTTCAGGGTTATGGGTGGCTGAAGACCATTCCAGCATGCATTTGTCCAATTCTGAGGGTTTGACAGAGTTACACATACACATGCACAACACATTTATCAAAATGCAATAAAAGAAGCAACGACATGATGTTGGTCTTCATTCATACTTGTCATCTCCAGCACTTGATAATTTTTCTCTGGCTTCACTTTATCAGCTAATCCAGAAAACTGTGGAAAATCAGGCCACTGGTGCTGTAGAACGAGGATTTGACAGAGAATATACCTGAGTCTGATTATCAGCGGCTAACTGCTGCATTAGATTTATTAGATCTGCGCTGTGAGACGACATCTTTTTGCAGTAGTCGAAAGATTAATTGAGAGATGCTTCTCGTGAGAGAGCCTTTAAATAAAATGCCATCTAAATTTAATCTTTCAGGCAGTGTGATAAATAAGCCGTGAGTCATATTACAAATAGTCTGCAGGGTTAGACAGTAAGATTTGTTCTGACACAACTATGCTTAATTGGGAAGTACTTACTATGACCTAATTTGAACACATGCTGAGATGAGCATAAGAAAAAGCAAAACTCTAACTGATAGTTATAAAAATTTGATAAATTTAAGTGCTCGTAATGGGTCATAGTTTTTTTTTTACTAGCGCAACAGAGATAGTGATGTCGGCAAGTCATCGGTCCACAACTTAAATCCAGACCAAAATATTTCAGCATCTTTTTGTTGATTTTCCATGAAATTGGATACAGATACCTATGTTCCCATGGATGGATTGTAATAAAGTGGATCCCCTAAATGTTCTAGCCCCATCATTAGATCATCATTTAAACACATCCAGGTCATACAGATTGGCCTTAACTGGACTCTGTGTTTAGCGCTAATCAGCAAACGTTAGCATAAAAACATGTTAAACAAAGATCATGGTAAACATTACATGGTAAACATCATAGCTGCTTAGCACTTGCATGTTACCATGCTCTCACTAGCACTAAGCACAAAACATCATTGTGTCTAATAGGTGCTAGTATGTAAACCTTTGTCTTTTTTCATTTCTTTGCCTGCTTCCAGATCAGCTATCAGAGTATCGAGTCGTCAGACCCAGGCATTAACGTGCCAGGACCTCGCCGCACAGTGTCCAAGCTGAGGAATGAGACGTATCACATGTTCTCTGGCCTGCACCCTGGAACCACCTACCTGGTGTCAGTAAGGGCCCGAACCGCCAAGGGCTTCGGCCAGACGGCGCTAACTGAGATCACCACCAACATCTCTGGTGAGGCCTTGTGCTGACTCATGTACCTGCTGTGCTGAGTTCACCTCAGTGTATGTGTGTGTGTGTGTGTGTGTGTGTGTGTGCATGTGTGACGCAAAATGAGGACGTAACCAATTCTAAACCAAAAATGTAAGGACCTTTTCGGTAAATTAGGACATTTTGGATCTTCACAATTTCAAAGGGCTTCTTGAAGGTTACAACTTAGATTTAAGGGTTAAGTTTAACATAGTTAGGGTTAGGGTCAAAATTAAATGCATTATATCAATTTGGGCCTCCCAAAAATAGATTTAAAAGTGTGTGTGTGTGCATGAAGTCTTAAATGGCAAACTCGAATAATTAAACAATGTTCTTGTACCATGTGTAATGTATCCCAATAGTGCAAAATTCATACATTGTGACTATGCCAAGCAAAAAGTGTTTCTACTCAAAGCAGACGACAGCAGTTACTGTCTTGTGTGAAATTACTTGTAATACTGCTCTTTTGAAGAGCTTTTGATTCAATTACACATATACTTTTACATTATACAAATTCTCTTCATTTTCTCTCAGCCAAACAGCTTTCAGACATGCATTTTCTCAGCTTGATGAAATGACAGCGGACCTGAATTACAGCCAACTGCAAATGTTCCATTTGAATGGCTTGGGTGAAAACAGCTTTGTTCAGCCGACATCACCGCAAACTGAGTCGGTGTTTATCATTCAAAGGCGACGCAGCAGCTGAGAAATTAGAGCAGCAGTGTTTGTCAGTGAAAAGGTTGCCGGTATGGATCTTGAGATCAGTCTGGAAAATGTGCCTGTAGGGAATGTGGTACACTCTCATCTACAAATGGGTATCTGTGAGCCGTTTCACTAATTGTGTTTACTGAGATGAAACATCAAATGCTATTGTGATGTTTTCCCAGTAGAAATTACTGGGAGTTATTAGAGAGTGTGGATTATTTTATTTTTTTTTTCCAGGAATTCATACTAAAATAGTGAAAGTAGGCTTCTCAAACAGGTCACCATGTATCACTTTCTCCTTTTTGCTTATTTCTGGATATACATCAGTATAAACCTCTTGATGCTGCCAGGGGAAAGGGAAGAGCTGCTATTTAAAGCCTTTTTTTTCTGTTGTTCAGATGCCAAAAACATTCTAGGTTTACATGAAGCTGTCAAGGGTCTTTAGTCGCCATGTCAGTTTTGAATGTTTGTGTCTCAGAAGCTAAGTCAGAAGTAGCATGACATACATTTTTTTAACCATGAATAAAACACAAAGATCTTTTTGAGGGAAGCTCTTAGAATAAATGATTAACGTAGACTACTTCGATGTGTTTTACTGCAATCACTACATTGATACAGCTGCGATGTGACTGTACATTGGAATAACATTGGTAAAAAAAAATCAGGACATACACAGTGTGATCTAAATGGATCATCACATTTTGGATATAGATACATGGATACAGATTTAGTCAGTTTGCCTGTTAAACAACTTGTGCAATATATCATATTATGTTAATAATATGCCTGTTTTTTGCCCTTATTTTGAAAAAGACAATAGGCCTACCAGGGCTTAATTTGTAAATCCAATTCCTGCAACACAGCGACGGTTCTGTTCTGGCAGGTCAGATCTGGAGCGCATTGGACAGCGCCTTGGGGCTAGCAGTTAACAAATATAAAATTGTCTTCTTTACAAACTGAGCATTATTTATTTACGTGTACTAATTAGAGCATTCACAGTAATCACTCAAAATCAGCAGGGAGAGGTGCGTGGTAACCTCTGATTAACATTGCTGTTTCCACTCGCTTTCTTCCCCTTTTTTCTCTCACCTTGACTGTCCCTTCACCTCCCTGACGACTTGTCTTCCCATGTTGATAGACTGCTGCAATGAAGGGAAATGGAATACATACAACTAGAAAAAGGCAGCAGGCTGTTTGTCTGTCTGTCTGTATGTCTGCCTGTCTGATTGATCGGCTCCGATCCATTTCAGTGCCATGGACAGCGTTGCAGTTTCATGGCTATGCGCGCACAACTTAAATTTACCGTATGCCTACTCGTTTCATCATTTCACAGCACAAACGCCCCTCTTCTCGTGGGGTTTACAGTGATCATATGGCAAACTATTTAGACACTAAAGAGCATAAATCACGTGCCAGCATAGCACACATTTCGTCCACAAAACTTACAGCCTTGTGTGACATCACCATTCCTTCTCTCTATTTAAAATCAGTCAATTTGTTTGTATGGGAAATAAATGGAAAGGATAGAAACATTTGAAATAATACAACATTTATTTGATATTGACCAAGGGGGTGCAGGATCCTATTTAAATGATGCCCGTCCCAATCTAGGTGGTCCCGGATCCTGTCCGGTCAGGATCAGGCAAAAACTAAGCCCCAATATCTACTCCCTCTTTCCTTTGTTAAAAAAAGTACATTGGAATAGCCAAACTTAATGCACTTTTTACGTGACCTGTATTAAACTCAGTGTGCATGTAAACTTACTGTGCCATCTTTTAAGCCTTTAAGGATATGATAATGTGTTCTGATAATAAGTGTGCACAATTTGTAAACTCAAGAGCACAGTTAAGAAGTTTTCGCAAACATTGTTTTACTCGTCGAAGGAAGATTTCATGAATTCCCCCAAACGTTGCACAGGGTGACAATGCTGAGATAGCTGAAAGAGCCGTGAAGTCTGTGACGAGAGGAGGTCAGTCAGGGGCGATCCAGAATTTGTTCATTCACCCAGGCGATCAAGGTTCAAGTCCTGTGAGAAGCAGGTTGTCTTAAAACCTAACTGAGTAGTTTTGACACATTTATTCTGTAACGGACAATGCATGTTTGTTTCTGCTGACTTGACCAAGGGATGAGAACAGGTAGGTTAAGACTGGTCAATCTGTTAGACAATTTGCTGTGATACTGGGTTGTATATTACCAAGTAGTAAAGTAATAAAGTATGTTAAGGCTACTCAATTTTTTTTTTGGTTCTGCATGTTATATTTGCTTTTTTTTGTCACAATGGCAGGTCATCAGGTCATATAAATCACCTGTATTGTAATGGCCTCACCCTGCTCCATGCTGCTGGTGCAGAGCTGCACAGGTGCGATAGATGTTGCTGTACTCGGCTATACATGATATTGTTGATGCCAAAATAATGGAGCTCCAGCTGACTGGTACCAGATGATTAAAGTTTTATTTCTTGAAACATATCAATAAAAATGAGCTGTACTGGATCCAAACAACAGGAATTTCTTTTATTCGAAGTAAAAACCCACACTGTAAACAATGCAGCCTGTTCTCCATCCCTCCTTATTATCTGTACCTGTTCCGTCTGGTTTAGCCTCTGTGGGCTTCACAGCTGTCAAGGTATACAGTTCAACCTACAGTACCACATGCTCTCTCCGGGCTGCGCTGTCAGAAAAGCCCAGTGGGGGAAGCCGACTCCTGCTACCATTTTTGCAGCGAGCATGAGAGTGTAATGTTGCACTATTAGTCTTTTCATAATTCATGCTGGATTTAACCACCTAACATGCACTGGCTGCAACGATCCCCGACACCGCTGCGTACACTGCAGACCTCAGCTGCTGCGTGCAAGCTCGAGTGTGTGTTTTTTCGGGATGACAGGTTACACAAGCTGATTTTTACAACAAGCGTTAATGCCTTCGACGCAGAAACGTTTCCCCTCCCCTTCTGGAGCCTTTTTTTTTTTTTTGTTTGAGCTTATCTGCCGTACCAGGGTAGCCATTTGCTTCACTACATACTCCAGTTAATTCTCTCCCTGTAGTAAACAGAGATGGGAACACTCAACCTGATTGTCCCCAGAGCTTTGCTGAGGTTGTGCAGCTTTGAGATCTGTCCTAATTATATTATAAGGGCCTCTTGTTTTCTCTGTAGTTGGCTGCTGTTTCGAGTCATCATCAGTCAGTGGCACTGTGTGGGAGGCCTCCACACACTGTAGTACACAGGGGACAAGTGCGGGTAATGAATAAAGATAGCACACTCTATCTTTACTATGTAAGGGTGGATAAAATACTAAAATATGCAGGCAGAAGTGCAGCTGCGTGTCTTTTTAAACTCTTGAATAAACAACCTATATTTGATCTTTCTTATGAAATGCAAAAATGAAGCGCTCAAAATGGTTCAGGTTGGCCTCCGCAGTATTTCAGCTTTCTTTTGACACTGCCTTAACCCCCCCTGTGTGACTTTCCCACTTCATTTCTTCTCTCAGCTCCGGTCTTTGACTATGAAGACATCCCCTCTCCGCTGAGTGAGTCGGAGAGCACCATCACTGTGCTGCTGCGACCTGCGCTGGCAAGAGGGGCTCCTGTCAGGTACAACTAATACACTGTTCACTCCTACGCCAGCATTCATTCGGTGCTCATCCGCACTGTGATATTTATAGCCGCAGTCAAAAAGAGCTCTCCTGAGCAAATGGTTCTGGAGGCTTGTTGCACGGCAAATACCAATTTTATGAACATATGTGAAGAACTGGGTTTTTTTTTTACTTAGGTTTTGTACAGATTGTATAAAATGAAATTATTTGAGTAATTAATTATTAAGCAGGGATCCTGTTACTTCCATCTGGCGGTCCACATTTGATCCTATTGTGATTGAGTACTGTAGTATTGAATCATAAAGAAGAATGAAAAAACAACATCTCTCTCTCTCTCTCTCTCTCTCTCCCTCTCTCTCTCTCTCTCTCTCTCTCTCTCTCTCTCTCTCTCTCTCTCTCTCTCCCCCTCTCCTGAAACTTGACTCACCCTGTCAGACAGCTTTGGAATGACAGCACATACCAACCAATCATACATTGACTGGTTGACAGCTGTGTCACTCTAACGAGCGGCACACTCCAATTTCAGTCAGGAATCCAGGTGAAGAAAAAAAATTGAGGCACTAGGCTTTGAGAAAAAAACTGGAAAAGAAAGTCCAATCCTTCGTGGAAGGATAAACTCCTCTGGGTCAGACATACCTGTGAGGCAAGCCTCGGTCAAAGACAAACAAAACAAACTCTCTAAAGGTGGCCATGAATATTGATTCCCCCGGAGAGCTACTGACATTGCTATTGGATAAAATAGACAAACAGTACATCATTGAATTCTTTCAATGAATTTTGCATTTTGATGTTGGAATTTAGTCACTGTAGCACATATGACAGAGCATAATATGACTTGACCAATAAACATTGTTCAAGGAGCTTTAAAAAATAAAGCTGTTAAAATTGCTTATGGTTTATTTAGGTACTGTTGTGTATACACTTTATTATAGAGTACATTTTTTTACTGTGAAACCTCTTGAAAGAGTACGTGAGGCATTCACTCCCAGGTCAAATGATAAATGATTCATGAGTGTGATCTGCTGCCTTCCACTGTCGCCTTTTTCCATGTTTTTCCACATTTCATGTAAGAATGGTGTCATTCTCCATTTCAGCAAAGTTTTAATGACATTTATTAGATTAGATTATCTTTTTTTTTTTTTTTTTCTTTTTGTCCTCAGTAGATTTCAGCTACTTTCTTGAAGGGGGAAGTGTGGTTCCATGTAACTTGGATCTTAATTGTTTGACAATTTTGACATTGTTTTGACCATCATTCCTTTAATTATTTAGAATATTGTGCACCATGTTCACCCCTAAGCTACCAAGGAAAATGTTTACATGCTTTAAGAAGATGGAATCCGAGAATATAATTTTTTTCTTGAATTAGTCAAACTGATGGCAGATATTTTGATAGTCTATTACTGTACATTCTGAAGAGATGCACATATATGATGATGTTTTTAACATTATTTTGGAGTACTAAATACCATACTGTCCTCCCCCAGTGCTTACCAGGTGGTGGTGGTGGAAGAGGATGGTTCCCGTAAGGTGAAGCGGAGGGAGCTGGGTGCTGTCGACTGTTTCCCCACACCAAACTCCCACAATGAGGCGCAGGCCAAAGGGGCGCCACATTACTACACAGCTGAGCTGGCTCCCAGCAGTCTGCCAGAGGCCACCCCCTTCACCGTGGGTGACAACCACACTTACAACGGCTATTGGAACAGCCCTTTGGACCCCACCAAGAACTACCTCATCTACTTTCAGGCCACCAGTAACTTCAGAGGGGTGAGAACTGCTAAGATGCCTGACGAGGCTTTTGCTTCTGGTGCTCAGACGCACTGCTTTTATGTCTTAGCAACCTTGACAGTCAGTTTAGATTTGCGTCGAGCAAGCCAGAAGCTGGGAGGCAGTGTGCTGGCAGCGCTACAAGAGAGGAAGCAGTCTTCTGCATAAACAGGGCTTTATTTATCACCAAATGGGCTGATGTGTGTAATGCATTTTTAGGACGACTTCAGGTCGATTGTTTCCTCTCTGGTGAATCCTCAACTTGTTAATGTTGCATCATTTCTAAACGAAAAACCCTCAAAAACATCACAAGAGCCAAGTGGCCAAATTAATCTTAACTGCTTTTCGGAAGATAATTACATGCAGAATACGATGTGTACTCCTGCAATTTTTTGTAATGGTCCGGTTGTCAGATTCTCTCATATTCAAGCTTTTCAAAAACTGTAAGAATTGTTTCTTTCTGCAGGGAGAATCAAACACTGCCTCCCAGGCTTAAAACCATCTGAAAAGCGACTCCTCGAGCAATTTAAAAAGTGACTGAAGCATGAATAAGGAATGTGCTGGCCTGTGTGCACAGAAGCAGTGAAAGTAAATGCTGTTTAATTCATTAGGGCCATATGGAGCTTATGTGTGCCTGCCTGTCTGCAACTTCTCATCTAAATATCGGTGTCTGAGTACTCAGGGGATGCTGCCAGCGTCCCCTGGGAGCTGGTAGGTGGCTCTTCGGAGCTGGAGTGACTGCAATTAGCCTCTGGACGGGGTCGGAGCAGACACGCTGAGTCATACGGAAATCTTGATCATCTGATCTGAAATCAACATTGAACTTTTCCCCTCATTGACCGCCGTTCTTGATAATTCTGCCTTAAAACCGAATTAAAAGCTCTGTTGGCACAACAGCTCTGGGACAGAACTCAGCCAACACAACAGACCGAATAATATCATTCATGTTGAGGATTTTCTTTTTTTGTCCTAACATTATCATATCCAGTCCATTTCCTCAACTATAGCTGTGTTTCACGAGAGATTGGCTGCACAGAGATAGAGAAAGAGAAAATTATTTTGACAATTACCCCGGATAAATTAGATGTACGGGGCTTATTGTGGACCATGAGCCGCTATTGAATTGAAACAGTAATTGCTTTGGCAGATTTGCCTTCAGTGGGGCTTGAAAGATACATGATTGGTGCTGCCAGTTTCTTTTGATACACACAAGGAGGAAAAACACACCATTTTTCTCTAATATCTCGATTGCTGCTATCTATTACACTAAAAATAAAATACCAGCACGCTGATATTTCATTTTCAGCCCTCTGTTGAGTTTATCATTACTCATCATCTGGGATTACCTGTCACTCATCACAGTTTTCGCTTGCTGGATATGCTGGCATGTGCACTGGGTAGTGTTGGGTTTCTTATTTGTTTCTGATCCAGCTCCAGATTGGCAAACCAGCCACATTCAATCAGTTAACAAAAAGTGTTATTGACAGTTGTATTTGTCCGTGAAGCTGTTTGCATCAGCAATAGCTAACTGACTTTAAATCTGAATGTAAGTAACTTGCTAAAACACTATGTTATCCTGTAACAGCAGTGTCTGACTTGCTGTATTGTGTGTGGTGGGTGAACCTTTAAGTCAACAAACCCACAGAGAGTTCTAGTATTGTAAACAAAGCTAAAAGTCACACTAGGGTAAAAGTAAAGATATGTAAAAATCTAAAAAGTAAAAGTCTAAAAGTATACTGATATTCAATGTACGTATCAAAAGTAAAAACAAGTTATGTTTTCACTTACATAGATGTATAAACTGCATACAATGAGTCGACCGATTATAGGCCAATATTCAGTAGGATTGGGCCATGTCTTCCAAATTTGAATATGACAATACTGAAACATTTCAATGGACAATGACATCATTTTTGCTGGTTATTACTATGTTTCTGTATATAAGGTAGTGTGTCCCCCCAGAGTTGCTATAAAGCTGGAGTAGCTCATCAGCTAACCATTGCAGTCTATAATACTTTCCACAGTTGCTCTGACGTCGACTGTCTCACCCAGCAGAGTTACACACCAACAGCAGCTCGTAGAATAGAACCACTGCTGCAAACAATGTAACCAAGCACCTTGGGCTAGCCTAGCCTACCGCGAACTAGGTCGGTTTAACAAGAAAATACTAAACGGGACACAGGCATGTAACGTTGAGCAGCAACAAACTTTACTTTGTCTCCCACATCTCTATACGCCACAATGCAAACAACTACTGCCTGGTGGGGGGGATGATTTCTAAATCACAATGTTGTGATGGCATCGGTTATAGACAATATAATCGTTTATTGGCCTGACCATCAAGTTGGGTCACCAGACATTGTCAACAGTCAACACAATTTCTGATTAAATAAAAATGATAATTGATAAAGATAAATAACATGAAGTGGTGACCAAAACTGAGCTAATGAGAGAGTGAGAACTGGACTGAAATGAATAAATAAAAACTTTTCTCTAGGTGTGTAAATGGTCAAAAGCATATTCAAATGACCAATTAAAATGTAATAAAACTCTATGTCAGTGCATAGAGCTTGTTCAGCTGTTCTCATGCAGCCCAAAATATCAATTAATGCTGCTTCAATTAAACTCTCAATCATATCATATTGATATTTTAAGCTGATCAACTCAGTTGTTAATCAGGAACCACTCAGAATGAAAAATAAGGTCTGCAGCATTTGAAGGCTGTCAATGTGCTATATTATAAAAATATCATACCTCCGTTTGCTCATCTTATTTTCTGGCTGTAGATCAAGACTGCGAACGCTAAGTAAGCTGCCTGTCTAGTCTGGCGTTCATGTTCTCACATACATCAAAACTTTATTACACATCCCGACTGAACCTTTGAGTTCTTGATATTTTATAACTACATTTGCTTACAACCTCGGTGGATTCTGTAAGGGATTAGAAAGGATTCAGATTTGATAAGCAGATCCAAAACTGGAATCAGATCTGATAAAATGATTAAAAATCCCACCCAGGGATGGGGATTCTTCAACATACTGTATATTCCTCTTCTAAACAAGATCGGCGGCTCAGCTGCATTAAATTGCTACTTTGACAAGGATTGGGGTTTCTGTTCGAAAAGGCTAAAAACCCACCTTGACAGAGGGCAAGATGACACATGACATACTACCTGCCTCTGCTTTAATAACCCCTGGGTGGGAGTAAATATGACTTATCTGTCACTGTTAGAGATGAGAGGAGATGAGAACCCACTTGAAACAGATTTCCAATTAAAAAGGTAATTTGGCAACCGTTTTAGGTGAAAGGGTTTTGACTCCAATCTCAGAGCACAGATTAGCATAATTGCCCATAAAGGCTGATTTAACTTCCTTAAATCTTAATTTGGGAACATGGCCCTCTATCTCTGGGATAAAGGTGGCTGTTTTTTGGGGGGGTGGGGGGGCTGCTGGAGCCAATCAGGGAACTTCGGTGCAGGACCTTACTCGGTAAAGGGGAGCGTAGGTCTGTCGTATCACAAGGAGATGTCATCCTCTCGGAAATTTCAATTACTTCCTCCGTGTAGCAAAGGTCTGGGTGACTTTGACACACACGGCTGCCTGCATTGCAACTTTTTAGACAAGGTTGTGGATTTCGGCAGGCTGACTCATAATTAACTTACACCCTGGTGTTTCCCCCCCCGTTCTAATCATTGTTGTTGTCATGCTACCAAGCCAAATGAAATAACTCCCTTTCTTTTACTCACAGGAGACCAGAATCAACTGCATACGGATTGCTCGCAAAGGTAAAACTTTCCTTTTCAATCTTGAGCGTCTTTCATATAACAGTTTCACATCAGTAAGTCTTATTCACAGTGATAATGATTCTGTATACCTTTAAAATGGCTACCATGAATATCAGATAGAGAGGTGGTTTACAACACTAAACAAGATGACGGCGCTCTTCTTTTAGTGCAGACGAAGCCTCGGCTTTATCGCGATTGCAAATCTTGGAGAAGGTTAAAGTTAGAAAGAGCTGAAGTGAAAAAAGAAACTTAACGTCCTGTTTCAGAAGTAAGAAAGCCTCAAAGTCATGCGACAAAACAGAAAAAAAAACATGAAGATAATAATGGCACAATTTAAAAAGAAAAAAAAAAAAAAAAACATTTGTAAAACAGAATTCAACCCTGAAACATTTAGACAGCAATGCTATTTTTTTACTCATCTTTTGCTTGTGTTTATAAAGTATTTCTCCTTTAATGGCCTTTAACAGACAAAAACCATGTCGGGTTAAATGCTACCAGCTCAACAGAGCGAGTCGGACAGAAGGGACCAAACAGTGCATCTGTTTCTGACGGCAGAGATCACAGCTAAATATTTTGGGAAAAGAAAATGTGGAGAAAGTATTTGCGGATATCATGGATATGAAAGAAACTTTATCACATTTGTTACTGTCACTATTCAATGATCCAGTCAACATGGCACCATCGTTACAAGCTTTCACATCTCCATTATAGACTTAATGAACAGATAGAAGTCAAATTTTGTCCTCGGTTGTTGCTACTACGAGCAAGTGTATTACCTCTAATAAATGCTAAGGCAGGGGAATGTTGTTTGTGTCTACCTTTAAGCCACACAGATTTAAACTCCAAATAGTGAGTGCTGTAGCAGATAATACTGTGTTTTCAAATATGGATAGTTGTCTTTGGAACATGCTTAATTTTCTCTAAAAACAAACAAATTAAGTAATGCTGGATGAGAAATTGTGGTGGAAAGCTAATGGACCAGTGGCTTTCTAGCCAAGAAGTGCAAAGGAAGACTTTCAATTCAGTCACATTCAAACTAATTTCTGATTTTGTTTTGGGTGATATTTTCCCCAAATAGCTTTATAATATATTTCCATGTTTGCTTCCCTTTTGTGCAGAGAATTAACTGTTAATGATGCATACACAGACTGTGGAAGGAACCATTCAGTCATGAGTTCATCATTAGTGCAATGGAAGGATGACATATGTGGCTTTTTCTGATCATCTATATTAGATGTATTTAATCACTTGATTGAAAGCAATTGGAAATGCTTGTTGTCTGCATAAGCCAAAAACTATTTCCAGCTTCCTGGTTTACTTCCACAGTGAGGCCCACTGCAGCTGAAGAGGTGTCCTGTTTTATAGACATCTCTTCTATAATGGTGGTCTATGGGGAATAGGCCTTTTGAGCCGGCTGTCACTGGGCGCCTATTTTCAGACGGTATTCACCTCTACCCTTTTCAAAATCCCTGTCGCTATGGGAAATGAGGAAAAAAAACAAACACAAAAGAAACACCTCCAGGGTAGCAACCCATACCCTGAAAATGGCAAATTACTCTCACACTAAACTGTTCGGTAACGGTATATGCCTAAACATGCTAGCAGCGCTAACCTTAACATTTGCAGAGATTTGAGCTATTTCAATGGCAGAGCTCTCCACCACATGGACACTGTCCCTGTACCTCACAAGCTGATTGTGATTGGTTAAGAGAAACGAGACAGAGCCCATATCAGAATGAGAAACTGTGGAGCAAGACATTTCTTCCAGCACTTTGCAGTGGCGTGGGACATACACAGCTCTCTAAAAGGGTTAATCCACCAGTTTTACACAAGTGTGTTTATAGGTCTTGGCAAGCACGACTGCCTATGTGAAAACAGGTGCACACAGACTTTTTTGGCTCCAGAGGAAGCTGCATGTTATCTGCCTAACTGCCTCCAGTGATGTCACTCAGTAGCTAAGTTTGATTGTGGGTCACGAAGGCTAAAAAGCAGCTGAAAAGCAGTCCACTAGTCTAGCATTGCAATATGGATAGCTTAAAAAACACATGGTCACAATCAATACAGCAGAACAGTCACCTGTATATGTATATATAGATCACCTCTTTGAGTCCAAACATTCTTTTCCCTGTTCCACATCTGGTGCCTGCATTACCCACAATGCAATTTAGCACCGAGCGACATCAAGGGAGGCAGTTAATCAGATTGTGTGCAGCCTCCTCTGGAGCCACAAACCGTTTATTATTACTTTTTCCACATAAGCAGTATTTCTCCACAAGCCATGTTAACACACCTTAATGTGCACATTTGGTGGAGTTGTCCTTTAATATGTCCTCGAAACTGCATTTCTTCTGCTTTGTGGTAGCCACCAGTGACTGATTCACTTGCATTATTAAAAGGCACTAACATTTACCAGCAGTAGCCACATGTCACCAAATCAACCCAGGATCATAACTTTAAAGGTTGTGGATGTAAATTATTCGCTCGTCAGCTTTATTCAGGTGTGGGTTTGCTGGGTTCTTGGTGACAGCTTTACAACACGGATCCTGGGGGCTGATACGTTAACAATCGAGATTTTAACAAGCCCCTAGTTGAAACCTTTCATCTGAGCCACTCATTCTGAGGTGAAATTGAAGTAAATCATCCTAACCCAGTTGGTATTGTAGGATTTGGGTTCCATTTTGGAGATCTGCTTTGTGGTGGCCGCACGTCTGTCTGCACTGAAATGGAATCCAAAATTATACTGGCTCATAATGATAGTAACTAGTTCGAATAATAAGGTAATAATACTTGTTTAAGATTTAATGTGGTCTTGCAGTGACGTATCCCCATGTCTCACCTTTTCTACTGCTGGATAAAATGTTACCATTATCTATTGTAATGAGTGGCTGAAAATAAGAATTCTGAATTCTGCAAATGCTTCTAGAATAGCAGAGCAGCAGCACCGGGGTGAGACGGAGGCCACCGCTTGTCTCCTGGCTAAAATAATGTTGAATGAGTGAAATAGTGCTTCTCTAGGTGATCTTAACCACTGCAGGATTTTGTTGCGGTCTCAACAATGTGAAACGGCGTGCATGTGAGGGAATTGGGCAGTTATCCCGGATCAGGTAGCTGTTCAGGGGGCTTTGACACAGACTTAGTTTTGTTTTGGGTGCTTCGCGAAGGAAGCCCCCTGTGCCAATCTCCCCCTCAACAGAGACACCGCAGGAAAGGTGAAAGCAAACATGCATCCATGTCTTCACTCTGTTCCTGTAGAATCACTGACACTGACATTTTGGCAAAGCCCTCCTGGGCTCTGATGGCTTTGAAACCCAGAATGCGGCAACGTATCCTTTTCTTTTTTTCTCCCTGGGAGAGGAAGCGACCAGGAGTGTTTGCTTGAGAGGCAGACACAGATAGAAGGCTCTCAGTTCAAACAATTGGGGAAGGAGGGGGGTGGGTGGGGGCGAAGGATGGAATGGAGTTGTTTCCCCCCTTTCCTCCCCACTGAATTATGTCTGAAGTTTGTAGTGCTCTTGAGAAAGGTGGCAGTTAAATTGGATTCCTCTCCCTGAACTCTTTCTTATCTGAAGTGCGATGACATCAAAGAACCCTGCCTTATATTATTGTCTGCAGGCGTGTCACGAGAGCAGAGGAGGTGAGCTGCAGGATTTTTTAAAGGAGCCATTTTTTTTTTACAGTAGGTGTGCATATATGACTGTGGCAGGCAGGCCCAGAGCAGATGTGACTCCAGTTCCCTTAAAGGTGGCACAAAGGTCCCGTTGAGACTGTTCCTGCCTGTTTTTCATTTCCTCTCACCAGCTTCCCACACACAGATGCTGCCAGCTGTGTTCACCAGAGCGCTCGGCCAAGCCGCTGCAGTGGAGGGCAACTGTTTTTTTTTACTCTCTTCAACAGCCGGGCCTTCTTCTTTGTTTTTTTTTTTTGTGTGTGTGCGCAGATGAAATATGGGCAACCTTAGCTGACACTAAAGAACAGTGTGAACATGTTCATTGCAAATCAAATCATCTTGAAAGACACAATTCTGCCAAAAGAAGAGGCTGTGATTCATGTCAGCTCAGCCAGGAGAAAAGCATTAAATTCTCATTTAGCCTTTGCAGCGTTTGAAAAATCTGTGTGACAGCTCAATGGAAGGACATCATGCCATAAATACCTAAATTGTTTATTTCAGGGCTGCAGAATATATCGCTTTAGTACTGAGTAGCGCAACAGTCACATCACCGGATGCAGTGTCATGTAGTGCAAATTAACTGAAACCTTTTTGCTGCTTGGCACATTGGACCATTCTAATTTCTGATGAACAAGAGATGTCTGGTATTATAACATGGAGTCAGATTCAAGGGTTCTTGGATACGTGGGTGTTTTACTCTTGTGAGCGACATGCAGGTTCTGCATGCATAGAGAACCGCAAGCTTCCTTAATCAGTTAATCAACAGGGCCTGCTTTGATTGTATAATAAAATGCACTTTGATCAAGAAGACAAGATCACCCAATTTTTTTTATGTATACATTATCTACTCACCCCAATATCCATGGAAAGTCGGGGGAGTTTTCGTAGCCAAAAAAAACATTTCTTGAGCTTCGCAGCGATGCAGCATTCTCCTAAAGAATCTTTCTCCTAGAGCAGGAAAGATAGCAGTGACTGCCATGCAAGGTGCCGACTTGCACATCAGGAGCAGTTTGGATTTTAATATCTTGCCCAAGGACTCTTCAACATGCAGACCAGGGGAATCGAACCAGCGACCCTCCAATAACAAGACGCTGGCTCTACCCCTGAGCGACAGCTGCCACTTTTTAGCAGCTACAGTGAAGATTTCGGCTTTAAAAAGGGCGTTTAAAAGGTTCTAACAATATGGGGGTGCATAGAGTAGTAGATAATTATTTTATTTTATTTATTTATTTATTTTTATTTTTTTTGCATGAACTTATCATTTAAGTCTTCCCAAACATTCAAGTTAACCAGAGGAAAGTCATGTCATTTGCATTAGATAACATAGCTTCAAGTGTTAAATGTGACAAAATATGTAAATGCTGTTTAAGCATTTGATATACAGGTTGAAGCTGGTTCTACACTGCCGTTTACGAGATGAAAAAATAAAAGCTTCCAGCAGCTCAAGGGGCATAATGTCTCCTTTTCCCCAGGCAAATTTTTAATGTGAAACATTTGAGCAAATGTTCAGGGTCACTGACATGAGCCGACATTGATTTTAAAAAAAGAACGCTAAACAGCAGAGTGGACATTTTTGGCTCTTTAGATTTGATATGTTATTTTATAATTTCAAATGGGTACATACTGACACATTTACAGGAACAGAAAACAACACAAGACAACATTTTAAAAAAAGAAAAGGAAAGAGGCAGAAAAAGTTACCCATTGCTAACTCAAGCATTATTTATTTTTCAAGTGCTATGCAGGGTAATTAGTACACAAATCCACATCTACACACACATCCATACACTGCATATACAATTGCATTGGCAAAATGCGGCAACAAATCTGCACATGTACATTATGCTTAATTTATCTACAATTATAGTGCAGGTAATTCCAGCCTCCTGCAAGGCTGTTGTTCATGCTTGTTGCTTTTATTTGTTTTATATGCGAACACTGTCTTCTTTCACAAATGTGTTGAGGAGTCTATTTACAGTACATTGCCTTGGCACTGATTAAAAAACAAACAAAATAGAACAAAAAAAAAAAAAACAGAAAAGCAGAAGTGATTAAGGAGAAAACTACTCATAGCAGGAATGTGGCGAGTGTGACGCGGCTCTTTTGGAATAAGCACTGTGGAAATGTACTCCACAGTGAATTTAGTGACTGGACTATTAAAGTACAGTTCACAGTAAGCGTGCCTAAGTTGTCTTTCCTCTGGTCTGCCTAATGAACCACAGACCAATTATAAATTATGATGACACGTGCAACCTAATACCTATTCTTTTTTTTTTTTTTTCTAACCTCTCCTCTCCTGGATTTCCCTGCGTGACCATTGCGGGACTTTTCGGTGCAGCGAAATCAACTGTGATAGCCAATTTCTAAATATGGCCCTAAAAGCAGAATGACTCACCCAGCTTGATTCGCGTGATTATGGCAAGTCTGTTAGGCTGTATTGTCTGCCAGGCGCTATAGTAACCACCAATCCACAGCTTATCGAGCCAAACTCAGCATTCTGCCTCACTGTAAGGCTTTTTTTTTTTTTTTTTTTTTGTCCTCTTTTCAGTCACAGACAAATGCCAATAACTCCCCCGTGAAGCATCAGCGCTTTGTTAAAATACAGAGATGTTGTCCAATTCAGTTGTGCTGCCAAGCTCACCGAGAAAGGCCTGACAACCTTAAATGATTGTATCTCCTTGCGTTTCGTTGTATTCCCCGTCTTATTTGTTTTCTCATCAGCTGGCTCGTTAACGAAGAGCACGCCACCAGATGTGTAATAATACTGCTTCAGTTCATTCAGACCTAATAGCAATTTTTCACCTTTGTATAAAAAAAGACAACAGGGACCCGGGATGATTCACGGAGAGGGAGTTTTCATGCTCTTGGCGAGCTGCGATGGCGACGCAGACAGAAATGCGCCGCGACTGTGACATATGGGTGGGAGGGAAATGGCTGCGGAATGAGCGCATGCATCAGCTCAGTGAGATAACCAGAGCGTCGCCTCTCACAAGCCAAACACGTTTAGCTCCTCTTTGTAGATGCTCGCGTTGCTCGTATCAGTGTGCTGACATCGTGTTCAGGCTCTTTCTGACACTGTTTAGTGAGCTCTTTATTCCCTTAGCGCCTCTAGACATTTTATATGGTAATACACTAGCTTGCTGACTAGTTAGTCTTTTTAAAGCTCTTACTGGATATGTGAAGACATCTAACGCACCTCACTCTTTCCTTGGCTCGTGAATTATCCCGGGGGTGGTAACACCACAGAGTGATGATCCTTATCCTGTCAAGGTCAGAATTACTGTAGGAGACTCAGTCAGGATCTGCAACAACGGCAATCTGTTTACATGTGTTCCGACACTGTTTACAGTGGTAACACTTTGTTTTACAGGTCAGCAAATTTCATGTTAGGTATGTGGTAATTACCAAGTGAAATATTAGACTTTTTTTTTAAATAACCCATTATTAGCGCAATAATTATCAAAATGTGCAAGACTTCTGCTTGTACAATCCAACGATCAGCGGATATTATCTTGAAACTCCTCACTCCTATTTAGTGGCCCTCTGAGGGGAAGTCAGGCAGAAGTTAATTGGAAATGATAATGGCATGATCAGCGGAAGTTAAGCAGAAACCACTTGGAAGTTTCCTGGAAATGTATTGCAGAAATGATCAGCTATTTATTAACTGCTTGTTGGAAACTAGCTGCATACTATAATGAAATCATATTGCAGAAGTATTCTGTAAGTTTTGAGGTTAATATAGTAGTTGTGGTAGTAACTGGGCGGTAAATTTGAAGAAATGTCAAATGTGTCTCTTGTTAATGATTACCTATTTACTGTGAAATTTCCAGACATATGTTGTGTTGTCTCTATAACTGACTCTGTGTACATTTGACTGGAATAGTAATATTATTACTAGGTAATCAGTACATTATAATGTGTCCAACAAGGAAGCCCACCTCCATGTGGGTGAGACGTTTTTCTTGCAATGTAATTATTGGTACAGGTTTCAATCTCAGATACCCATATGACAGGTAGGTTGCATTCCAAAAAATGTGGAATGCATGCCCTGTAGAGCCTTCAACAATGTCCACAATGGAACAAGAAAAAGTAGTGGCCATGCTCTGAACATCACCATCTGCTAACAATCATAGAATGCAATGTATAGGCAATGTGAAGCGTGCGTGTCACACCTGCCTGCAACCAGACGCATGTTTAAAGTGATGCGATTGGTATAATGTTACGAGTGGGTGGATTAACGGCAAAGTTGCGGTGATTGGACGGAATTCAAAGAGACCTGTTGAATTTGAGTTAATCACCACAATTGCACCTGGAGGAAATGAGCAGCTTATAGATGGAAAAATCGCAATCATCCAAAAAATAAATATAGACCTTGATGGCACAATACGATGAGATGAAATGTATACTGTGTAACTACAGAGCAACAAAAGAGAGACATGGAAATAGAATTTCCAATCAATTCCACACCGAAATAGAAACGGTCAAAATGTAATTATTGAATTAACACATTATCACTTAAATTGAACAAAACCATACTCTCTAATTTCCCCGTTAGTGGCATCTGGCCATGCAGATGGCTGTAAAGAAAAGGGCAGTTCAGGTTTTCATGGGGGTGCGTGATTACAACTCAAATGGTATTTACAATATTCTTGTAAATGTGCAGGCCTATATGAGTGGTAAGAGTGGCAAGCAAACAGCTGCTTTACACAAAAAACAATAGCTAGGGTGTAAGATACCATTATACACAAACACACAATGCCCAAAGCAATTCAGCTTCAGCTCTAAACGGTTTACAATGATAATACCAACGTAACAGCAGATTTCAATGTTTGAAAATTGCAGTGCTCCGCTGTACCAACGTAATATCGTCATTCTTTTGTTAAAGGTTATTGAGTTTTTTGTTAAGATATTGTCTTTAGTGATTGTTCCGAGTTGAGATTGATGTCTTTGAGATTTCTGTCTCTGCCAGCAGGATGCTGTTACTGGAAAGACACATTGGTAGCGAATGTTTTTAAATGTCTTGTTTCAGAAAACACCGCCAAGCATTCATCTCCGCGTAGTCGTGAAATTACATTTACACATATCCCCAAACCTTGGAAAATAAAACAAACCAAAACAATTTGCATAGCTTGAGAGAAACCTCCACGAGGGGTAAATGAGAGATTATTTTCCTGCTCACCGTTTAGGCTCTGTCTGAGGTAAAAGAAAAGCACATTTTTATTTTGTTTTGTGAAATGCATCAAGGGACAAAGCTCACTTATTTATCATTTTACAACTGTTGTAAAATTGAATGCTACTGGTTGTCTCTCCATGCCACTCACAAAAACAAATGTAGACATGGATGAATAGATAATAAGCCATAAAACTAATTAAACTAATTTCTGAAGTGTGGAGACAGTAGATGAGTTTGGAAGTCTCACAGCTTGAAGAAAAAAAGCCGTACAGCAGCAGATACTTCTGTATCTTTTGTCAGACGGCAGGAGGGCAGACAGACTGTGGATGGGCTGCGTGGTGTCTTTTATTTCTTGACTCAGAATCAGTCAAATCCAGCAGATTTCCCTCCCAGCAGACCCTCAGTAATAAGACCGGCAGCCGCTGCCAATCGTCTTGGCAATAGTTGTGTTTGTTTATGGTAATTATGCTAAAATGAATGTGTCGATGATTTATCGACATCAAACCACCACATGTAGTATCTTGTTCTTGCAATTGGAACTGAATAACCATTCACAGATGCTGTCTTTTCTAAGATTCCTCCTCTTTTCCTCCTGCTCTTCCTCACCCCCCTGTCATGCTGTGCAGCTGCCTGTAAGGACTCTAAGCGGGCTCTGGAGGTATCCCAGCATGCTGAAGACATGGGTCTGATACTCGGGGCCTGCGTCGGCGGTCTGGTGGTCCTCATTCTGCTCCTCGGAGCCATCGTCATCATCGTCAAGAAGGGGTGAGCGGCCCTGAACGCGTTTGTGTGTCCGCCTGCCAATCGATTTCTGAGATGGGTTAGACCTTTTCAGAGTCAAACATTTACCGTCTTAAGTCTTATTGTTCCTGTGTAGCATTTCTAAAGGAGTAAATTTATCTCTATCCCACTTGGCAGCTAGGGTCTATTGAGGAAAGCATTTGGCAATAAGAGTGAATTACAACCAGAGTTAGTGGAATGGTAGCGCATTAATCCTTAACTCTCCCACTGCTGCCACAGCCAAGCTTTTTTGTTTCATCTCATCTTTTAATTTCAAGGTCTGCGTGCTGGCTGAGCACATTCAAATGCAAGCCTGCTCACACTGGAATCGTTGGCTGCTTTCCACCTGCAAATTACCTCTGTCGTCGGTCGCACCTGCAGTGTATTCTTCCTCCGCTCGCTGGGCAATGGTGGAACACTCATCTGAGTGTGAAATATTTCATCAAGGGGCATGTTATTCCATTGCCCACTCAATTACATGAGGCGAGCAGCTGTGAGGTGCCAGTGGATGGGCTAGTAATTGGTTAGGAAGGTTGTTTTTGCTTTTTTTTTTTTTTTTTTTTTTGGAGAGAGGAACTTCTTCGCCTGAGAAATTTTCTCTCAGAGAATAGAGGGAGAATGAATGGGATGTCTGGAAGAAGGCAGTGACTGATAAGATTCAGCGGGCCAATCTTGCTGGCACAATAGGAAGTAGACAGCCACATGGGGGTTACAGGAGGAGGCATGTTTATATTTAGCCACATGATATTTCCTCTGTGCACACTGTATATGCAAATGTGGTGAGGATTCCTTTAATTAAGTAGGAGTAAGATCCTCCTCCCTTTAAGGCATAAGTTAAACAATGGCTGCTCCCAATCAGAATGTGTATAATTTATACAGTAAACAATTAGAATATATATATATATATATATATATATATATATATATATATATATATATATATATATATATATATATATATATATATATATATATATATATTCTAGTAGGTACAAAAAAATTGGGAATTGGTCCAGCAGATCACTTGTTTATTGAAGGTAAAATGACTATTGCTGTGAATATCTGGTGGATTTGGTCAGAGTGACAGAGCAGCTGTTTCTGGTTAAACAAAAAGGTTTTCCCCTCCAAGGATACAAACAAAAAAGGACACTAAAAACAATAACGAAAACTGCAGCCGTTTCAACCGTGTCAGGGCTTCTGTCTGAGGCATTCTACTGGAGAGATTACCAAACATTTTGTACCTTTTAGGCAATACATATTAAAATATGTAAAGACTGGGTCTAGACCAAAATATAAATCCAGGTTATAAGCTCAGAAAAAAATCATTCTACCCTTGACGAGCTCTGATATGCTTTTTTGTAAATATGTGAGTGTTAACTCAATTAACCAAACCCAAGGTGAAAATACCCTGTCTTCAGGCCCTTTGCATTCCAGTCATTTTACACATTGTACATTGTACAAGTACACTATATATGTACTGTATTAATGCGAGTAAAAGAACCAAAAAAAATCTAGTCTATCACTTGTATGCTTGACTCATTTATGACGTTTTGGTGCTCAGACGATCCTGAAAAATTCAACTTATGAATTCCAAAGTGTTGAAGGTCAGATAACCCAAAAGAGTAAATGCTTTAATCGGGTGCAGTTGATTGTGTGTAGAATTTTTGGGTCTTTCACAGTCCATGTCTTTGATCCAACGTCCCTGAGTTTGAAGAAGTAATCTTTAAAACATTCCCCAAAAATAAAGCACACTGTAGCCCTTGTGAATGGGTTGGACAATTCGGCGCACCGCCAAATAATCACCTTGCTCTCGACGTATCAACCTGAGATGTGGTACTCTTGTCGGCAAGAAGTGTGGGAACCAGATCATGTAAAACTTGAGGGGAAAAAAAAAAAAAAAGTGTGTTCACTGTTCACTGGAACCTTCTCCACGTGTGAGTAGATAATGACCACATTTTCACTTTTGGTTGAACTTAACCTTTAACTACAGGTTTGTAAAAAGAGGTGGGAATGGGATCAACCCCAGAAGGAATAGGTTAGGAAAAGACAAAACATCCTAAATACAGCAGCATAAATACAGATATAATTAAGATGAACCTTTTCATCGGTCCAGAACAGAGTTTTGGTGTGCAGCAGGCCCTTTCGTCATCCTTGATGCTTTGATCCTGTTTCATGATTGCTTACGAGGAACATTCCAACGCACTGAGCATCTTCATTGATCTCTCTGATGCCATCTTGATAAACCATGGTCACCTCTCCTTTTTTTTTTCTCCTCACTCTCTGTCTCTCTCCTTTCCTCCTCCTTCATGCTAATCAGAAGGGACTTCTATTCTTACCCTTACTACCCGTAAGTTACTCTTTTCTCCATCTTCCACCTTGACACCATCTTCCCCTTGCTTGCCCTTCGTAGCCCCAGGGTTACTAGAGTGGAAGTCAGCATTGCTATCGCCACCCCATCCTCCGGTATAGACTCCCCCCCCCTCCACCCCCCGCCTCCTCCTCCTTCTCCTTTCGCCTCACCACAACCCCACCGCCACCCCTGGCACTCATGCTATCACCAAATCACACTTTCCCCCTTGTCCAGTTTCAATCTCGCAGCTCTTATATTCCCCCCACAGTCCAATTTCTCATCTCCTCACCCACCCTCCTTTCCTTTCTTCCTTATCTCTTTGCCTGTCTTTCTCTCATTCTTCCCCTTCTCTGCTGTCCTCTGCCTATTATTACTCCCTTCCCCTCTGTCCTCCCGCCTCTCTCTCTCTCTGCCTCTCTACAGTAGGAAGAAGGTGGCCATAAACAAGGCAGCCATGTCCTACAGGCAGGAGAAGAGTCGGAAGCTGAGCTCTTTGGACTGCAGCATGACAGAGCAGAGCACTCTTCAGCAGGATGAGAGGATGGCCCACTCCTTCATGGATGCCCATGGCTGCAACGCTCGAAGTAAGACAGCGAGGAACATATGGGTACTCTTGAGAAAGTGTCCAGAGAGATGAAGCTCCCTGCTTCCTGACCTTCAGCCATGTTTACTTCCGAGCATGTATCCGATCTTTTCTGCCAGGCCACAAGGTGCTCTCCACAGAGAAATCTCCTGCAAGTCTCTCGTCTGTTTGAATATTTTACAGTCCCAGTCAGACCTCACGTCTCTGCAGAAACACTGACTTTTTTTTTTTTTTTTCTTTCTTCCTTGAGCTGCCCCCTAGACTTTTTAGCCGGGTTTACATTAATAAAAAAGAGTAGAGTCCATGTCACGGAGTGCACGATGTCAGCAGAGTGCTTTGAACTGCGTGTGTTTTCGTTCCCAGATGAGCAGCGGAGCTCCGTGAACGAGTCCAGCAGCTTACTGGGAGGCTCGCCCCATCGCCACTGTCGGAGGAAGAGCTCGCCTTATCACACGGGTCAGCTGCACCCCGCTGTAAGGGTGGCTGACCTCCTCCAGCACATCAACCAGATGAAAACAGCCGAGGGATATGGCTTCAAACAAGAATATGAGGTGAGAAAGGAGAGAGGAGTAGGAAGTCAGATATACAACAGTGGCGCTGATGTGTATTTCTTTGACTCAAGCTTTTCTTTACGGCTTGGACCTTATTTCCAGTTGAGGGAAATCTTGATCCGGCTTACAATATTATACGATACTCCCAACAAGTCGGTAAAGACATGGATTTCTCTTGACTTGCCTGCACAGAGCTGTGCCAGCTGTTGCGTTATCTGTTGTTCGAACGTTGCTTATTTTAAAAGTAGTGCGGGAGTTCCGGTATAACATAGGACAATAAAACTTTAGACTATCCTTTCAAGAAAAAAGACAGGTGACATTATGGAGAGAACGAGTCCCCGTCAAATTCTGAATTCTTACACCTACCTCTTCTTTTCAAACGGACCCTTCAACGTCACAACAAAGAGATACAAGGTGTAGTGGCTGAAATCTCACCCTTGTGAAATAGGACAACCCCTCAAGACCCTCATATGTCATCGACAGACGTCGATGGCGTTTATGAAAACAGACACGACCAGACATTCCCAATATTCCATCTACAGTCATGGCGATTTCTCTTGCGTTACTGTGGCAACCCTTGTATCGTCACATTGCCATTTGCAGTGTATCTGATGAGGAGAGGAAAGCGTGGCCGCTCGCAATTTGTTCACAGCGTCACGCTGTCAAGTCATCAAATATAAAAAGAACACTGCTTCATTACCTGGCCTTGGCTGTGCCAACATAAGCAACATGTATTCCTACCCAGCCAGTCTGCACTGATATTAAAGGAGCAGAACTATGCGCGGCGACTTCACTTCTGGGCTTTAGTTCAATTCTAAGCGTAATACGTCATCATGGTGGGGAAACGCAACATTGAATTAAGTTAAAATACAGGACTGCCTTGAACAAATGACAATGGAGTGTTGGCAAGCTAGTTAACAAATGCTGGTTTAATGTCTGATATTTTGGATAACCTCACCTTGCTCCTGTGACTTAGCGTATTATCCTCCACATGCTTACTAGAAGTCCATCACCAAATCAGTTGAAACTGTTAATGCTCTGAATCTCACCTGTGCCCTCCCATGCAACAACGCGACGAGCCGATTCCTGTTTCGAATGTGATGAGGCACGCTATTAGCTTTTGTGGGGAAGGAGCAGGAAATGTGTGATGCAACCGCCATCCCTGGACTTTTGTATTCAAAAGTCGTTTGTCTCTTCTCTAAAATGTCTCTGCTAAGTGGTCCACCTCTGGGACTATGGTTTGATTGCAGCTGCCTCAGTTAAATTGCGGCCCTAATCGAGTACAGATTAAGAACTGAACGAAGTGTCAAGTGCAGTGTGAAAATAAGTGCCTGCATCAATGTTTTACTTCAGTCAAACTTGGATTCAGTTGGTGGAGCAAGCTGCCCCCATTAATTCTCATGAATCTGGAATAATATGTTGAAAGATCATATATGAATGTACATGACATTCAACATTTTCCCATTTCAGTAACGTAACACCCTGTAACCCCTGGACTCCCGTAAACTGAACTTTTAAGCATGTTCTAAGGCAGCGCATGTTACTGATGCTAACAAGCTCAAACCTATGAGATTTTATGTACAGAACATAAGGTAAAAGGTACAAGGTAAATGTAATGCTTTCTCCAACAGCTGTACGCCAAGAAAGACAAAAACGAGCGAGAACAACATTAGAAAGTTTCCTGATATATTTTTTTTGCACTGCAGTTGGTGTACCGAGCCCATCTGTACTACAGCAGACAACTGCTGTCTACTTTGAAAAGGTTTAAGTGGAGCGTTTAATATTCATGAGCAGGCAGTAAAATGCTGTTTTACCTCATCTGCATTACAGAGATAATGCAGATATCCTGAACTTTCTGGTGCTGTGGGGACTAATTATGCCTTTCTAAGTTTCTCCTTTCAGCTTGCTTTTTACTTTCAATATGAATCCTCCACGTCAACCAATAGTGATGAGGCGTTTTTCCTTTTTTTTTTTTTTTTTTTTTTTAACGCGTCCACATGCAGGAAGCCAGATGCACTTTTTCGATTCATTAGGATCCCTAAGGGGCCGACAAATTTCCCCCCTCCAAAATCAATATATGGGTCGCTTTTTCACTCCTCGGTCTGGCTCCCCATCGCCTGGAGAAATAAACAAGATGAAGGGGATCAGCGTGCACACTACTGTCAGACTTCATAACCCTTATTTCCCACAGGGTCATGCTGCTGCCATTGATCAGGCATGTTGCAAGGCATTGTGGGGGGGCTGTGAATGAGTCAGGCCCTCTGTGTGGGCATGGTTCTGTATGTGCTTGCGTGGAATTCAACATCTGGAACCAGAGGAACTGAATAAACACAGTGACAGTCGCACTCCATGACTGATACAGCCCTCCTCTGGGTACAGCCATGTCATTTTATTTCCACCTGAAACTGCAGCGCCCCCTCAACACTGCAACACAGTGATATGATGCAGAGCCCATATAGGATTTAACACTTTTGATGCATTCATCAAGGGGCCAGAGAAATGACTTTAAGGAATCCTCATGTTGCCTCTGTGTCTGCCGGATATGTAAATAGGCTAATGTTTGAAATCAAATGTATGGTATCAGATAAACCCCCCCCCCCCAAGATGTATCATCTCATTTTCAAGGGGATCCCAAATGTTTACATTATTCATAACAACTTCATTTTTGCAAGTTCTTCTGCCTCCAAGTGGCTAAAAAACTGCAGCTTTAAAGGTGCAGCAACTGCTCCTGGAGAGAAGCTAGCGCACTGCTGAGTCTCATCCTCAGGTCGTGAAATACTGTCAGCCCGGGTTAAGGACCCACAAGGAACAGTCTGGCAAAGGGCAGGCACTTTCAAAAATACTTGGACCAACCACCGGTCTGTCACAGGTTAACATTAACCAATCAGATCAAAGGCTACCACCAGTGGAACTGGCTGGCAATTCAGACTCTTACCAAAGCCAGCTGAGAGAAGAGAGAAACACATCTAGAAAAGTCTATTGTGCTGTTCTTTACCAGTTCCTGTTTGTTTGAATGATTCTTTAGCGCTGACCTCGTTGGGAGAGGCCCTTGTTGTTTCCAAATGAACAGTCACTTCTCTCGCTGCAAACAGCACCCATACATGCCAGTAGGTCCTCAAAGGATTCTGACTGGTTCGATGCCTGTGTGTTTGGCCACAAGCATGTACTGCAGCTTGAAACCTGCCTGAATAGATCTGCGAGATCAAACGAACACGTTCTGGATCGGGGCTCAGTGAGTGCTCATTTTGATTGCTGGATTCCATACCCCATAATCTCTGTTTATCATGAGAGATTAAAGGGTTACCCAGTACCCTGAGAAATGTACTTCTTGTGTTGGGATATCTTTTAAAAAAGTCAATACAGACACAGGCACTCCCCAGTCTCCCCTACTTTATGTTCTTGGAAAGAAGCAGCACAGCGCTGGGCAGGGCAATGGGTGCGAAGCTGACCTGCATCAGCTGTGAATGGATTTGGCTGACCCGTCTCCCATGAAAGTGTTCATTTTTTTTTTGACAATAGACAATGATGCAAAGCTGCATTCCACAAAATCGGCAAAATCTGAGCTGTCAATATGACTGCCTGTTGCCAAAATAGGTAAACATGCCTTTTTTGTGTTATTTAAATAAAAAAACATTTTAAGTGAAAATGTAGACAGGTTTTTTCCAGAAAAAGTCAGGAGCCAGCAGCACTGTAATGTTTAATCCAACAAAGTTATTGCACATATAACACATGTTTGCAAAAGGTCAAAATGATCATCAGGGCCGTTCGAGTGTTAAACAACTGCGAGCAAGGCCTGACCCCGGTCAATCAAAACTGATAGAGTCTCACAGAAACAGTCCTGACACTTCCTAGGAAAGAAGCGAGGAGATTTCCGAGCATTGACTTTTACTGTTGCTTATTGATTCACTTAGTGTCACAGAAGGATTGTTTGAAAGTTGAACCCAAATTTTCGGGGCAGAGCATTCTGGATCAAGCCGATAAGCTCATAATGAAGAAATAGACAAAATAAATCCCTGTGAAGGTGAACAGGATGACGTCGAAGCTCCCAAAAATACAGGGTGCTGGGCCGAGGCAGGTTTGTTAAGCAGGATTAGATCAAGTATTACCTGTGCAGGATCCACTAGCAGGTGTAATCCCCCCGATCAGCTCGCTCTGCTCAGCCTGTCCGAGGTCTCAGGTTGTCCCAATTTGCTCTGCCCCTTTCTCACTTGGGATTGGTCGGCTGCGACGCCTCGGTATCGAGGATGCGCCTACTGATACACCGCGGCACAGACCGCGACTTACAATTCAACACAATATGACACGACTTGAGCAATACCCATCCGCACTGGTATTTGTTCGTTTTTCTCCTCCTGCGCGTCTTTCACTTACAGTATTGATTTATATAAAACGACTCATCCTGCCGCAGCAGCAGATTTAGTAGATGGGAGTCGTAAACAGCTGTCACAAATTTAGCTGTTTAACACTGAGGTATTATAGAGCCGCGGTTTCTTCTAGCAGCAAGCCTCACACTGTGTCTGGAATGAAAATGACTGCAGCGGGGCCGCCGCCTCCTCCTCCTCCAAGGCCGCAGCCATCTCTCAGTGCAGCGTGTCGTCTCCGAGCCGCAGCCTCTCCCCGCTAAGTTGTGGCAGATGTCTGTTGATGACTTGGCAAGATTGCTATAACGGCGAAGTTGCTCAGACAACCTTAGGGTAACGCTTTTGCATCAGCAAAGTCGTTTCTGCTGCGGGTTTCGTGACGCATCAAAGACAAATCACCACCACATTTTCTTTTTTTTTTTTTTTTTCTCATCCTAACTTATGATGTCTGACTTTATGTTGCAGAGTTTTTTCGATGGCTGGGACGTCACGAAAAAGAAGGACAAGACCAAGGGAAGGCACGACAGCCTGCTCAGCCGTAAGTACTCTGGGTTTGCAAGGAATACAACAGTGATGCTATCACTGCTCGGCTCTGTTTCACCAGGTAACAGCGCACCTTAACTTTAATGGCTTTTCATACATACACTGTAAAGCACATTACCATTTAACAACACTACTGCTGTGTCTTATGGGTCTGCCAAAGACAATAATTATTTTCACTCCCAGTTGTATGGTTGTTAATTCTAAAAAAAAAAAAAAAACAACCTCTTGTTATGATGTAATTAAGGTTTGATTAATTGGAATTGATTATTTAACAGTGGATCTGAAAGTTTTTTTTTTAAAACAGCCTTTCAGTGCATCAGTCTGAAAACACCAACTTGGTTTAATAGTACGTGCTGGGTAAACAGCCCACTGAAGGTGGTAAAGCTGAAAATAAAATAAAATGACAATGAGCTGAGGATTTAGCACAGCCGATGTCATCAACTTGTATTCGTGCTCTTTTCCTCAGACAATGTCGTGATTATGAGAATGATTTCATCCCCGACATGTCGGGCTTATGGGCCGCAATTAAATCACAAACAGAAAAATATTGATACCGAAAACAACACTGTGCTGAGTAACTGGATGTGTGTGTGGCCACATCGTCACAGTCTTTGTTTCAGCGTTCTTTCAGGGTCATTGTGAAAAAGCCAGAGGAATAAAACGCAGACGCAAAAAACCTGCAGTTAGCTCTTTAGGTGGGATAGCAGCTGTCCATGAGACAGGTGTCATTACAGGTTTTTCCCAGACTGATTCTTAAATGTGCCTTCCGTATTATTAGCGAGCTCTTTCAGTAGCGATGGCAGTCATGTGTATTGGTAAACATCGTACTCACTGGAGTATTCGCTGAGAACATGGAGTCATTGCCTCAAAGACGTGCGCTGGAGCATAAAACACAAGCTGTCAGGCGATCAGACAGGTTTTAAAGGAGCAGAGTTTATCCAGTTTATATAAACCGCCTTATTTTGGAGGTGAAACCTAAAGTGAGCTCACCCAGAATGTTGGTAATTAAGGTTGTAACAGTCCAATAACACAGGTACGGAGGTGGTATCAGCGATAATACGTTTGACTCTGTGTGATTCGTTATACGATCTAAAATTACACTTCTTTTTTGATGAAATAAATCAGACCTGAAACAATTAGTTGGTAGACAAAGTAATAAATCAGGGGGGCACTTGGTGGTCAAGCTGTTTAGACCCATATCATATAACCGCTATGTCACTGGCTCTGGTCAGCGACTTTTGCAATACGTCATTATCCCTTTCTCTCACTCCTCACCGTCATTTTAGGCAGACACCCTGAGATATACTAATCAACAAAAGCCAATATTGTGACCGATACAATAAACGAGTCTTGTAATTATGCAGTATATTATTATTTTTTTTGTGCATTTCAGATGACCGCCATCGAGTCAAGCTCCACTCTCTGCTCGCAGACCCCAGCTCCGATTATGTCAATGCCAACTACATCGATGTAAGTCACCTTCAGTCTTGCGCCGCCTCCTCATTCGCATCCTGCTCCTTCATGTCTGTCTTGTCAGTGCTTGATCTCCACATACTGTCTGAGGTTGTGTGAGCTCTCTGTTACTTAGACAGAACCGTCATTTAGTAACTGCACCCACGACACAGCGTTAAATCTACACCCGCTGGTACACACAGGCTTTGAGGCGAGATTCTATCGCAGCGACTCCAGAGATCCTACAAGAGCCCATAAGCTTGGAGCGCAGGGCCTCATGACTCACCCAAATGCTTTTGTAAGGCGACATCGTGCCGCAATTGGACCCAACATAAAGCGGCTGATCCTTTCATCTACTTTTAGATATTTTGATCTCACCTGCAGTTCAGCTCGAGTGAGTATCTCAGGGACGCTCTCTAGTCCCTGCAGCACTATACACTGCCAGGTCTGGTCCGGCTTTACCTGAAGTCCAGGGCCAGGATCAGAGTTCTGCTGCTCGCTACAGAATTAAGCATGACTGTGTAAAGCTCTGATTAGTCTTGCCTCAGGTTTTGGTCCTACCTACGAGAGAACTCATCGCGGGGTTCACTTTGAGTCGTGATGGTTTCTGAATTGCTTCCACTATTGTTTACCGAACAAAAGGGAATGCAAAGTGGATCAGTAGTGGACGCCTGACTCAACGTATGTGGGCAGCGCTTGTTTAAAGCGGAACATCAGAGCTCGCGGTGCCGCGCATGGCCACTTTATCCCCTTTAGTGGCCCATGAGGGCTGCATTAGGACAAACGCTCCAAGGGCCTTTGTATCATTAACTGGCCGTCTACATCACCGCCTGCATGTCATGCCAAGACCCCTGGCTCGCAACACTGAAGCAAAAATGATTCCAAGACGCCAAGGTTGGAATAAATGGAACATTACTTTTTTTTTGTTTTTTTTCTTTAATGGTTGAACCGAAAAGTTCCGCCATGCAGGGTTGCATAATTTTTCCACGCTATGAAGCAAGACATGACATCTTTGTGTCAAATCCTTAGATACTCTGTCTGTTGCTGACAGATTCAACACAGAAGCGACAACATCTTCGCTCAGTTTCTTGAAAGATTCTGCATTCACAGTTATTTACACCCACTGTCAGGGAGTCTGTTCTTGCTCTGGCACTGGGTGCCTGTCACACTTGTGTTGGAAGCAGCAGTAATTCGTTTGGAATTAGATAAAATGGGAATGAGCATGGGAAACAACGGTTGCCATGGCTGAGCAGACAAACTGAGAAGCTTAATTTCATTGACTCACCAACAAATTCTGCTTTGGCTTGTGTCTTTGTTTATTGTTTTTGTGTGTCTTCTGGGGAAGGCAGAACACCGCAGTTTATTGCCCATGTCACCCCAGAAGAAGAATTCCGTTTTTCGACAACTTTGTTCATTCAACTTTTCAGCTACTTAATTCAGTAGTTCCATTTTCCCCCCATCGCAAATAACAACACTGTACTCACCAGGTTAATTTCTGAGATCTCTGAATGCTGCTGCACTGTTAAAGACATTAGAACTGGAGAGAAACACAGACAAACGAGCTGTTACAGAAAACATTTTTCAAATAGCTAAACCTGCAGCTCGTGTACAGCAGGGGGTTAGATGAGTCACAGGCACAGCAAGAGCTTCCTTTTCTGGGGTTTTATTCCTTCAGATTTTGGACCCGGCACAGCGATGTGAAACTTTCACTGAGTTTTTTTTTGCAATGTGGGTAAGTTCAGATCACACAACAGTGAGTCAGCTACGATAATTAAGCAACCTTCAGTTGCTAGTTAAGTGCTGATGATCAAGATGTCAATGTGGAAGCCAGTAAAAGTCATTTCCCGTATAAAGGTAGTGTAATTTAACAACATAACTCATTTGCACACCTCGTGTAAAATACAGTCACAGTTTGGTTAGATTTAGGCACAAAAACTACTAGGTGTGGGTGAGAAAAACAGTGTTGTCTTAAAATAATTATGTTACTTCAATTACTGACATACTTATGTTACATGAAGATGGGTCGTAGTCAGTTGCTTTCATTTTCGACCCAAGTGGTCATTCTTTCAGATGGGGACAGGTCCAGAGAAAGCAAAGGTGACCATTAAAAAGTTTTACCCAAGACTGTCAAACATCCGTTACAGTTTGTGGACGTACTTCCTTCATCAGTCTTGATCTTCTGTACACACATAATTTTGCATGCACAGGACGTTCATTGTCAATGTTCCGGGCGTGCTCACTTTTGGTTTTTACATCCAGACAAAGGGGATTAGTTTGCCCGTATAAGCTGTCGACAGTCTTGTTTACAGCCTGTCTCGTAATTAGACGTCTGACTTTTTAGCAATGTAGATGTTTTCCCAGAGCTCAGGGTTCAACATACTGAGTGCAGTGTTATCAGATTGTATCATTTGCATAGAGATATGGGAATTTAAGCCTTTTGAACATCATTCTCTCCACAGGTCCTCGAGGCAAGCTGTTCTCTAACCATTTCATGACCCTCTTTTCCTGCTCTTTAATCACATTAACTAGCTCTTGTTTCCTCCCCTACTTTTCCTTCTTTCTGTCTCTCTGTGTTCCGCCCACCCCCCGTTTTCAACCTTTTGGCATCTCTTAGATTCGGATAAACAGGGAAGTAAGTACCTTGCTTCTCTTCTCTTTCCATCTTCCTCTCCCCTTTCTCGCGCTGCCTCCTCTCGCTGTCCCTGCCAGCCCTCCATGGCTTCCCTCCAACAGCAGACCCTCCTTCCCCTTTCCGCTCTGAGCTGCTGAGCCTGTCTGCCTTCAGCCATCACTTTTCCCCCGTCTTTTTTTTTTTCTTTCTTTTTCTTCTTTTTTTTTTCTTCTCAAAACTGAGTGTAGCCGGCTCTCTGTCCTCTTTCATCTTTAGTCAGATGCTCACCTGGAGTTCTTGTTTAACATCGGGCCGTCTTACAAACGGCCTGGAAGTATGCCACAGAGGAGAGTACGCCAGGTCAGGTCGAGCAACTGAGATCTAAGACAGAGTTGACTGACACCATGATACAGCCAGCAATGGATACAAATTCATGTGTTCAAAGACAGCGAACTGGGGGGGAAACAACATATACGACACAAAGTGCATACCATTATTATAAATGCCTGTGTACATGGGTTTGACCTGAATATCAGACACCTCAGGGCCCATCTTCATCAAGCATCTCAGAGATAACCACGAAGCGACAGCAAAGTGCATCGTCCTGTCCTCGCAAGATGATTGCTGGACGTTTGTTAACTAATCGCAGGGACACTTGGTGAGGTAACGTGGTTAGGTAGCTGAGCATTAATATGATAGCTGGCTGGAAAAGTTAGCGATAAAAAGTTCAAAAGAGCAATTCAGAAAGATTTTCGATGCGTGAGCTAGCAGGCTTAGCCTTTAACAGAGTTCATTTTGGACCATTATCTCTCATCTGACAAATGACCGCAAACTGACGCCTTTTTGTGGAGCAGTTCAAACTCCAGCGGAGCAGGGTTTTTATGAAACGACGTGGTGTGACACAGCTAGCACGGCCGCGGCTCTTTGTTCCCTCAAAGGTCGGCACTGTTAGGAGTTTGCAACCGACAGCACAAAGTTCGGTTTCAAAATTCATGAAAGCTCTGCATGGACTTCCTCTTCAAGTGAATCCAACAGTTTTTGTGGGGGGAGTTTTATGCAAATTAAGTGATTCTGGTCAGAGACTTTGCTTTCAACAATGCTTGTGAAAATGGGTACTAACTATAACAGTAGGAAAGTAAGTTGAACTGAAAGTGAATCATACTCATCTGCCATGTGATTCAGTAAATCATTTTCTCAATCTTGGACACTTGACTTAGTAAGTACAAATCTTAGATAGTCTGAAATAACAAAGACATTCCCAAAGTCTAGTGAATAAATATGTTTTGTTTTGTTTTTTGTTTTTTCTTTTTTTTTTTTTGCTTGGTATGTTTAGTAATTACTCTACGCACACAAATAACTAATAACTTATAATAATATGGAATCGTTGATATGGAATGAATTCTTCCAAATTTGTTGGCTACAGAGAAATGCACCAACACCAACCAATTAATTTGAACAAATACAATGAAGGGTTCCTTTTTTTTAACACACAACAATCATTTAGGTGATTAAAATTGTAACACTGAGATTTTTAAGTCTTGACTCGCTTTACACCCATGAGTCCAGCTTATCTCTCTCTCGCTTTAATTTCGTGCAGCCGATTTTCAAATGCAGGCTGTAGCTCATTTGAATTTGTTGATTCACACAGTTTGTCTCGTAATACAACCCCAGAACAAAACAAACGCCAGGTGCTGCAAAACCCTAGTGTCGTTTATTTTCAATTGAGGAATCGTCAGAACTCCCTTTAAAGTCCTCCAGTTCTCTCAGAGAGCAGATTTATATCAACATTCGAAGTTTCAGCGCAGTTCCTACAAGTGATTCAGAGACGCATGATAAATTTGTGCGCTTCTACATGCGTGCGCCACGATTTTCTCCAACTCTCACAGGTTGCAGTTAGAGTGAGCCGAAATTGTCAAAGCAAAACAAATTGATTGTTTTTCTCTCCCGTTTGATAGAATTGAGAAGCTTTCCACGTCTCAAGTGACTCTGCATGTTTTATTTAGTTTTTGTTTTTTTTTTTTTTCTTTCCGATCCATTGTGAATTCACATTGCTTGATGTTTTTATGCTTGCCTGCTGTTGGAAAAATGTGGTTGCCAAGGTGACAGACAGGAAACTGGTCGGCCCAGGGAAACTCAGCGAACGGAGGCTCATGGGAATGAGGGTCCCTGCACTCTTTCATAGCAACGGCCATCCATATCAACTTCCCTTTGTGGCATGACAGTTATGGAATGTAATTTGTGTGCCTGCCTGCTGCATACATGTATATCAGTGTGTGTGGATTGGCGGGGGGGTGATGTTTGTGCAGTATTTGTATAAATGTTTACTGTATATAGCAGTTGGATTCACTTTACCCGTGAGCGATGAGGGGCCTCACTAATCTTAATTCTCGGGATCCATCACGCTCGGCTGCTTTGCATTCAGCACGCGGGGTTGGCCCGGTGGAGGGCCAGGACGCTCCTAATAGCCTTCCAGACCGTGCACACTGTATCATAACGGCACTAATGCCAAGCTGAGCAGAAAGGAGGCAGCCAGATCAGTCAGTGTCACTCAGGTAGAATTACTCCCAGAGCTGAAGATCCTTCACTTGTCAATCTAGCTTTGATCAGCCGCCTTGGCTGCATGCAGAGCACCACACAGCGAGCCGCCTTTGAAATGCAGCTCCCCAACTCTGTATGTAATGACCTGGCGCAGAGACAGACAGAGAAAGAAACTTGAATTAATGCCATTTCGCCTTTATCGTTCAAGCGCGATCCGGCAGCCACACTCAGAGCCCAAACATTACGAAGACTTCGGCCGGTCAAACAGGCGAGTGTATTTTAAGGTGAGCTTCATCACCCGTTAGCATTGCGCAGATGAGTTCTCACAGCCACTGAAATATCTTCAGTCGAAAGCAGAGGCAAAATTTAGCAGAGCGCTGACATCAAACCCAGCTCTGAGATGAATAAGAGATGACTCCATGCTGAAAATGGAGAAAGAGAATGGATGGGAGGGGTGAACGGAGAGTTAGAGGTCCCAGAGTCTCACTTCATCATGCACTCTTATAATTATGAACCCTCTCCCGTCTCTGTTTCTGTCTCCTCTCCTCTATCCGTCTCACAGGGTTACCAGCGATCAAACCACTTCATCGCCACTCAAGGTGAGTGTGAGATACCCAGCAACAGCGTTTGACTGCTAATGTCTGCCTCGGCGTCGTGCGTTCTGTACGCGGCAGACAGTATGAAAATGACTTGACTGAATTATTGATGTGTAAACAACGAGGCGCCCGTGTTGCCTCATGCTCACATCTGGATTTCCACCATAAAGCGTCACTTTCCTCCGCCTGTGAGAAACACTCCCATAACAATCAACTGTAACTGTCAGTCAGTCTGCACTGTAACACTACTGACTGTCGCTCGCTGTGAAGTTCTGCCTTTGTGTCGCTCCTCCCCGCCATCTGCATGTGTGGTGCCCCATCTCTCTGATGTCGGTTTGATACACTATATAGGCTGCTTTCCCCAAGTGGCAAGGCACACACACACACACGCACATACACACACACACTCAGAGAGAGAGAGAAAGAGAAAGGGAGAGAAAGAGAGAGAAAGAGAGAGAAAGAGACTGAGCGAACGAGTGAGCAAGACATTCTCTTTATTCTCTGCCGGCTCTGATCCTATTTATTCAGTGAATATGTTTTTCACTTCGTAATCCCCCTCTGATTTCCTTCCATCTTTCACTTTCGTCTCAGTTCTACCGCTTCACAAAAGTAACCCCCGAAAATTTCTCTCTCTCATTTCGCTCTCAAAGTCTTTTGACGTGCAAGGGTGCAGGCAGAGGTGGTGAGAGTGCCACAGTGCGCCTGCTATTCAAGGAGAAGTACTGGGTGGATCAAACATAATGTTCAAGTTTCTCTGATTTATATCATCGAATGCTGCTAGTTACCTTACTAAGAACAAACACAAACTTTTTTTTACTAGTTTTTCTGCTTTAAATGCCTAGAAATTTCTACTAAAACTGTTGATATTAAAAAAAAAATGTATTCGGTTATAAAATAGAATGCATACATTATTATAACTTGTCAAGAAAGATTAGCAATTTCAGATTGATTTTCTCTGGTGATACATACATTACATGTAAAACTGTACGCTAGGGTTATGTAGGAAAACTGCATGAAACCTATGACGGTACCACTTCCATAGTTTCCCTGGTTTGTCAAAGTTCATTAAAATAGTGGATACTGCAGTAATGTAAGTGATGTGAGATGATCAATTTCTCTAACATAATATCAGGCTAGGAGAGATGGCCTGAAATTATGTTAGAAATATTGAAATAAGACCTACGTTGTAAGAAAATAGTGCAGACACATGTACACTGTCTAATAGTATACACACACACACACACACACACACACACACACACACACACACACACACACACAGGACATACACTGCACCATTAAAGCTGTCGCTGGCCCCTCGTGCTCTGCATGCACTGATCAATGCTCTGCTCTGCAGGTGTTGGTCTGCTGTGGCAGGCTGAGGTTGATTTTCTGTATCTACGATGAGTCTTAAGGCAGCTGTGCGTGTGCAGCAGGCAGCAGGTGCTCCGGGCTAACTCTCTATTATGTCCAGAGATGAGGGAGAGGGAGGAGGCGGCTGAGGGGGAGGCGAACGAGGAGGAGAAATGCCAAGGCGCGCTCTGAAAGCCTGAGTCCAAAGCGGCGGCGTGTGGTGCTGTGCATACAGATTCACCCTGCCCAGCCACTAGTATCACACATCATCTGTCTCTCCACTGACTGGCACGTACCCCTGGCGATGCATTAGTGGGCTTCTCCTGCTGCCGCTGAAAAATTAACATCTCATATCACTAATACACGTGGAAGCCGGCGCCGTGGCTGCTAACAGGGGAGGGAGCTGTGAATAACCCCGTGAAGAGGAGGGAAAACAGTGGTTTAAGTAGCTGCCTACGTGCTTGTATTAAAGCGTTCGCAGGCTGGTGTCCTCTCACCCCGGGTGAACTACAGTAAAGACCAGTATCTTGCTGTTACAAAACGCAATGCTGTTGTCGGGCTCTGCACATGCCCTGTTTATTTAACAAGCAAGCAACGCCGTTGTTCCTCTTCCTCCAATTGTGTTTTTCACAGCCTTCAGAGGTCTTTGCTCGTTTACCCTGGGGCATGTAGTCAAATGTATATCTTTTGATACCTCTTGTTCAGACAAACTGCAGAGGAAAGAACAGCGAAAAACATGCACCACTGTATGCCTCACATTATTTGTTTATCTGCAGAGACAAAAAAGAGAAAAAGAAAAACTCTCTATGGGCCTATGTGCTGTGTTTTTATTTCTTATTTGACTTAATTCAAAAGTTTTCTATGCCAGTTTGACATTCTGAAACATTTGTCCATGCTTCTGTCAGGCTAGCTTACAGTAGTGACCCTCTTCCTGTAAAAGCCAATTGACAGAGTTCAGCCCTTCTCAATTATATCTGAAAGATACATAATGTAAAACATCTAAAAACAACTTTGTTGTGTGTATGTATATATATATATATATATATATATATATATATATATATATATGTATATATATATATATATATATATATATATATATATATATATATACACACACACACACACACACACAATGTATTTCAGTTGGTCTCCTGTCTGTTTGACTTCTAGATTCAGCAAGTGAGGAAGGAAGTTGGCAAACTAAACTTAGATTGAATAAAACTTTAACACATTAGCTCGTCCATGAACATTTCTGCCTGAGGAGCATAGATTGATTTTTATCAGCAATAGCAGTTGTTTAATTGCGTGTTCACCACAAGCAAGGTGTTACTTGCACAAATGTTTATTCACCCCAGACAGCCAGCCTACTTTATTGTACACAATGGCTGTAAGTAAACCCTCTCACTGAGCTCAGCATTCACCAGAGTCTTCCATTTTCTCTCTCTTTTCTTCCCCCTCCTTTCTGTTATGTTACATTTATGAAGTAAAACACATAAACACCCAACAAAGGAGGTCAGCTATGCAGATCCCTGCTGCAGACTGGTAAATAGATGGGACTGAAAATAAATCCACTTTTTAATTCGAAAGTAAGAAAGTCATCTTTGCGCTCTCCTCACATCTGTAAATGGCACCAGATCATTGCAGAATTCATTGTGACTCCAGGTGTTTATTCCTCCAGAGAGCCTGGCTCTGCCCTAGACTTTCCCCTCATAACAGGTGGAAATTACAGCTGTGTTTAATGAGGACCCCAGGAGGAATAGCTTATACCTTGGTATTGGCTAATGGGGGTCTAAAAGAATTGTTTAACAAAGAAAAATGTAGAAACCAAGATATAATCATGTCACCGATCCTCAAATACATCTGTTACGGCCCCGAAGGAAACAAAAAAAAAAGACTCAAACAAAAAAAGAGGCCAGTAACATATGAAGGATGTCGACTCAGGACAGTCAAGAGAGTCAGAGAGAGAGAGAGAGAGAAAGAGAGAGAAAGAGAGAGAGAGAACACACACACAGGGCACTGACTTGGCCACACGTAACAATATCCCTCGGTAAAGTAAGTGTTAATTCCAGATTTGATTTAAAAGAACAAGGCTTACAGTATTCGAAACAAATGACATGGTAATATTTTACATGCGTCTCAGAGTTTGAAGCAATCAGGAAACATTTGCACACTTCAACACAGATAGCACATTGAAAGAATAATGAAAACAGTACACGACAGATTACAGGAAATATACCATACCACCCACCTTGTGATTTAAAAATACATCCCTTCATGGTCTGGCAGCAGATTTGTAAATATGAATTAAAGTGGGTGTGTGGATGTCTTGTTACATTATGCTACCACCAAAGGTCAGGACTGAACTTCCAAGCTCAAAGTTGAGCTTTTTGCCAAGCTTTCATTCAGTTTTAGAGTTACATTTCAACTTTATTTTATTTTTTTTTCACTCTATAAAGCAGTTTGAATTTTCTCCAGGTATTGTGCTCTTCAAATAAACCTGAATAGAATGAAACTGTGTAATACAGACAGATAAAAACAACTACATTCTAGGGAGTAATACATATCGTACTCGAACAAATGAGAGTCATCTTAAAGAAGTCATCCAGGCCAGTTACAGGAGACAAGATAAAATTCCTATTAGATAAAGTGAGTGGGCAAAAATGATTATATATCTTGTTCACTAAAAGGTGTGTACAGTAGTGTGCTTGGCAGAGGAGTCAGTATGAAGGAGGACCTTGTGATATTATCAATGCCACAGTGTAATGAAATCAATGAAGGTGTCATCTTCTGCAGGGGGGCTGTGATTTGTGTCAGCCGCTGGCATCCAGGAAAGGCAATGCAGGAGCTTGTTTGCACAATGGCTGAGGATTTGTGGGTGTATTGAAATGACATTTCTCTGTAGTATTAGGAGAACACAGAGTGGGCAATAGTTCATGAATGACACGTTGTTACTCTATTCCCTGGCATGGATTACACAGCGCCTCTATATTGATGGTTATTGCTTGCTATTTTCTCTGACTTATGGCTTATCTCTCCGCCCTCCTCTTCCTCCTCTCTTCTCTCTTCCTCCGCCTGCCTCCCCTCCCTTTTTCTTCTCCCACACCTCCATCTATACCTCCGCTGTATATCCCCCTCCTCTGCAGGCCCCAAGCAGGAGATGATCTACGACTTCTGGAGGATGGTTTGGCAGGAGAACTGCTTCAGTATTGTCATGATCACCAAGCTGGTGGAGGTGGGCAGGGTAGGTTTCCCTTCCCTTTGTCCTGTGACCTCTCCAAGCCGCCTGTGAAGATGGATGGAGGAAATGTATTTCTGGAGCTCCCTTTATCATTCACTATATATCAGGATAGCTGCTGCGCCCTGTGTTGTGGGAGGAAATGGCTGCCGCTGTCTGATCATGAGTGATCACCTTTTCCTTTGGTGGCTGTGATCCAAGGTCAAAGCTTTGATGTATATGAGGGCTCACAGAGGAACATTGTGGCCTGTGATCTACTAACGGTTCGCGCCTCTGTTGAATACAGCAGGCTGCTGTTCTAGTATTCAAAATGTGTATGACAAAGGCTTTTAGATGAGTTGGTATGAGTAGTTTTTAGCTTGCAATGAACACACCCAATATAAGATCTGTTTAATGAGGATGCGACCAGAAATGTGTTTACTGTATGCCAAAACAAATTTAAGCATCGAGTTTATTTAACTCATCGCACAAAGACCTACTCGACCTCTGACAACAGTTGTACAATATCTGTTGCTCTGGATGGGGTTGCTACAGATATCTGTGAGTCCATCACAACAGCTGTGAGTAAAGTTTTTTTGCTAGTGTGTTACTAAATCGAGTTGCACCATTAAAACCAGAGGAACATCTAAGCTTGTAAAGGTACTTAGAAATTTGTGAAACATTTGCGAGGAGCACCTGTACCACCGTCAAACCAAAAGCAATCCCATACCTGCCTTTTTTTAGCCCACTTTCCAGTGTGCTCCTGACTGATAATTTCTCCTGTTTATATACCAGTTTTATAGTGATAGAATTCAAATCGGTGTTTCTGTGTGGGATATGTGCTGTGGTACCTGGCAACCCAACCTCGAAGCGGAGGTCCTTCCTTTTTTTTTTTTTCTTTTTGAGGGTGTTCCTGGCAAAGGTGGCTCCTCCACACACACTCGCAATGTTTGCACTAGGTAATTTTTGTGAGGTGAATTAAGGTTGTTTACTTTTTTATCCTCGTTTTGCACATTTAAAAAAAAAAATGCACATATATAATTTCTACTGTGTGCTTTGAATTTAACTTTAAAGAAATTTTGCTTACACATCCTTGTCTTTGTTGGATTCATCTGTTGTGTGGGGTTCTATGGGGGTGGGGTATTTGCAGGTGCCCCAGAATACTTTTTCCCAGCCCAATGTTGGCAGGTATGCAATCCACTATTTAAACAGGAAGTCACTGTGGCAACAAAGGCTGTCGAGTAAATGCCAAAAATAACATTCCTAACTGCCAATATTCTCTATGGTATTTGTGTATGCATGGCGAAATATGTGTTCCGGGATGATTACAACTTTTAGGATTAAAACAAAAGTTATTGTACCAGAACTTTAAAAAGAAATTATTTTCATGAAAGAGGAGCACTGTGCCTGTTCTGCTCAAAATTAGCATCTTGCCATCTGCTTGGATCTGAAAGTTGTTTCCTCTCCCTCACTCCGACTGAATTGGCAATGCTCCGAGGTTTATGTTCAAAGCTCACGCCAAGCCAAGTATATCAGAATCAGAATGTATGTTATTAGTCCCACAAATGGGGAAATTCTAGCATCACAGCATCCAAAGAACAGTAACAAAGGACAGTTTACAATGAACAATAATGATAATAAAAGATATAAAGAATATAATAAAAGGAAAGAAATCGAAATGGACTCATATATACATAATATGTTTATATATTACAAACAGTGTGGCAGTGAATTGTTGTTGATAAATAATAAATATGGGTATGACAATTGCCCAGTGATACAAACCAAATATTATATATTAATAATGTATAAATACAGTACTAAACCACTGGCTGAGTGTGGCCCCTGTTTATGCACCTCACACATACAGTAGCTGCTGATAGCAATAGCATTCAACAAGCCTGATCAGTGACTGACAATAACATACGTAGAATAAGCCTGCTTCATGACTTATTCTTCTGAAATTAACACAACTCATGAGCCCACTGATACTGTAGCTGTGCTGTATTCGGGGCATGTGAACAGAATCGAAATTATAGAACTTATGAACTTCAGTACCTTAAGTATTGTACATACAAGTTTGACTTTGCTTTATTTAGACATGTAGGAAGTATCTCATCATGCTAACCTGGCTGATGAGATCACTTAGTCCACATTATTGGCTGCAGAAATTATAAATTGAGTTATGTATGCTGTGTTATTTTTATATTCCTGTATGTCACAATCAAACACGTGTCAGCCAACATCACAAATGAACAATGACTCAAGGAAAAGTGTTATAAAAAAATATATATATGAGAGTCCTAAAAATGCCCCATATGATTAAGAGTGCCCTTTCATCCTTTCCCATAACGGTGCCACTTCCATCCCCCAAAGGCTACTGTAGTCTTTCCCCGGCTTTGTAGGTGAGAAAAATATAGTGTCAGAAAAAGTCCACAGCCCGGAGGTGGAGGAAATGTTGACACCGTGCAGCCAGCAGCAGGAAAAAATGTCGACACCAAAGAAAAAACCCTGCCACAAAGGAAATATAAAGAAATAAAATAAAACAGAAAGGTGTTCAGTTAAAAAAAACTCTCAGGATTGGAGGACCCTATTGAAAACAACACCATCTCAGACAGTAAGCTCTATTTCCAAAGGGGGGAAATGCTCCTTCAAGTCATCTAAACAAAAAAAGGTGTTATCCAACCTTTGCATCGGCACTTAAATGTCTCACATCTGATGGTGGAGCAACAACCGTGGTAAAGTCCAAATATTTTGCAAAGGTCACAACAGGATTAACGCTTTTTCAATTTGTCTGCTTGTTGAAATCTCAGTGCATGATGGCGTTGATGTTTGTTGTCTGGTGTTGAGATGTATCATCCGTATGTGTGTGTGTGTGTGTGTGTGTGTGTGTGTGTGCGTGTGTGTGTGTGGGAACCTCTCTGAACTTAAGCTGTTTGTTGTTTGTCCAGATGAAGTGCTGCAAGTACTGGCCTGATGACACTGAGCTCTACGGCGACATCAAGATAACGCTGCTGAAGACGGAAACGCTGGCCGAGTACACCGTGCGCACCTTTGCCATGGAGAGGGTGAGTCATGCTCTCACAATTTATTTATATATTTTTTTCAATCTCAGCTCTCTTATATCGCTTCTGTATCACGCATACCCACTGGTACGTGTCTCTTCTCGCTTCAGATTTGTTTAATTAGATTCTATTTGCGGGGTGCTCTTATAGAATATAAGCAACTCATTTAAATGTGTCCCACTGTTTCTTCCAGAGAGGTTACCCTGCTAAACATGAGGTGTGCCAATTCCATTTCACCTCCTGGCCTGAGCACGGTGTGCCATACCACGCCACCGGCCTGCTGGCTTTCCTGCGCAGGGTCAAGGCCTCGACACCACCTGACGCTGGGCCTGTGGTGGTGCACTGCAGGTAGCTCGCCGCTTTCTATCCCGATAATGACCATAACACCTCACGGATGCAAGTGCTTGAAATAATTCTGGCCTTATACTTTTTAATAGCCATATTCCTTTGATGGTAACACTTCATTTGCCCTGTTTATTTCTACTTCAGCTTGTGTTCTTCTTACAGTTCCCAAAATATATTTCAGTGCCTTGGTGCTGTATTTGTGTAGGCGGAGAGCACAATAGTGACAAATCCCAGAGTTTCACACATAACCAGCAAGAAATTCACAAAAAAAAAAGTGCAATTTTTGACAATCAAGGATAGCATCTGCCCTTTTCAGTGAATGACTTTCATTCTCTGTTGGACACTGGTGTTACAAAAGAAGCCATTTCTCACGAGGCAATTTCTGCTCAGCTGCTGATGTGTGCAATTTAATTATTGCATTATGAAAAACTGAGTGCAAACACCATCAAACTGTGGAAAAAACATTCAAATATTGTAAACAAAAATGTGCTTGAGTCAGTTAATAGTGAATGGACGCAGTATTCTAAAATATCTCTATGTTTGTGACAGAACATGAATACAAAACTTAAATTTGTACTATTAAATCCATCTGCTGATCGTCAACTCCCCAGGATGCAATTCCATAATAAGCAATCTGCACAGGTGATGTAGCCTATATTCATGCAGATCCTTTGGTAACCATGGAGACACATTTGCCTATAAGCTTAAGTGTGTGGGTATTTCTTCAGATCAATTAGTCAAAAAAAGTTAAAACTGCAGTGTGTCGTATTTGTATCCTACTCAGGCGGGAGCCCCCGGCGCTAAAGCCAATGCATGTTAGAGCAAAAGACTGCAGTTCCTCAAAGGGCCACTTGAGGGAAGGTACAAAAGCGAGTCAAGCTCCATAAGAGCCAGTGTGAACGCACAACTCTACAGCCTGAAAAGATAAGCTAATTTCAGTCAACTTCTCCTCTACGTTCATGATGTTAGTGCCTTTTGGAAAAGTTTAAATGGAGATATCGGACAAACAATATGTAATTCTGTGCAGTTAATTGGAGTAAAAGACCACTGTGGAGGGACAGACGCTGGTGTTTTGGATTAATGAGCGACTCTGTTAGCATTAACAAAAGGCAGCCAGCGAGTCTGGAGTTTAAATTTTAACTGTTGGGATTCAAAAGTGAATTTATCTTCCTTTCTTGTCATAACTAACTATGGAGGTGCGACTGCTGATTGACTGAATGGAAGGGTATAGAATGGAAGGGTATAGAAAGAAACAGAAAGAAACAGAAAGAAACGGGTATCTGGTCGAAGGCATACCCTCGAGGCCAGTTTGTGCTTGCTATCTTGCGGCTAATCTACAAGGTATTCTAAATATTACTGGCAAAAAAAAAACACACACAGACAAACTGATGTGAGTAACACGAGCCAAAGTTCACCTCTCTATATGTTTGAATACAGATAGCTTGTTAGCCTTAGCTAGCCTAGTAGCTTCCGGCTAGGTGGGGTTCCCTTTGTTGACTAGGCTTGCTTCAGCTCTACCCATGCTCCACCTTTTTGCCCATTTTTGATTAATCAGGGGTTTGGGGGAGTCAGACACTGGCAAGCTGGTGACAGCCAGCATGATCCACATTCGGCTTCATTTGAGCTCCCGTGGGTGTTGTCAGATCGGCTCCGTCCATTATTTTATACAGTCAGTGATCCTACTCTTAGTTTCTTCGAACTGCATTAAGTTATAAAACTGCCCTACAAGGCCCCTCCGCTCTGTCCCATCTCTACTCTCATGTCATTATAACAGGCAGTTAATTTACAGTTTAATAATGCTCCTATTAACATGCAGCATGACATCCCGCCAGATACCAATTTGATTGCCCGACATGGGCCCATGTAGTGGTGATGATGAGAGTCAAAAATATCAATGAGATCCCTGCCTCTAGCACTAGAGGCAGACAGGCAAAAAGACAACAGCTTCTTAAGTGGTCCGGACCAATTTAGCTGAAGTACAGGTGTGACAGCTCCCTGCTATAAATTATTAAAGACATAAGTGTTTGAAACAAATAGTTTTACTTAATGGTGCATTTCATTCTGCCGTCAGAAAGTAAGGAAGAACATAATGTGAAAAAAAAACTTTAAAACATCAACTCGTTTGTAAATTAATGTAAAATTATAAATAAATTCTTCAGACATCTAATGGAAACACATTAGAGTTTAGGGAATGATGTCAATGAGTAAAGGATACAAAATGTTTAGGTGATCTTAGTATGTGTGGCTTGGTTTTCTTTTTACAGCTCATGAGTCTCCCACTTTTTTATTTCTGTACATTCTACCTGTCATAATATGATTGCAGTGTGCATTATGTGTCAGTCAGCCCACTAAATATAGCGCTGCCTGCCAAAAAATAGCAGCATTTAAGGTCAAGCAAGGGTGAAAAATATGAACACACACCATAAGGACGCTGATGGTTTTTAATAATCACAAATATGCTGAGATTTATTGTGTTTTTTTTTTTTATTTCAACATTAACCATCTGATGGTGGCTTCTAATTCTGATCAAGTACCAACCCTGTTGCATCTTATCATAAATAATGGGCTTGTTAAACAATATTGATGTGCTGCAGGCAAACTTTTTTTCTGTTCCATGGTGTAAAACAAGGCAGTACTATGAAGACAGATGTACTTTTTGCGGCTTAAAACATCCCAGTGCAGAATCTCAGATGGGTTTTATAAATAACCAAGCCTTACCTGGGGAGGGCTGAGGCATTCGCAAACACCCACACATGCCTTTATCGCCATGTTATAACCCAGACGGGGAAGGCAGAGGTCTGCACTTCAAATTTCTAACTGAAAGGTTTTTCACTTTCAAATTTCAACTTTGGCTATTTTTTTTTTGTCAGAACATAATGGTCACTGTATTCCCTGTCTTTCTTTGCAGAACAAAGCCTCTTATTATGCTTGACTTTGGGCAGAGTATCTCGATCATTACTAAAGGTTCCCCGTCGAGACTTTTTCATTTCAGCGGTGTATTCAGGTTTGTCGATTCTCTCCTCTCTCCTTTTGCACCAGTATGGGGGCAGGCAGGACTGGCTGCTACATTGTGCTGGATGTCATGCTGGATATGGCTGAGTGTGAAGGAGTGGTGGACATCTACAACTGTGTCAAGACCCTCTGCTCCAGACGCATCAACATGATCCAGACGGAAGTGAGTGGGAGGGCTCACACTGTTAGCCATAAGCTCACACGTTTCATCTTCACAATGTAATAGACAAAATGATAAGCTGCTGCTAGCTCACATTCCTTATTATTTTTGTATTTGAATGCTCAGAATTCTACACTTTTTATGCTGGAAAAGCCTCCAAATCAACCATTTCTACAGCCATGGGCAGCAGTGGAGGAATCAGATACAGAAGCCACATTACAGTGAAAAAGTACTCTGGTACAAGTTAAATGTCTAGGTTAAAAAATTCAAAAGGGAAAATGCAAACGTTAACACGAAAAGTAGGTAGAGCGGCATTATTTTTCAACCCAATCGCCAGAATAAATGTTGGTAGTGTTGCGTTCTTCATTTGTTTGGGTTGAATTTTCTTCTTAATCTTGAGACAATATGATTATGATCATGATTATGATTATGCTTATGATCTGGTTAGCCTTAGGCAAAAAATAAAAAATAAAAAATCATGGGGTTAAGGTCAGGAAAAGATCATGTTTTGTGCTTAAAATACCTGGTTTATTTATATTTATGTTCCAATGTTTTCAGCTGCTAGCTGGCTGAAAGCTAAAAGAGGCTAAATAGCTCTGTGGAGGTGAGGGGAATGGCAGAGTACGGGTGATCATTAGATCGTCTGATTTTGCCACTACAAGCAAAACATTTCACACTAAACATTGATTCACTGTTAGTATTAAAAATGCTTGATTAGTGTATGATAATTTTTAAAAACAACAACACTCATTAAACTGGCCCCTCTGCACATTTAAATCATTTTATCACTGGATTATTTAGTACATGTAATTAATTGATGCTGTAGGTGGTCCAGGAGGCACTTATTTGAATTATTTTTCCATTTTTTTGGCATGGTTTGTCAACATTGTTTTTTGGGTTTTTTTTTTGGTATCTCATCTACTTAAAATTTGTGTTAATCTCAGTGTTACCAAACGTACTCAGTCCATTAGTGAGAGCCAAAATGATTTGTGGAGGCTATAATGTTTCTGATATGAAGGTAATTTAGTATAACCGTTTGTCTAAACTCATTTAAAAATCATTCACTTCCAAAGAAGTCATATCAGCGCAGAACAAAACTGTCAAGTTGATACTCAAGTACCAACTCTTCATATAAGATACTTACCATAAAAAGATATAGACATAAATAAACACACAATCTTTAGTAATGCTGTTTAAATTGTACTTAATGTGAACTTCCAATCTTCAAATAAACAAGCCAGAGAAAGACATTAATTGTTGGGATAAAAAAAAAAAAAAAACTGTTAACTGTTGGAAAATATTTAAAAAGCATTCTCTTGATAATGAGTCTGGAAGTGGTGTCTGGGGAGAAATACAAAAACAATAGTATTTATCTCCTTTTAATTTCATCTTTTCACCTCTCAGCTGAAACTGCTTTACCCGCTGAATACACATTTCTGCAATTACAGAGCATAATAAGAAATTCTAAATAAGTTGGACGAGGGACACTTTTAAGCCTGTAATTTTGAATGTACCCGAGCGTCTTTGATCTTTTGTTTGGTTGGATGTCAAAACAAATTTCTTGGTTTCCTCGTTAATTGCTCAGCTCATGACGTTATTCAAGCATCGCGTGTGGGCAGTGTTTCTCTCCTCTGATGTCTGATGTCTGCACTTTTTCACCAGATTTATATACAATGTCTCGCTTCAGAAACAATACCTAAGAGTGGGCACTGACGGTGTGAAGGATGGTTTGACAGCTATTACTATTTGTCAACATTCAGCAGCAGTAATTAAATTTGGCATTGTCCTCACAAGTGGCCAATTAACAGTTAGGAGGCTCGTAAGTGCAGCGAAGGCTTTGTGTGACTTTGTAATTTTCCCCCGCTGTCCATCTCTCAGGAGCAGTATGTGTTCATCCATGATGCCATCCTGGAGGCTTGTCTGTGTGGAGAGACTGCCATCCCCGTTAATGAGTTTGCGCTCACCTATAAGGAGATGCTGAAGGTTGACTCTCAGAGCAACACGTCGCAGCTCAGAGAGGAGTTTCAGGTAAGGCTAAAGCTAAATCTGTTATGTCCATACATTTCTTTTGTTTCCCTTGACTGAGGTATCCTGTCCCAGCAGCATCTTAGCTACACAATGACACCAATTTACTCAATCACACAAAATCAGTCTCCATTTAATTACATCTAAGGTACACTGGGCTAAAACCAGTAGGGGTGGGCGTAACATGCATGAAGCCCGAAGTTGGGCTGTGAACAGTAACAACGAATTTGTCTTCAAAATAAGAGCTTTACATTGCACCCCATTGGAGTTTAGAACTGGGTTCTTAGTGGGGAGCTTTTAATTTGAAAGTAGCGACCGTTCCTAGCTTGCTGCTACAACAACAAGCAGAAACAACCAAACAGCTGCAGAGACCGTGGAGACGCTAGCATCTCCCAGATCTCACCTTCTGTTCAGTTGCTCATCTTAATGTCTGGTGATGAAGTGATGGACTGACTGCTGTGATCAGCTGTTTCTTGGTTTTAAAACTCCCCGACTGTGGGGTCGTACAATAGTGCAGGTCACCGACACCTCCGCCCATCTCATGCAGGGGCCGGCACATTGACGCCTCGGATTTAGATAGCAGGCGAGGCGGAAATAAGTGTACCCTCCGAGGCGGCAAATCGGCTGACCAAAAAACAGACCCCCAACTTGCTGGCCTCTGTCTAAAACAACAGACCAAGCCGCCAAAAGGACGGGAAAATTGGCGGCTTGCTGCCCTGTCTAAAAACGTTTATTATCAAGAAAAATCAAGAAATGTTTTTTTTTTTCGTTAGCTGTAACTTAACAGCTGAAAGCAAAAAAAATGAAACGGCGGATATCTGAAAGCACAAACAGGCACACTGGAGAGAGAACTAAACTTCTAACCGGTTTGACTCCAATGCAGTTATGTTTGGCTCAGTTTTAGCAAGGTGTACATTGTGAATTGGCAGCTGAGTGTGATTCAATGTTAAAAGGCCTGTTTACAAAGCAATCTCACATGCTATACAGCATGGCTTATGAGTTCACTGTAAGATGAGTAATTTATCAGCATCTGATTCCAGTCCTCTTCATTGTTCCCACAATGCAAAGACTTCTTAAACACTGCAAGGCAGCAAATCGGCTGTCGAGCTGCTGACCCCAGCACATTAACACTGATGTTCTTAAAATGCCAAAATTGAAATACGTCTGTTAAGTTGAATAACAAAATAAACAATGAACACTATTTAGCCTCATATATTATAGGTTTTTAACTCATGTTGATGTCACAGTTAAGTGCATCATCCACTGTGAACGCTGGAAAAAGTCACAACCTTGGCGACTGCTCCGACAGTAAGATGATCATGACTACACGACTAATCCCTCTTAAAAAAAAAACAGTTTTAGTTTGGGATCAAAGTGATCCCAGTCAGGATCCAGTTTGAGTTCTTTGCATGTAGCTACACATGGATCCCCCAAATAGAAAGGCTGTGAGGGTTCCCATTGAGCGCTCCACCTGTTGGTTTTTTGTGTGTAAATGATTTATCATTTCCAAAAGTTTTGGAACCGGTCCAGTAGATAACCTCAGCTGCCAGCCGCAGCACAGCTGCAGAGTAATCCATTGGGTCAACGTCAGAGTATCGTCCACTAACAGTGCTTGTTTTGGCTGACAGGCTGACATTCTGAAAAATAAATTCCTCTGGAGATAGACCTTTTTGTAAAATGATAACCGGAAACACAAGTCTCGTTCAAGATGAAGCCTCCCTGTGAACTCTTGCAAGGTGAGTTGTTGGGGGAAGATGGTTGTGGAAACTGGAGCTGGATATTTTGGAGATGATGTAGACAAACTGCCAGCAAGATTTTTATTTACAAGGTGATGGCTGATTTTGACAATCTAGATGGGGCAATAACTGTAACAACTCACCTCACGAGATTTATTTCTCCTTGATCAAGACTTCTGTTTCTTGTAACAGGGGAGCCTGTTGTTTATCAAAAAGGTCTCTCTCTGTGGAAATCATTTCAGTAATGTTGTCAGACACTCAGAAAAACAACCTCAGCCTGTCAGTGGCAAAAAACAAACACTTTTAGTGGACGTAACTTTGACAGTCAGAGGAGATGAGGTGATCCGACAAGTTCCAAATCACTTTGTAGGTTTTAAAATACCTAAATCCCCCTTTAAGAACATGGAAATGATGTCATTTGATTGACTTCCTAATATGGTAGCTACATATCCAGGGCTGCAGCAATGCCTCAACACCCAAATGCACAACTGTAAATCAACTATTAATGTGGACAGTAACAGCACTCCTCCGTACAGATATTTGACATTTGAAGTAAAAACAGTTCAGACTAAACGCGCTCCATCACCTTTTACTACTGTAATCTCTAAATCTCAAAAGTCACTCTGCCGGTGCCTCAAACAGTCGTTTAACACACATTTATACCTACGCTGTATCGTGTACTGTAGGTCTCTCCTGAGGAAGGAATCCTTCGGTTAAGAGTAAATGGGTAGTTAGTATTCACCGATACTGACACTGCTCTTCCGATCAGCAAACGTAAGAAACATTTTCCTCAGCAGAAAAAAAACGTTTGAGATTGCGTCTAAGAACATCTATTTGCCTTTTATGCAACGCTGCTGACTCGTCAAGTTAATGTGAGTTAGAATGATGTTATCGATCGTTGACCTTTGGCTAGAATAATTAGACTTTTTCCTTCTCCACACGCAGCACAATAACCTTCCCTCAGCGGTGCTCGCAGTCGTCCAATAAGACAGACTCATTATTGCAACTTGTAGCCGAGACGCAATATTCCAGTTACGAGCCGGAATGTTCTATTCATTTTGTCGGCACCAATAGGGAGTCGTTCACAATGTGAAGCAAGTTAGATAATCAGTTCGCTTCAATTTCCATTGCTTCCTAATATGCTTATTCATAATGTATGAGATTGCACTAAATGTGTTTTTATCCATTACGCCTTGTGGGGGTTTTGATGATTAATGCGTCAAAAAGTTTTCCCGGAGATGATCGGAGATAGTTGTGCTTGTCAAGTATTGACAGCCAGGCAGTTTGAGTGGAGAATGTTATCACTGCCTCTGTCCATCTCGCTTTGATCCCAATTCTGTTCCGCTACATCTGCCTCCTCTTATCACTATCTTCATTCTCATTCTCTCATTTTATCTCCGCATCTATGAAATTTAACACACTCCCAAACACACATGCCAACCTTTCTAATTATCTCTTCTGCAACCCGCCTTCATCCTCACTTTGCCGCTCCTCCTTCTCCTCATCCTCTTCCTCCTTCTCCTCCTCGTCCTCCTCCCCTTGCTCCCGCTCCTCCCGCAGACTCTGAACTCAGTGACTCCTCACCTGGATGTGGAGGAGTGCAGCATCTCTCTGATGCCCAGGAACCGCGAGAAGAACCGCAGCATGGACGTCCTGCCGCCGGACCGCTCCCTGGCCTTCCTCGTCACCACAGAGGGAGAAAGCAGCAACTACATCAACGCGGCGCTCGCCGACAGCTTCCTCCGGCCCGCCGCCTTTGTGGTTACGCCGCATCCGCTGCCAGGCACAACCACTGACTTCTGGAGGCTCGTGTACGACTACGGCTGCACCTCGGTGGTGATGCTCAATCAGCTCAACCAGTCCAACTCTGCCTGGGTAAGAGGAGCTGTCAAAGCAGCTGGATATTAAACTGACGACACACAACCAAGACGAAGTCACTTTGTCACTAATCTTATTAGCTGGAGCTCTAACTTCTACCTTATCAGCTCAACTCTTTTAATTAAGCCATGGGCAACCTCTGCGTGACAGCGTCTGCATCACAGCTGGACTTTTATTAGTGACACACAGTGTATTTAGAAACATCCCAATAAAACTGGCTTTACCGCAGTGTGATACCAGAACAAGCTTTCTTCACATTTATTGAAATATGGACCCAAAAATTCTCAAGACTCCCAACAAAGAGGTGTCGTGTTAATGTGCCAGAGGTATCACTTTGTTAATCACTCTCTGCTAAATATTGTAATGGAAAAATGTGTTTCAAGTCTGTTTAAGGGGACACATGACAGGTGAAGAGGGTAGCATTTGTAACTATTAGGTATCACCATAAAACTGTCCCAGTTGATCACTTACATTGTGACAAATGTGTTTTTCATATTACTAGTTTCTGAAATTGAACATTTTGGAGGCTAATGAGGCATTATCTATTTAAAAATGCACTAATTTGAATACATTTTTCGAACAGAAATTTGAATAATGGATAAAGCCACGCTGAAAAGTCTGTTGAAATATTAGAATCCTGGGTCCATTTTGGGTATCTCTTTTTATCAATTCATAAATGAATAAAAATACTGTATTAATAGATATCACCATGAAGCTCCCAGTTGATCTTAGACTGTTTATCCAATTAAGTCTGTACTTATATATGTGCTTGCATTAATGCCTACATCAGAACTCAAATAAGCACCTATGTTGTTTCCATTGACCTGAAAGAAGACATAAAAACAGCCCCAAACTCGGAAAAAGTGATGTTTTCACATGCAGTGTCTTCCCTCGATGCACCTTTTTATTATTCATCCATCTTATTGCAGTTTAACGTCTGCCACTGGAGCAGCTTTTCCTCCGAGAAATGTGCAGCATGTATCCCCTAAAGAAGATATGGGGAGTGTTGAGCGTCGGGGCCTATTTCCTGCCACTTCCAAACACTGTAAGGCAAACAGTAATTTGCAAAGACGAGCAAAAGTAGAGAGAAGAAAAAAGAAAAAAGAAAGAACTGTCAGGTGAACGCTTTTTGTACACTTAGCAAGAGCACTCTCCTGCACAGAGTGATTCCTCCTCCCTGAGAAATAAAAAAAATAGTAATCTCAAACATGAGGAGCTCTTTGATTGCCATGTAGAAGGCAAAATACGCTTGTATTCCATCTCATAGCAGCTCTTCCTCAGCCTGACATGTACTCTATTTTGTTTTCTGACTCCCATAAATGTCACCAAAAAGATCATTTTTGGACATTGAAATGAGTGAAAACATCATGAACATATATATTAATTGTAGGACAAACAGGTCTCTTTCCATAATCCTTTGAAGCTTATAAATAAGACTCGTCAAATACCGCGCTGACAAATGACTCTGATGAGTAAAGCTAACATGACACATCTGGGCTGCTCACAAAAGATCTTATTTTACCAGTCAGGAGTCTGGCACTAAGAGTTCCCTCTTAAGAGCTCTTCACGAAGCTGCCGAGAGCAACTTTTAGCCGGGAAACAAAGAGAACTGCTGAGCTCCCCTGAATGTGGTGTTACTGGGCTGGTGCAGCACATGTGTTATAATGCAAAACACAAAGTATTGTTTTTACACATCTGTTCTAAGAGAGTGTTCACTTTTTGAACAAATGTGTTGAAGACATTAGCAAGCATCAGCATATTGCAAAAAAAAAAAAAAAACAACTACCTATGTTGTGACATTGTCATTGTCCTCCTCTGCAGGATTTCAACCCCCTCGTGTGTTTGTTAGGCTTGTTGTTTTGTTTTTGTCAAATCATAAATTAATGATGAAGTTTATAAAACAATGCAAAATGCCCACCCTTTTTTTTTTTTTTTCCTCAAAGAGCCTTAGGTTTTGCTAGTTTTTATATTATGAAAAAGACAGTTAAACTGCAGTGATTCAAAGCAGAGTGCATTGCAACGAGGAGGTGGAAGAGGGATGCAGAGACTGAGCACAATCAGGAGATTGCAGCCCGCTGTGTTTATTTTGTTGATTAAGGTTGCTTGGTAATGTCGCTTTTGTGCTTTGGAATTCTGAGCAGCCAGTATTTTCGACAGCTCACGGCGCATGTCAGACTTTATGACCTCACTGGGTGGCCGTGAAGGATAACAGCTAATCGTCCTAGCGTTGAGAAAGTACTGTCAAATTCACCGTCCAACTCTGGGGGAGGTCTGTGCAGCATGTAGTTTGTCACGTTCAGTAAGTCCCCTGTCTTAGAACTACTTTGTGAAAATGATGTTTTTTTTGTCTACATTACAGTACACGTGTAATGCACTGCAGACAATTACATTTTGTTTTCGTGACACTTATATACTGAGTGGGTCACACAGGTACTGGTAATGAAAAAGATTCAGCTTTTATGTTGCAAACTTGATTTTGAGAGGACCTTCACAGGTTTCTGTGAGGTAAGAATGCTCTTTAAATAGGCAGGATCCCTAAATATTTCTTATATTTCATAATCCCAGCGCAATGGGCTGATTGACACAAAGGTAAACTGGGATTCTTTTACCTTTATGTTTCTAAACAGTACAATATGATATCCAATCTGCAAAACCTGCGGGAAAAAAAGGTAATTACAAAAGGTCCAACACCTCAAATCCACTTTATTGTCTGTATTATTTTGTGCTGCATTGTTTGGTTACTGATCATTTTTGAAAGACGGGAACTGTTGAAAACAAAAGCTGGCAAAAACCTCAGAGTATAATCATACAATCAAATTCTTTAATCACTGCATCCCTACTCTACACTGTCTAGTGTTGACTAAAGGCAAAAGATGTACTTAAAAACATTAAACGGTGAACTGCTTCAGCTCGACTTCTTCTCCTCTCACAAGTATGAACCAGCATATGGATGTTCAAAAATACCTGCAGGTTTTTTTTTTTTAGCGTCTGTATATAAACACGACATGTTCATGTTATCATTCCTTACGGTGAAACACGTCGACAGCAGTAGTGACAACATGTCAGCCGTATCGCTCCTTCCTCCCAGATGAAAGTGACGCGCAGCGCAGCGACGACGGGTCATCGCTGTCTGGCCTTTAACTGGTGCGCCGCCACCGGGATTCAATCGCGCGTTCGGGCCGTCTGTTTAATTTGCACAGGCTGTCGTGGCATTAACACATTCTTATCGTTTCCCCCCATGTTTGCTCGTGCGTGGGTTTGTTCTGCCGTCTCCCTATCGCTGCTCTGTCACCGTGTCATGTTGAATTCCCGCTCAACATTTCCACCATGCCTGTCAGCTGCAACCTGTCCTTCTTCCTCTGTCACTCTCCTCTTGTTCTTCGTCTTCCATGTCTCTCGCTGCCAGTGGATTAACAGTCCACCTCCCGACGCACACACAAACACATACACACACACACACACACACGCACTCAGGCACGCGAACACACTCTTGGTTTGCCCTCCTGAGTTGGAGCTGCCTGTCTCCTGTCTGAATGTATAAATATTTATCTCGCCTCGTGCCCAATGTCACCTGTTAATACCCTTCTGTCACAGTGAAATGCCATCATCACTTCCTCCTGGAGGGCTCCCCTCAGTCCCAAAGTCACCACGGAACACGTCAGCGTGTCAACACCGCTCCCTTGTGTGCCGCTCCCCCCCCCCGTCTTGTTGGCCGGGGGAAGCGTCTTTGAAGCAGCGTTGATGGGGAGACCTTGGCTTTTCCGCGTGCGCCAACCTCCAGGCTAACTTCCTGTTTATCCCTCCCAGGCGTAGCCAAGGTCTCCTCCTCTATTAATTTATAATGCGCTAATGGTAATGATTTGGACTCATGAATAATTCAAACTGGGTGACCGCGGCTTATGTGAGGGATTGTTCAGCGTGACGAGAGGCTTGTTTTTTTTTTTTCTTTTTCTTTTTTTCTTTTTTCTCATTTAATTTACGGTCGCTATTTGTAGATAATCATTGTCATTTAGGCTAATTGTCTCCGCTGTCAATACTCAGGTGTCTTGTTACTGGGCCTCACCATCACTGGCTGCTGACATAATGATTTGTCCTGCCTCAAGCAAGCGTGGACTAATGACCTGCTGTCTCCTCCCTCTCTCTCTTTCTCTTTCTCCTCAGCCTTGTCTGCAGTATTGGCCTGAACCGGGGCTGCAGCAGTTTGGGCCGATGACAGTAGAGCTTCTGTCCAGGACAGCAGACGATGACGTCATCATCCGCCTCTTCCGGGTTCAGAACATCACCCGGGTAGGTGGATCCAAAAAAAAAAAGAAAAAAACAGTTTTAAAAAGCCAGATCAGATATTTGACTTTCTTGTTTGACAATCCAAAAACAAGCTGTACACGTGTTTGGACAAACATAACAGGAGCACCTGTAAAAATCTACTGCAATCCAAATAAAGTATTGGAATAGCATATTGAAGTTCTACAATATGTATATTCCCATAGCCACAGAATGAATAGCTGTTGTGGTTTAGTCACTACAACAGTCTGGTTTTCTTCCTCCTGCATCCGAAACCTTACATTCTGGTTGCACCTCGGCTTTCAAAAATCTTGACTTGTTGTGGAGATCGTGTCAGAGAGCTGTTGATTCATCAGTAATTGGAACATCATATCAGCTCTGGTTCTGTTTGAACTTGTGTAATTTATGCTAACAAACTAATTGCGCTAGCTGACAAAGCGTCAAGTAAAAGCAGTGTCAGAGGAGCTAAGTGATTGTAAAAATAAATGAGTGTTCTTCCTACGGAAAACAATTAGGAAAACAGTTGATGAGGGGGCAGAGATGGAGAATGTGGTAAACTAGCCTGAGTGAGATTTTGATGATAGATCTCAACAAGTACCATGAGTTTAGATACGAGTACCTCAACAACAGAATCACAAATAGATGTAAGTTAGAAATACTACCTGAAGGTTTCTTTATCAACCTTTTTAATTTTTTCTGATATTCGAGGAGGTCATTCTACTGACGTTGCCCACCTTCGTACTGTAGACGAATATCGATGCAGTTTTTGTTTTGTTTTGTTTTTAAACACTCAGTTTTTCACTCTTGTATTGGGCTAACGGTAGGCCAGGGTTAGCAATTTGGTTAACAGGGAAATTGTGTGAAGGGAAAGAGGGTATAGCCTACTCACTAACTCCATGCCACAGAAGTTTATCCAAGGGTCAGCCAGTGTTTTTTTTCAGATTGGATAAACACCACCAATATTTAAATACTGTGCACGCTAATAGGCAGACAAGCTTTGTAATAGCAAGTGGGCTTAATCATGAAAAATGGACATCCAAAACAATTCTTCTTGGATAATCTCTAAATACACAGGGAAAAAGTATATAAGGAACAACAGTACAAAGCTATATATCAAAACACCAAAGATACACCTCTAATGTATGTAAATGTTAAAAATATCAAATTCATTTTCCCATAAAATGGAATCCAACCTAATTCACACATCCATTGAAGTTTTTCCCCAAACTTAAGTGACTTTTTTTTTTCTTTAATCTGGATGCTGACAAAAGCTAAAACTCTAAAGCTCCGTTGCAGTGGGAGGCATTTTCCTGGTGCTGAATCAGTTCATTTATTTTTTAAGAGGGTTAATGAAGCCTGATACTAATATAATGATTGTGAATGGTGACCTGGGTCCCAGCTGGCATTTGTTGTTCCCCAGCGGTTGGAATGATCTGCAACATAATAATCCTACTCTCTGTATCAGCAGCATGATCACATAATTAGCCACATATGTATAGTCCCAAGTCCTGCTTAATGAGCAGATATGCTCCTGTTTGAGCAATTAAGTACTAAACACTTAAACAAATACAAAACTCCATGTTGTTTTACAGTTACCTGAAAGAACTTTCATGATTTATGTCCATGTCCAGTAATTTGCGTTTTTTTTATTTATTTTTTTTCTGTGTCGAGCTTGTTTGTGAGTCTGTGTGTGGTGTACGTGTCTGGGTGTTGTCTGAATAATTTAGCTGAGCTCCCGCTTTCACTTCACACTGTCGCAACGTTTCTAGCTCCCATCCTTTGACCTCAGTAGCTTCCAGCAGCTAGTTGAGCAGACGTGTCCCTTAGCTGCCAAACCCTCCTAGCCCCCCCCGCGTGCCGCCTCACCTGACCCTCGCTGTAGCCCATCACCCTTCCAACTCCCACCCAGCCCCCTCAAATATCTTGACACCGTATCAGAAACTGTTCCCACGTGGCCTCTCTGCAGGATCCCGAGGAGACAGACACCACAGAGCGAGACACCGATAGCCTCTGCCCCAAGAAGGAACGCCGTTGTCAAGTAGATGCAGAAAAGGTTGTTGCCAAATACACTGTTATAACTGGAAATAATAACCTTATAAGGTGACATCGTTGTTGAGCCTGTGATCCTCCAAAATACCTTATGGAGTTTTTTGCAGCTAGTTCAATTAAAACCTGAAACCTGAAATAATTCATTGCATTCTTAATGTCTATGTTTTGTTTTTTTTTTTTATTTCTGACATTACAGCTCTCCAACTATATTCTCGAGTTCTTAAACTTCGGACCTTTTACAGCATATTTAATTGTTGTTGGGTCTGACACTGTCCCATTATGATGGTTATTGGAAATCAATGTAGTTTCTGAATAAAAAGGATTGAAATTGATTGAATATATTCTCAGCTGAGAATCTCTATCACTCATAGAGAATATCATCAAGAATTAGTGAAAGGGTGACTCTTTTTGTAGCCAATTTGAATCACTCTACACTAGTACACTCCCAACAGAACATTTGTTTGGACCAGGAAAGGTGTTCCCCTGTTGATCTAGCCAGGTTAAAAGAGAGTCACCTTCATGATTTGAAAGCCCTGGCTTAAGGCTCACCTCAACATGTCATTAATCTTGCTCCATAGTACACCCTTCTGGACATAAGTGTGTGCTAATGGCACCTCGCGGCAAGGTACTAATACGCCACCTAAAGAAAATGAAAAAGTAAAAGAACCCACTTCTCCATTGTTCCACGACAGGCAAAGTGCTTTCAACATTCAACATTTTATTTTGGTGAGAACAACTGTAAACATGACAGCGTTTATTGAAAAATCCCCACAGGGCACGTTTAAGGTGCCATTTCCCACAATCCATCGAGCATCCCCTGGCTGTCTTCGGTCTCATATAAAGTTCGAAAAGTTAACCCAGAAACCGTAAGCGCTGCATGTTCAGGAAGAGCAAACTCCATTCAAATCCCCAGACTGCAGGAAAAGGAGACAGTGGAGAGAGGAGCTTGTGGCTTCTCTGACATTAGCAATAGTTTTCTGGGACATTTTGAAGCAGGAATTTGGGTTAACCACTCTGTGTTATATTAGAGCCCAAAAATGTCAAAATTGCATTTGGACAGCAGGCAGGCAGCCTCAGAGTATGGCAGACTAAAACATGAGCTGATATGCTTTTTTTTAAAAGAAATTATTAAAAACTGCTCTAATCTACGTAATCTATGTAAAAGACTTCACTGTTTGGATTCACTGTCACTGCTTTCGTCAAACTCATTTCCAGCAGCACTCTGCTACTCAACTTCAACAGCCAATTAGAAGTCAGGAACAGGAGCTCCACAGCTAATCTCGAGCTGGGTTGATGTTTTTGACAATCCCCTCCGGCTGATAGATAGATCAGCTAGATGTCTGAGTGAGTGAGCAATGTGTGTGGAGCGCATGCAGTGGGTTTTAATGCATGCGTGATGGTTTATATTGGGGGGGGGGGGAATTCATTTCTTACTTTTTTTCTTTTATTCATCCCCACAACTCTTGCTTTCGATAGCTTCAGGAAGGCCAGCTGGTGGTGCGTCACTTCCAGTTCCTGCGCTGGTCCCCATACCGCGACGTGCCCGACTCCAAGAAAGCCTTTCTCAGCCTCCTGGCTCAGGTTCACAACTGGCAGAGGGAGTGTGGAGAGGGACGCACCATTGTCCACTGCCTGTGAGTCCACTTACATGCATCTACAGTACATATATGCAGTACACATGTTTCTGATGGCCAATACTCATATGAGCCCTTTTATGCTTAGACTTCGCTCTACAGCGTATTTGAAACATGAAGCTCAAATCTATTACGAATTCAACGCATCCTCATGAATTGCATTCTTCTCTGACTAGAAACAGCTCTTAGACTTTCTATAGAAGCCTGTGCTTTTGAAGTTTTGGACCCTCAAGTAGATTTCTCACAAGATGGCACATCACATTCATATTTTTTCCACATTGCCGCTGTAAGACTTCCCATGGTTGTAATCCTCTTCAGATTTATTAAATCTCATCAAGTCAGCGCTCCAATGGAAAAAAAAGAACTATTAAGTGTTTGCGTCGCTACTGTACATCAGCCACTCGAGCGGAGGTGCCTGCCTTCCATTAGACCTGTCCCCATCTCCCTGTTAGAGCCCTTTGATCCCCGGAGGTCAGGCTGTGTCTTAGACGTCCCATATCTGATTAAGTCCCCGCTCCTGTATTTTAATGAGAGCTTTACTCAGATATTCATCTTGAAAGTCTGCCAGTTGGCCTTTTTCTGACAGCGTGCTTGATCTGCGCTCAGTCAAACTGTGACATTTCACTCTGTAGCACCCCCACCCACCCCCCCTCTCTGAGAGCGTCTGAGCTGCTGTACCACATCTTTATTAGGTCACTCATGTCTTTATGCTTCTACTGTGTCTGTTTGTGTCTGTGCGTGTCTGCGTGTGTGTCTGTGTGTGTGTGTGTTTTTCTTTGTTCGTTCTTTCTGGAGTAGGAACGGCGGCGGTCGAAGCGGTACTTTCTGTGCCTGCACCATGATACTGGAGATGATTCGTCACCATAGTGTCGCGGACGTGTTCTTCGCTGCTAAGACACTCCGCAACTCTAAGCCAAACATGGTGGAGACAATGGTGAGTAAGCAAAGGGTCTTTTACCGCAATATATTAAACGGCATCACTCTCTGTCGCAGTCTGACAGAGGGAATGTCGAGGAAGTGAAATGCGCGCCCCAGCAAGACTAGATGATTAAATACGCCATTTTGGGGATGTAAATACAACTTGTTTCACTTCTTCAGTACATCCCTGGATCTTTATCTTAAGGAAAACAGCATCATGTAAAATTCAATGGTAATGAAGGGTTCAATGTTTAGACTGAGTGAGAATTAAATTTTGGATGTGGTACATTGAGAATGAAGTCAAAGGAAAGCAGCAAGTGGGCACAAATCAATACAATTTCTCTCTAGCTAGTGAAAATTGAGGTGAGAACGTGTTGAAATTTGTCAAGTTGAGCGCTGCATTTGTGCTTATCCTGAGGCCATGTGACTCCAGTTTATGAGCATACAGAGACAAAAAAAAAGGAGAGATACGGGAGAGGAAATAATAGAAAGAACAGGGTTTTTACTAAGTTCTGACATCAGTCAGAGTCAGCACAGTTCCGCACCTCTGAATGAGTGTATTACCTTCCTGCAGAGCTGCTGCTAACTACCTAGCTATATCCGAGAAAAATATCAACGTTACAATTAGTGGTTGTTAAGTTCACTTACTAAATAACAGTTGAATGAAAAAAAAACAAAAAAAACACAATGTTCAGATTTCATGTGGAAAAACTGCTTATACCAAACGGTACTGCAGCTGTAGGGCTGTTGTTTGATTAGGGCCAAAACGAAACAAGACAATCGGCTGATGAAAACGTGACGTCAGCCTGAATGCTGAATAAAACAACATGGCAGTTCAGTTTGATGTCAGGCAGAGTCAGAGTCTGAGCTATCAGTTTGAGCTTTTAACAAATGTTACTCGGTGTGATTCATTGTGGAGTATTTCCAGCGGATTAATACACATTTGGTGCCCTTGGATCGACCAGGCTAATGTATGCAGGATTCATTTGAAATAAACTCCAATCCTGGTAGTGAAGGAACATGTAGTGTAGTGTAGTAGTGTAGTAGTGTAGCAGTGTGGCACACTGATGTCTTTTGTATTTGTACAAGACTTTCTGCCACTTATCTCCATCCGTGTAGGTTTAATTTAGCTCCCTACTGGTTCTCCATCATACCTTCATACTATGGCTGGTATGACCATGAAAGAGGTATTATATTATATTCTATGTAGTATGAAAAGATTTAATTTGATGGACCCGACAGAAATGCTGTTTCGGGAGGATCAAATACTTATTTGTTTTGGTCTGCACATGGGATACGTTAACCGTAACATAGATATAGATGTTTTCTTTCACTGACAGCAGGTGGAGGAAAAGTACACCGGGAACTAAATTAGAACATTTGATCACTAAATAACTTTTGAACTTATTGAAATACAAACATCCAACGGAGGATTTATAGTTCATAGAAATAATTTCCTCAATATCTGTGCTTGTTCTAGGAGCAGTACCGGTTCTGCTATGAGCTCGCCCAGGAGTACCTGGACTGCCTGGAAGTCAGATAGCACCAATTCCTCACTCGTCGTCCTTCTTCGAGGAGAAGGTCTGGATCCTGGATCCTGCATCCTGGATCTCTGCTCCTGCCTCCTTAGTCCGTGTACACAGCTCTGGTTGTCTCCTTCGCCATGCCTGGATGAAACGTCGTCTGCCATAAAGACTAAATGAGAAAGCTCACTGGACTACTTGTAACATACTACTGACACCCTTTTTGCTTTTCCTCGGCGCTCCGAATCCAGCCTGTACTCTCTAGCGCCACTTGACATCTGCCAGACCAGAGGACACTTAACAGGAGTGGAGTTCATTTTCTATACACCCACTGTCAAAGCAGCCGGACTACCTGTTGTACACCTTGCTGACAGGATTAAAGAGCTCAGCTGTGTCCTGCCTTACTATGAACAAACACCGAAAGGGAACTACAGTTGATGCCAACCACTGGGTGATATTTTGTGTTTGTTTGTAACACTGTAAATGGTGCAATCTGCTGTTGGTGAACATCCCATGTTGTACTGTACTATATTTGAACTTTATGGTGGGTCAGCCTGATGATTGAAAGTTAGTTGAGGGTGAAACAGAAAGAAGTTGGTCACATCCAATGGACATATCTGTACAGTAGAGTTGTCTTGGACCTAATTTCTCTTTATTTATTTTTTTCTGTGTATATAGATGTTTTTTTTCCTCCTTCCTCCGGGTGTTTCTAGGTGTTTCAACGTCTTATCAATGTGCCAATCCATTTCTCTCTGTGTCTGTGAATGGGGACCACTTCAGCATCTGCATGCCCAGTCTTAAGTGTTTCATTGCAGTGTGTGGCCCAAGTCTGCTTTAGGGTGGATTCCGCGACGTGAATCCCTCCGCTAGCCCCGAGAGAGCTCCGTAAGAATAACCACGTGTTGCTGTGAAAAATCCGGCGAAAAATCTGTCGCTTTCTAAATTTGTATTTATTCAATGTGTTTTATTTTCTAAATAGTGTATAAAAGAGGAAAAGAAATAAAATATGTTGTTGCCTAACAGCCACGCTTTTTTTTTTTCGTGCACCTCACAGACAGGGGCAGGGCCAGAGGGGTCGCAGGGGTCCCCCCCCCGAGAATGTTTCCGACATAACAGAGGGTTTTTTCTCGAGTAGGAACCTGCGGGGCTGAAAAATGAAAACGATATGGAAGTGCCAAAAACTGTATTTCCTCACATGGCCACTTGAGGATGGCTCAGGTCAGTCCCCACAGAGCCCCATATTGAAATGGTCAATTTTCCATGAGCATTAAAGCAACATTATGTAGAAATTGGTATGTAAATACAAATCCCAGGTTTCTCCCACAGTTTTTCTGATGCGAGATGAAAGGCTGTATGCCAACTTCAAACACTTTTTGGCACATCATAACATCATGCTAACATTAAAATGATTCTCATTAACGGAAAACTGTAACATCATTTTGCTTTAAATCATATTAGGTATGGTATGTATAATTAAGGGTGTGTCTGCGTTGACTGACAGCTAACCACTAGCTGGCTAGCCGAACAGGTCGCATTTGGCTCGCCTCAGCTCCACCCACGCTCCACCTCTTTGCCCACTTTTGGATTATTCGGGAGTAAGGTACATTGATGTCCATGTTTTAAATGGTAGGAGGGATGGGGAGTATTAAAAGTTGTTTATTTGGCCTCCATTTATTACACTGAATAAATTATGTGACTGTTTATAATTAACATCTTACAGTGCTGGGAACCAAAGCTCTAAATTAGAGTCTCGCCCATGTAAAAGATTCTCAGAGCGCTGCACTCTGCAAAGTTGTGTCCAAGCACTTATGAGTTTGTGAGGGAACTGTTGTTGACGCTCCCCAGCACCACCACCAAAGCCACCACCCCCGACCCAGCCACTCGCCAACAGCAGCAATATTGCTGCTTAAAAAAAAATCCCACAGTTCACTCACTTGACCTGTGTTTTAATTTACGCTTATCATTTAATTAGCAACTTTAATGGACTTTTTTTTTTTTTTTATCGTTACCGCCAAACGGAGCCTCTAGGATTGAGCCACTTCTTTAATTGGAGAGTCTTGATGATCCATTGATCGAGGCCCCGACGCACTTAATCTGCATGTGGTGCTCTACAAGCGATGTCACATCTAGTTACTGTGTTTTATGAGTAGCTGATAAGCTCTGGTGATTCACTGTTTGACCCTTCTCCGCACTCTGTTCCTTATCAATATACTGTACTCCTTCTGCTGCCTGTGCACTTTTTCAAACGAGAGACAGGACAGTGACGGATGATTTTTGTAACGGATGCAGAGGAGAGCGCGTAGACAGCAGCGCAAATTAACTCCAGAAGTAGCCGAACGATGTGATAGAGGTCAAAGGCCGCGCTGGGGTGTATTGTTCGGCTGTCGGCGTCGTCTCCTACGTTCAATTACAGCCTCTCTTTGTATTTCTGAAGCGAAAGAGCTCCCTTTGCTGCGTTTAAAAGATGATAATGTGCATAATGTGCGTTGGATTTAAAAAAAAAAACAAAACACACACAATTGCTATTGTGTGCAGTACACAAAGAGACGTGGAAGGCCGACGTTCTCCTCAAAGCGTCTGTTTACGTCAGATTACAAAAAACCTGGAAGTGATGTGATCACGAGTTGCCGAAGAGAAGCGAGTCTTCAGATTTGCCGTCGTGGAAATCTTTCTTTTGGAGGCTGATCTGAATGCTTAAGAGTACAGCGTTAGTCTCATTGTCACGGCGACGATGTCTGCAATTACTGCGGGAGCCGTTGTTTCACAGCGAGAGGCTGCATTCAAGCGCTTGAACTGGGACTTTCTAGATGACTGAATGCGATGAAAGGCGGAAAGGCTTGTGGGTATCTGGGGGATGCTTAGCTTGATGATTTCATTAATCACAGGACATTTTGCAGATTAGATTCTTTCCAGGCAGTCAACAAAAAAATACAGATTATCTCATTAGTGTATAAAGGTGGTAATAGAGTACCGTAATCCTGAAAATGGTGGCAGAGCTTCAGACCCAGACTACCTGCAGTCACTGCTCTCACCACAACGCTTCACATGAATAGTTGATTATTTGCTCTTTTGTTTCATTTTTCATAGTCACACCCTCCTACTAAGAGAGCAATCACAACAGACTCATGCATGCCTTTTGATTGTTCATATTCTCACTCATAAGTTATTAATACCCACATAAAAGAGCAGACACGCTGAGCTGTTTTAGCAGACTCTAAGCCGATGATAAACAACACCGGGCTGCTTTCCACGACAGATCTGCTGGCAGCGGGTTACAGTTTGTCTTATTCGAGTCCAAAAGGCTCTGCAGGACAAGACTTTTCCTTATCCCTGTCTTGTAAGTCCGCAGCTTTTTAAGTTGTGCAATCAATCAGTAGCTTGTTTGTAATGCTCATAGCGTTTTGGGCCAAATGGGCTGATGGGCTGTACGAGCACGTGGGAGCAGACCCCAGCATCAGAAGTCTGCAGAAGAAAAGCTGTGTAAACACAAACACAAAGATGCATCTCTTCCCCCCTTGCTGGCTTTGTGTTAAGGTTCCAGCCATGCAGTGGGTCGCCACATGAATCAATTAATGTCTCCTTCATTCTGACACAAACTCACTGTGGGAGGTGGGCTGCAGCCCGGCTGGTGGATAGAGATGTATCTGTGTGTCTCCCTCGACTGATGGCAGATTCAATTTGAGCTCACTTTATCTCCGTGCGGATTCATCTTATCTCTGACATGACTTTACATTGCATTAAATTAGATTTCTCTTAACGAGTATGTGGACCGGAAGCTTCTCTCATCTCTTTACACGCTCAAATCGAATAATGTCGCGCGAGGTCTGAGAAAACCTATTCGGAGATGGTGGGGCTGCTGACGATAAGGGCTGGTGTTTTTAGAGAAAATGTCTCATTCAGTATGGCAATCATCATTGATTATGTCAGGCCCGGATGATAGAACGTCCATGAAGGCGGCAGTTAATGGCAAATATGTCGTTTGGTGGGAAGGCAGAACATCAGTCGGTGTACCCCGTGGCGGTGCTGAAAACGTGGGACAGAAAAGAACTGATGAGACTGCACACCCAGCCCCGGCATAATCTATTGAGGTGGGAGGAAAGATGCGAGGCGATGGCCGAGGGCTAGTCAATAATGACCCAGCTTTATCCCAGTGGCTTGTAGTTCACAGGGCCTGCATCTCCATCTTCCATCTCTCGGTGTGACAATAAGCTCAAAGGGAGGCCGGGGGGGGGGTCCGAGGTGGCATGACCTGCGACGACTGGACCAATATGAGTAATGCTGTGCTCCCTGACCGACACACACGCCTCACTTTTGATGCATCCACAGCTGTCAGAGCTCCATGCCTGTCTCACACTGATGGCTGCAATAAAGAGTTTTGATGCCGTGGGTTTAAAGAACCGCGTTTCTTTATGTCGGTGTTCTCACCTTTAACAGCACATGCTGTGATGTAGAGGCAGACAGAAAACACATGGAGAGACGTGACATGCAGCAAAGGCTCTCGGCCTGAACTCAATCAAGGACATTACAAGTATGTGGTATGCCCCTGAAACATTCAGCTAACTGATGAAATACAGTTTTTAAGGTGTTTTTTCACAGTGTTTTCAATGAGATAATAGTCACATGTGATGGAGCACGAGGCCACACATGAAAGCACGGGAGTTAGAGCAATGGAAGGGAAATCTTAAAGCATTTTTTTGTGTGTGTGTGTGTGTCGTGAATGTGCATATAGTCTACAGACTACAATAAATCGTACAATAAGCGTAGTCCTTATGGCTGTATCTGAGCCTGAGCCTGAACTCAACGAATTTTTTTGCATCCGTTCTCGACTTGAGCCCGACACAGTTCACGTAAGCACTGAGTTTGTGTTGTTCTGCTCGGTTGGTCGGTTTGTCAGCAGGATTACACATACACCCCATTAACTTCTGAGTGAGAATAACATCATTTCAAGAGCTTGTCCGGACCGAAGCCTGTTTGTGTCTGCGCCGTGCTCGCTGTCCAACCACAAAATGAGATAAGAGCAAATTCTCAACATCTGAAGGCAGCGTTATAATCAGCTCCGAGATGAAGTCAGAGGTTTTTTTTTTTTTTTTTTACTGCATAATCTGTGGTACAGCCCTGTGTAGGACTGTTTTCTTCATCCTGCTCCAGCTGGATTTCTGACCATTACCGCCCGCTCCAGCATGCTCTGTGTTCCACCACTGCCTGTACACGTATACATTCTTAACATTCACACCTGCACAATGGAGTTCCACAGATTTTGTGCCATCTCTTGTTCCGCAGGGAAAACAGCGTGTGATATTAAAAAGGAAATACATGCGGGTCGGCAATAACACAGTGAAATTGAGTTTTATGTCAGCACACTTTGACACACAATTTTGTCAAGCCAAAGCACTCATTTGACGAACATGATAACTTTAATATTGGGAGGAAGTTCCTTCAGCTCATCCTCTAACAGCTCCTGCTTGTCCTGTCATTCCCACAGGCTGTATAAATCCTCTCTGACATATTAAAACCTTTTCAGCTGTTCAAAAATACTGCAAATGACCACTGTTTCGCTCTGTGCCATTTCTGATCGATGATATTAGTGCTATAGCTGTGTTTTGACAGTTGAATGCTTTTAATATGAAACTGCAGTAGTAGGAAATCATCATTTTTGCATATGCAGTAAATTAACACAGCACTCTACAGATATATGAGAGCAGCTCATGCAGGTACTTTGTCATGCCCCAGCCTACTTTTTGGGCGAAAACAGCCCCTTCAATTGTCAGTAAATGGAAATGTTCGAGTCTCTGCCAAATAAGAATACCGTTTGGATTCTTAACTATCAAGCGACCAAATCTGATGGCCAGACAGGCACGCAATCATGTTATGTTGTAGTCGATCTATGATCGGCATCAGTAAATCAAAGAAAACAAAAAAGGTAAAGAAATAGTAGATTAGTGTCCTTTCAGTCTCAGTCTCCAGCAAAATGAACAAACCTTATTGAATGTCCAGGTAATTTGTCTGTCATCTATCATATTTGTTGTCATTAGGTTGCTTATTTTGCTGTTTTATAATCCATCCAATGTGTCATTAGTGTGAACTGATTATATTGCAGGGGCGAAGCAGAACTGCTGTCTCTGTTTTGATTGCTGTATGTGCTTAATTGTGCGGCCATTTACTACAGGCAGGGAGGTGGTCAAAATTACTTGATACTATTTACAAGGCTCATTATGAGAAGGCAAGTCATCTAATTTTATGTGAATTATTGAGGTTAAAATACCCTCAGCGCCTTGTGGTGTGTTGACTGGACAGACAGATTAACTAAATTCCATTCTAAAAGTGGGAGTTTTATTATTAAAGACTATAGTTACCATAGGCAAGCAATCGTAGAGCTGCAGTCACACAAATGTCATTACTCAGTAATATCATTTACTAACCTGTGATTGGGTGTTCTATACAAACGGACACTTACTGAGCGGCTGGGTCTCGGGGTTTAACATTTTGATCCTCTCTGTGGACACCTTCAAGCCACAGATCTCTTGTTTAACTGTCCTTTGTTCCTTGTGGAAATAAATAAAATGAAATGATTGTTTGACATGAGAAATGCAACACAGCAGTTTGAAGGCGTGTCATGTCTGTTGTCCTAGAATGTATCAATTACATCAGGACCAGCAGTTTACAGACCATTTCCAGGCTGTCTTGGAAAGAAAATCGAATCAACATACTGAGCACATCACTGAAGCGTGCTGGATCAGCAGTGGATAGATGAAGATGCTGCCATGTGATGTTCCTGAGTCGAGGTTCATGAATTCTGTCGGGAGCCTGGGATTTTATAGGAAGGCAAGGTCTTCCTTGTGAAAATACTCAGGAACTGATTATCCTTAACCTGAAGCTCCATGGCTCAGGTCAGCTCATCACAGCAGCTTATGAAACTGTGAAAGCCTTCCCAAAAACTGATTGAGGAAAAACTCAGCTTTCTGCTTTCACAGCATGCAGATCTCTGTGGAGGAGGGCATAGTGCTCAGCAGTGATGAACATGCCTCTGCTGTTGGAAATGTATTGCCGTTCTGCTGGCTGCAAGGCCATATGGTGACACTTTCTAGCTGTTTGCAGACCTCTTCTCGGCTGATGTGGAGAGTGCCCCAAGCCTGTTGCAGAACAAACTTATTGACTTGCAGCGCAATAGTGATCTAAAAAACTAAATTCAGAGAGGCACAGGGGAAAGGCAGACATGACTGGATAATTTCGGAGTGAATTACCTCCATCCTTTCCAGAGCTGTTCACAGTGTCCAGTCGGGTAATGTGCCTTTTTGAAAGCATATATATCCGTGTGAGAAACTTTTCTGAGATGTGGACTTTCAAATAATAATAAATTCAAGTGCAGGCCCAGGTTTAGTGAGGCCATCTTTATGGAAAATGTGGCAGAGTACAAGTGATTCCATCTGTCAGCTCAGAGCAACATCTCAATCCAAGACAAAAAATCAGCATGGAAAAAAAGTATTTACCTTAACCTTCACCAGCAGTGGCCTCAAGCCAATGTGTTTTATATAGGTTTTTTTTTGTTTTTTTTTTGTTTTTTTTTGTTTTTATGAGCCAGACGTTTTTGAAATTCTTTCATGTGGCCAGATAGTACAACCTTGTTTTTTTTTTTTCTATCATTAGTGAGCTACTGATAGAAAATAATAAGAATGAAACCACTGGTATTAATGCAGTCCCAGATTAGGTGCTATTGTGCATATTCAATGTAGAATTGTAGCCTGTAGCTAAAACTACTCCACCAGTAATCTACCAATTTTACACTCCTAAAGCTGCTCCAGAGCCACTCCTCCAAAACACACAAACGCCAGTAAATGACTACACTGTGTGTCTTGCGGTTGGACTGTAAAACAAACAGCCAGTGCTGGAACTGATACAGCGGATTGTGAGTAGTTTCCGGCAGACACACCAGCCTCTTCAGCTGTCACAGCTCCAGCGCCCGTCCAGTCTGCCCTGCTTAACTCCTCAGGCAGTGAAAACCAGCTCTGGAGGATGAGTGGGCCCTTGAAGAAACACTGGAAATACAGACATAACCAAAACTAGATTTTGAGTTTGAGTGAAGCATATTCAGCGGGGTGGATAATCACCAGCAGGCATCGTAGTGGGACGGGACATTCTGCGTCTTCGTGGCACAGTCCGGTCCTGTGAACGGCAGAGAAGTTAAAAGGCTGACAGCTTAAGAACCAACTAGTTGCGCTGCTGTTTGTCTCTTTGTTTTCACCCTCCAATGCAACAGAAAATGATCCGTCACTAGAGTGGATCTTCTCCCAAGCAAGTAGTGTAGTTTTTCAAGAGCACATTTCATAGCCAGGCAGTCTTTTTCATTTGTGGCGGTTCTTATCTCTCTGCAGAAACTTCAGACTTAAATGAAGAACTGGATGTTCCTCGACGTTATTGATCTGGGCAGCCGGACCCACCTCAGCATATTTTAAACACAATGCACTCTTCCGGTTGCCAAACACTTCTTCTTTTGTACTGGTCCTTTTCATCTTCCTGGAGTGTTTCTTAGCTAGTTCTATGGGCAGTCACCTTTGCAAAGTCAGGGTCAGTCTGTGTCTCTGCTCGATAATTAACAGAGTGTATCTCTTCAACTAAACTGCAAGGTCTACTTAAATAATCAAGGTATCATAATAGAGGGAACACTTAGAATATTTTCAAATGTGTAAGACTAACTATATATTTCACTGGGTCAGAGTAAATAAAGTAAGGCACACAGCATAAATGAAAGATTCTTTTTTTTTTTTTTTTAACTACAATCTTAGAATGAACATACCTGAAGAATGATGCAGTTGTAGCTCCAAATCTCTAGCAAACCATAGCAAACCTCATATCATTACCTCTGCCAACTAATGCTATTACAGTGAGTCAGAACAACATTTTAGGTTTAGGTTTATTTGAGGTTTTAGTACAGGGCACTCAGGCAGAATCGTTCCAAAAAATGATCCAAAATTTGTGTTACTCAGCTACCAAACTATATTTTTCACAATCTGTTACTATTGTTAAAAAATAAATTGCCCAGTTGGGCTCCACTCAAGGTTTACAGGTTAAATTGCAAGGCCCAAGAAAAATCTCAGCAGCTATATTTTGTTAACGGTTTTGGCATGTCCTGGAAGGCAGAAAGTTTAACCTCCTAGCGTTCCTAGAGTCCCAAAGTAGATCTTACTGAGGGCCGGTTTAGTTTTCTTGGGACTCTCCATCAGGCATCTCGTTCGAGGGCCTCTGTGACTTTCTGCATCCAAGGTGAGTGGCTGTCCCAATCTGGGCTCTGGATCAAGTCATCATCCAAATTGCCACATGCATATTTTTGGTGGGGGTTTAAGTACCTGATCTATCAAGCGATGGAAGGTGGTGGGGGCACCACATACACAAAAGGCGTCATCAGGTAATGCCAAGGACGTCGGAGAGGCACAAAGGCAATCTTGTCCTCAGATCCTGCCAATATGCCTCGTTGAGATTAAGGGTAGCTATGAAATGCACTCACTGCTCATCGACACGAGCCATGGGATATGCATCAAATTCAGATACTTCATTTACTTTGCTGAAATCATTACAGAAACATACTGGGTCGCCAGGCTTATCAGTCCGGACGATGGGGCTAGACCAGGCACTCTTGGATGATTCAATTGCACTCAACAGTAACATCAGATTGAGTTAAGCTTCAGAGTGATCAAAAGAATAATCAGATATGTTACTTTGGTGTTTTATTCCTCATATTCAGCTGGAAGACTCCCATTAACACAAACTCACAACTACACACACGAAAAGACAAAAGCTGTTTTGTCATTAACACAACAGTATAGAAAGACTCAGACAGACAGAGCTGACAGTATTCTTTATGGTAAAGTAACAGCGACCCTTTGTTTCAGTATTTGCTTGGCAGCTGTCTTCATTTTTTTGCAGTGTCCCGTCAAATTCTCTTATGCTCTGGGCAAGAACCACTTGGATTGGTGCAATTAGACTTGTGATGTCAATTAACAATATTTAAAAATGAGGATTATGTAGGTCTTCATTTATTTTCCCTCTGACTGTATAATAGACTGTGCACAGCAGACATTTTAACTTGTCATAGCAGGAACAGCACAGGTGTAACTAACAACAATATCTCAATTCTATTAGGACACATTAAAATGTGTCTATATGAGCCGGCATGCACAAGAGCTGGGATCTGATTCTGGAAGACAGCCATTGTCAATTAAGGTTATTAGTTACACCTGTGTTCAGAAGCAGGGGCAAGGAGCATGAGGGGGTATCTGAGGGCCATGTACAAATTGACTATCTCAGCTGTTTTTCGTTCAAACTAACATTGCTTCGTTACATCAGTTTTATTTGGTTGCTGAATGCTTGTGTTTGGGAAAGAATGTTTGGTAGAAAGAAACATGTTTATTAGCTCAGTCTTACATAGATGCATTGCTGTCCCCTGACGGTAGTGTCCATAAATAGATGGATTTATTCCTTAAAAATGTGAGTGGGTGGAAGGTCTAATGGACTTGGCAAAAATAGGCAGATGTTGGCAAAAACAGGCAGATGTTCTGTTAAGAGTCCACATTTCTTAAAATTCACAAGTGGCTGTTATACATTGAAACTTAGTAACAGTCGTTGTTTGACCCCATGTTATCTTGAAACGTGTGTTATGTCAAGGTCATACTGTCAGTGTACCAGGTAAGTGTAATTTTTGTTTTTATGTGCCAAAGCACATAAATGTGCACATAGTCGCACATAGCCACACTTAGTTTTAGCGTCTTTAAGGTCTGACTGAACATATTATTATTATTCTAATGTAGATGTAAAAAAAAATTTAAAAAAAAATTTAAAAAAAGCATAAAAAAAACAGTGACTTTCTTTTTTTTAATTCTTTGAACTGATCATCATCTTGGGTGGTGCCAGGATGCAGTGAGCTCATACTGTATGTTTGTGTGTGCTAGTTTTTGTTTCAAATAACATTTCAAAATGGTAACACACAGATAGCAGAAGGGGAAGAAAATAGCAAACTGGTATCGTCAGCCACTGGCAGGCTTATACCCACAGTCTACGTCCTGTGTCAAGCTCATATGTGACGCGGCCCATCCACCTTTAAAATTAGTGGTTTCACCCCCCCAAATTTTATCATGTTGAAAATATGTCAGTTAATGCACTCTGTGCTCTTTTCACAGTGCTGCATTTGTGCTCCAGTAGCTATTAAATCCATTCTGCTTGCCTATTTGAAAAAATGCCCAAAGTAATGGAACACTGTACCACATTTTCAATGCTACCTTGCACCTGGGCAGACAGAAGGCTGGCTTATGGTTGCAAGTAAGCTCTACACAGAGCTGACAACATAACCTTTGCAGGTGGCCCATGTAATAGCAAGCATATACAGTATACATTTGGGCTGGCATGTCTGCATTGCTTGCAGTGGTGAGCAGCAAGCTAGCTGTACTCTCTCCTTTAAACACACCGACCCATTCGAAACTGTGTCTCTGGGCTATGCAGAGTGGATGGCTGCCTCCCTCCTCCACCATACACACCAAGCTATAAATGGAAAATGTGACTCTACCAAGCGGACCAATCACAGTCACTGCGGTCCACATCGCTGCAGTTAGATGATTCAACTTGGTGCTTTATAATAGTGACATTATAAAATTCAGAAAATAGCAAAAGTCATTGTTGGTGATCAAATGTGTCACATTGATTTAGATATTTCACTCAGTTTGTTTCCATGTGTTGAATTTTAAGTTGAAATATTAGCAAATATTTAATTTTAGCCAGAAAAGTCCAACCTGTGCCACAAAGCCATTAAACTTGGTCATTAAAGCAATTTACACTCTTTCAAATATGCCTTCGGTTCACTCCATCTGGATGTAAATCCTGCAATGTCCTACCCAAAAAATTTCCCCATGTTACTATAGCCAGATAAAGTATTAAACCAGCTGTTAAAAGGCACCAGAATACACGAAATGACATCTATTCTGATAAATGCTTCCTACTCCCAGGGACACGCTACTGTATAAGATGATTTAGTAACGTTGCTTATAAGGCATTGGAAAGTGTTTTGTGTAGCTTCTCACGACTTAAACGTTATGGTGTCAACAATTGATTTGGATGCGTCGGTTCTGTGCTGTGTGGCCATATGTTTCAATGGAGTTTCAGTCTGAAGGCTGAAAAATGCAGCAATATGAAGTTGCTCTAAGTTAAACTTACCTTTATCGTCTTAAAGGGTGTTTTATAACTCACATTTTAGTGTAAAAACACAGCAGATTATTATGCTTATCAAGTTTTGTCATTTTATTGTATTCAGACCACCTGTCTTTACCAGTTAAGCTCTCCCACTGACTGGCTGTATGATGCTTGGGGGCCTAGCTGCTGGAGTCCCTCCTTCCTGTACAAATTGTAATCTTTTCTGTTAGAATACTACCAAGCCTGACCCTAGGACTCACTTTAAGGCCCTTATCATATCAGTTGATAATATGCTTTAGTAGTTCATGTATTAATTCTATTAATTAAGCAAACAGTACGCAAGCCTGGGGCTTTCAAGGCCCCAGGAGTTGTTGCGCTCCAGGGCTGTTGTCTGCTTTGCCCTGTTAGTAATCCAGTCCTGTCTCATAGCCCGCTGTTGCCACAATCACCTGCTGACATACTGCCTGTGTCCGACATGTTAAAATGTCTGCTGTAAGAGAGAGTTATTTTATGCTACAGTGGCCCTGAGAGTTCAACACACTGAATCCTCAGAGTGCATATACAAGGTGAACAAAAAGGAAACATCTTTTTTTTTTAAAGATTTTTTCAGGCATAGGCACCTTTATTTTGACAGTGGACAGACAGGAAATGGGAGGGAGAGGGGGGCTTGACATGCAGCAAAGGGTTGTCCAGCCAGAATTCGAACCGGGGTCTGCTGCATATGTGGCATGCGCTCTTAACCATTCAACTACCTGCGCGCCCAAGAGGGAAACATCTTCACCAAATTCAAAACACGTGCTCAGCATTTCTAAATACAGAAACACAATAATATAACCACACAATAGCAATAACAATAGAAACGGTCTCTATGGGACAGTACAAATGTCTTCATGCACATGACTGGGACACATTTAGTGTGCAGTCAAAAAGGCTTTTTGGCTTTGGAAGGATCCTAACTGAATGAGGAGACCTGGAAGTACACTATATTGCCAAAAGTATTCGCTGACCTGCCTTGACTCACATATGAACTTAATTCAGAGTTCCTTTCACTGGAACATAGGGGCCAAGCCCAGCTCCTGAAGAACAACTCCGCTCCGTCATTCCCAATCACTTCCACTTTGTTATAATACCACTGATAGTTGACGACTGGACTACAGGTGGCATCCTATCACATTACTTCACTGGAATTCACTGAGCTCCTGAGAGCGACCCATTCTTTTTCACAGATGTCTGAGGTGATTGGAACACCTGATTTCAATTATTTGGATGGGTGAGTGAATACTTTTGGCAATGTAGTGTATCTAAGTGGCAGCCATGATACACGCTATTCAAAATTCTAAGGAAAGGTGCCTCAGTGCTTCCCTTTTGTATTTCCTTTAGCATAGGATACTCTGGACCATCCTTTACAAAAGAAAGGGAGATTATTCTTCAAAAAGACAGCCTCTGAGATGAAGACACCTCCAGAAGTAATATCTCTGCCAATTTAACTGACCCTTGAATATCTCAAAGGATTTTCGAATCTTCTCCTGGCAGTAACAGTGTAACAGTGTTCATGATAACCATGTTGTACCACTCCCACCAGTAGAGTAGTTTCCCACCTACACCTCAAACACCTTTTTAGCATCAAGTGATAAGGCTGCCACGAGGAAGAAAGATCGTTGCCTCCAAATTGTATGTGTCTATGGTTGTCGGACAGTTTGCGGCCTTTGACAAACCTTGCTTGGTCTTGGTGAGTGATGTTGTTTATAATATGTTTAGCTCTTAAGGCTAATGATTTTATAAGCAGTTTCCCATTTTATAGAACTGGTGAAATTACTGCCTCAGTCATTGATGGAGGAGCCTCATCTTCCCTGATGGCTGCTCCAAAGGTCAGCAGTTAGTGGATCGGGGGAGAGTTTCGCAGGAAATGTTTTGTAAAATCCACAGCCAAGCTTCCTGGCCTTTTCACTGACTAGCCAAGAGATTCCCAGCCTTTTCTCTCAACTCGTACAGTGTTTGTTTGAGTCTAAAGAGCCAATACTCAGCTTTCTCAGAGAATATTTTATTAAGGTCGTACTCAGCTTCGACTAGATCTGAGGGGCAAGAGTTGAAGGAAGTAGTACACAACTCTCTTTTCCAATCTTTAGTCTCGTCCCGATTGAATTTATTCCTGATCAAGCGTCTTTATAGTGGCACTTTGTTGGATTAAAACTCCCTCGATGTAATGTCTGAAGGCAGTGGAGATACAAATTGGTATTGTGCTTTCTTTCTTTGTTTCCGTAGGGGGGGTGGGCGATTCTAAAGGCTCTTCCATGATATTTTATCCTGCAGAATGTTGGTGTTCATTCCCCACGTTTTAGTTCTCTTTGCCAATTGTGATAAGATAATAAGATGAATAGGCCTTTGGTTGGAAATTGTCATGACTCTTGTTTCTGTTTGTTCTTGTATCTGGTTTTTGGTTTTGATTCATGTCCTTTTTTCTATGTCTTGTTGTGTTCTGTGTTTTGGTTTTTCCTTGTCTCGTGTCTCATGTTCTGATTTTTCCATGCCCTCATGTGTCCTTTAAGTTCTCCTGTGTTCTCCCCTCTGGCTCCCTCTGTCTGTTGTCTTGTTCCCTCCTGGTCTGTTCCTCTGTGCTCCTCCCCCTCGTTATCTCACCTGGCTTCCTTCCTCCTCTCTCCTCACCTGTGCCTCGTCATGTCATTAGTGTCTGTGTATTTAGTCTCTGTGTTTCCCCTCACTCTTTGTCTGGTCATTGTATTCTGTCTCATGTTCTATGTCTGCTCCTTGCTCCTGATCCTTGCTCCTGATCCTGTTCATGCTTCTGTCCTGTTTTGATTTTGATTTTCCCATGTTTAAGTTGAACTTTGAATTTTTGGTTTGTACTTTGTCTGGCTGTTTTCTGTTGCTACTTTGTCTTGCCCTTTAAGTTGTTACTTTGCCTTTTTGCCCTGATTTTGTCTGCAATTGGTTTTTTTTGTAACGGCCTTATTAAAGCTCGCCTTTTGTTCTCCCTATCTTTGCGAGTTTACTGCGTTTGGGTCCAACCTCCCCTTTCCATAGTTTTCCCTTTTATCCCGACCTGACAGGAAATAGCCAATACTAAAAGCGCCAGCATTGAAAGATGAATACTCATGAGCAGTTGGATTTAGCAGGTTTTGTCACGGTGAGGGTTGTCTCGTCCTGGGGTTTTTTCTGTCTTTTTGTATCTGAGTCCTCGTTAAGTCCAGGTCTGACAGGTTTTGGAAGTAACTAACGTTGTAACGTTTGGGGACCTCGTGTAATAGGCTTCTTTCAAAGAACACATTTTGGCATGCCGTCGTAGGAAAAGCGCAGATGTAAAACCGTAAAATCAATGACAGATGAATTCCGTGTAGCTCCTTCAGCTTCGGGTTTCCTCTATTGTGGGTCCTGCCTCACTGTCACAGCGTCACGGTTTTGTAGCATGGTATATAGAAGGAGAAACGATAGTGTGGCGTGTACAATCACATAATTAGTAGAATTTCTATACTTACTCGATTCTCGTCAGCACCATAGCATCCCAACCGAAGGCCGAGTTTGAAAATGCGTGTGATCTGAGCAAAGGAAATTGTGTTGGAGGTCATTTTTATCCGAGTTTTGGAGGAGTAGAACCCATTAGGCCCACTCCCCAGTATACGGATAGTTTTGAAAACAAAACAGAAAATCTCTGTCAATACTAACACACTCGAAAATGCATATCCCTTGGGCATTCAATTTCACTGAGCAAAGGGTGTTCTGTTGTTAAATAGGAAGCAGACTGTTTACTCCAGAGTGCTTAGGTACAAAAAAATACAATGAATGATGCAGGGAAATCTGACTGCTCTTCACAGAATCCTCATGGACAATGCTTTGGCAGGAAATTGTACAGTACCTTGTGAGCAGATGTGTTTGTCTTTCTTTTCCATCATTGTATTTTCACTGTCCATTTGTGTCTTTGTACGAAATCAGTTTCCCCAAAATCACACCACAAACTCTGAGTTTACATTTGCAAATATGTGTATGTGTGTCATTAGTTTCTGCCTTTTTAGACGTAAACACTGACAATGGAATATCTCAAGTGAAGTGACTGTTTATGTGTGTACACAAGGACTAAATGCATAGTAAAAGCTTAATTTTAAGGAAGTGCCTGTGTGCAGACAGGGCCTTGGGTTCTCGTAGGCCTGCCTTTTTGTTCTTGCTTTAGTTTTATCTTATTAAAGCTATTTTTTTTTTTTATTCCAGCAGTCTGCCTGTCCTGTGTCCAGCATTTGGGTATTTTTTTTCACAAACTTGGTTTGTTATGGTAGCTAGAAATCCGATAATTTGTTCTAGGCCCAGTACAAGATTGATGAGCCCTCACTTGAAAGACTCAGTAGATTTTAAGTAGCACATTACTTTTTCCTAAATGTACACATCCTAAATACAGTTTTAAAAATGCTTGACAAATCCCTTAATTATCGCTTTCACCTCCACGGTCCTCAAAAGGCCAGAAATTAATCCCCTTAAGAACAACTAAATTTCAAAAACTTTGATAAAATGTCAGACAAAGTTTAAGGGGTACATTGCTTTCCTCTAAATTATGAAACACATTAAATATATAATGAGTATGGCTTGTACTGAAGAAAAAAGAAGTCTAAATTCTAAGTGATCTCCCACCTCTGTAGACAGTCCATTGTTTGTGTGAGGTGAGAGGAGCAGACGGCCACAGCCGGAAAACAAAACAGAAGTCAGAGAGGATTTGCGGATCGCCTGCTGCGGAGCAAAAAGAGAATCGTCTGGAGAAGAAGCGGTGACTCAGTCCCTCTGCCCTGTTCTTTCACTTACTTTTGCTTGGTGGTAGATGAAAGGCCTCTGTGCCTCTCCGGCGCTCTTTTGATTTCTCTGCGTCATTCAGATGGAAAGGAAAGAGAAGTCTGCAGAGGACCCAGTTTGTCTGCACACAGTGAATACTAATACCACATCACTATTCATTAAACACATTGGACTCCAGTCCTACCTTGCTTTTCTTTTTTGCAGTTGGCTCTGCTGAATAGCCACGGGTAGCAGCGTACCGGAGGGGAAGTGTCATTGTATGGACTGCCATATCGCGGAGTAATTTCAGTCAGTAATGCCACAGAAATGTGCCACCACCATTACACCTCTGAATTCATTATGGAGCTGGACTTAACGATGAGGCAGCGTCATGTCTGAACATGACAGACAGTCCATGAACAACAGGTTCCTCTTTGCTAATGGCCCTAGAAAGGAAATGAACCATAGTTCCCTGCTGTTTGTCTGTTTGGTAAAAAAACCAATCTGCTACACAGATGGAAAGTCAATAGCCAATCACCTAGCAAAGACATGTGTCGTTGTACTTACACACCCCCTGGACAAATGTGTCCATTCAGATTGAGATACTTAAAACTACCGGCCATTTGGTGGAGAGATGTTTTTAATATCACCTAGACTGGAAGGTTTACCGTGTGTGTGTGTATGTGTGTTATGCATGATTTCAAAGAAATTGCAGAGCCCAGGAGATGGACCTGAGGGAAAGGAAGGGAATAACAGCAAGGCTCTATGAGCACACAAGAGTAATGATCAATGGTTTCTTTCACTTTTATGCCAGCTGTATGAAAGCACACTGCTCCTTACTGCTGCAGGCCTCAGTCTGAAACTGTGAACTTGGGTGAGCGTGCAGATAAAAGCAGGGAAGAATAAATAAAAGCTTAGCTACACGATCTATTGTTTCCCCTGCCCAGCGTGTTACACCTGTCACGGAATCAAGTGGAACAGGGCCAGTAAACCTGTTATAAAGGACTATTATTATTCATTATATATCATACAGACAAAGAAGGGCTGAGTCATCGAGAAATAGTTCAATATCCTGTCATCGTACCTTACGTCTGTTGAAGCCAATATAGACACAGGTAAGCTCAAAGGTTAATGTTGGTGTGCGTGTGTTTTATTTTGTTTTGTTTTTGACTACGGTAAATATAATATTTTCAAACAACACAGAATGAATTAATGCCAAGGTCAAGAATTTTAACTCAAGGTCAGTTTACTAGATTTATTCTGGAGTTTTCATCTACACATTTTGGTCTTTATTAGGGCGGACTTTGGTGGATTATCAGTGACATTTCAGGGTCTTTTGCCGTTCTGTGACCCCGTACAACTGAACCAGTTTTTAGCTGCGCCATGAGATGTGGCTGAATGCTACAAAGTAGTTTTAACTGGTCCTTGAGTTAAGAATTTAATGTTGTTTTATGGTAGACGTAAAAGGCTTTTCATTGCACTCTGCCTTTGATTATCCCTCCTCTTGTTGTCATGGCCTGTGACTCAAAAAAGAACTATTGTTCATTGAGCGTGATGAAAGAAAATATACTACTAAACCAAGACGCTCTCCATTTTATTCCCCTTCTTTGGTGGGACGCGCATGCGGCCTATTCAGTCAACTTATCAGTTAGATTATTGACAAAAACTTATATTTCAACCAAGAACCTGAAACATTATCTGGTTACAGTTTCTGCTTTTCTTTTATCTTTTATGATTTTTAGTTTTGGGCTAGCTCTTGGTTCTTATCATTTTTAGGTATAGAAAACCCTAGATAATGTTAAACCTTTGTCTACATTTTATATATGATACACATTATGTAACAAATAAACTGTATGTATAGCTGCTGTAAGCATTCTCTTCTTATTAGAATAAGTGTCAAATAGCTCTATATTCCAAAGGTAATCACTGTTTGGCCAAAGCTTTAAGGTTTAGCAACTAAATGATTTGGTAACGCATCCTCATACCTGAGCGACCATGTTTGTTTTCATGTTGCCTTAGATAAGCATGTTACTTATGTAACTAATGTAATACAGTTTGTGTACCTAACCTGTTACATAATGAAGTTAGTGAACAGCGGTCTCCTGTGTGAAAGTCCCTTGCTTGTATTACCCTTACATCCACCCCTCCTGCCTCCCTTTATGGACTTTTGTCACTCCCTATAGTACTTCATCTTACTCCTCTTCCATTGCTGTAATTATTACAATAATTAAAAGAAGTTAAGCATAACAAGAAACGTAAAATATGAGTCATACGTGTGTGATGACGACAGGCTGGCTGCGCACAGCTCAGCCTTGTAACATGAAGGGCAAACTGCTGGCAGTGTTCTTCATCGTGCAGTGTGTACTGCAGCATGAACACTATACTGTCATCAAAACAACACTTGATTCAAACTTGAAATGTCTCTATAAAAGCAAGGAATCTCTGTCTGTCCGTGTGTGTGTGTGAGTGTCTGCGTGTGTGTGTGTGCCTCAAATATTTCTACAGATCAGGATCAGACTTATCTGAGAGTTTCAACATGGCTGCTGCGTGGTTCAAGGGTGAGCAACATCCCATTTGTTTGGATTACAATGATACCGTTAATAAATTATTTCATAAATGCTTTACATATTCCGCTAGTATTGTCAACCATAACCACCATAGCCACCATAGTCACGTGCACACACAGTAAAAAATCTAACTTTTCCTACTCTGATTTTATGTTATTTTGTGATTTTAGGTCCATAGTGTTAATATAGTATGTCAAAATGAAAAAAATGTACAGTCACGCATGTGAGGTTGTGCTGAAAATAATGACACCAAACAAGGCAAGGTAAATAGTTTTTAGGGTGAAATATAATGGTATAATCAAAAGTAATCAAAAACAGCCAAATATATCCCTGACGTCCCACCTTCAAACACAACCTCATTTGGCCATCCAAGAAAAAGCTACATAACCTCCCACTTTTCTATAGCTATACATGCTTGCTACGGGCAATGCACTAGTAAGCAAAATAAAAGAAACTCACCAACACAGCCTTTCCACAATCACCTCTGGTTTGGTCGTAATAAACCTTTAATTCACAGAGATCTTCTGCTACCAGGTCGCTGATTGTGTGGTAGTTGATTTATACGTATATTTTGTGTAATATTTGTGAGTGTTTTCGTTTGCCTGTGGATGTACATGATGTCCGCCGCCCTTCTTTTAAAAATCGCGTGCGCACCTTTGCCGGCTCTGCTATTGTTTGCATTTGTTTGTGTTTACAGTGCTGGCTCTCTGGTTGCCGTTTTGACTGCTGGATTACTTTATGCTGCCTGAATATTAACATCAATCTCAGCATGGACACCCGAGGGCCTCTCTGGACTCTGGCTTGCTGAGGAGACACGACGGGACCACTCTTCGAAAAAAAAAAGGAGAAAAAAAAAGACTCAAATAACAACAAAAAGAAGGTAACCAGGATGGGAAAGAAAAAGGGTGGAATTAGGGCCAAGACTTAAGCGGAAAAACTGTAAACACTGTGCACTCCCTTCAGTCATCCTGGCTAATGTGCGCTTGTTGCATCACTAAACAGACGAGCTACAAGCCAACATTAACCACATGCATGAAAAATGTTCGGCCTCCATTCTTGCATTTACGGAGGCGTGGTTAAAAAAGACTGACAGTGATGACATATGTATTCGATGTGTGTCTCTCTGTTTACACACACTGGTGCTCAACAGTTGGGACAGAGTGGAACTGTACAAAACCTCCCAGAGAGTTCCCACAACTGTTTATCATCCTGGCTTACATTTGCCCCAGAGCAAATGCTCCTGCTGCCACTGACCACATGAAGAACTCATACTCTCCCAAATTCATCCTGGGAGACTTCAACCACTACTCAGCTGACAAGTCGCTGAAAGGATTTTATCAATATATCACCTGCACCACCCGCTTGAGGAAGACTCTAGCTAAATGCTATGGATCAGCTCCAGATGCGTATAGATCAGTTGCCCCCCTCCAACCCCGGCCCTGCTAGACACTACAACAGCCTACGCCTCAGTCATTAGGAGGACAGAGAAGGTGACCAAAAACATTAAGCAGTGGATCAACAACGGCATTGCAACTCTGCAGAGAAGCTTCGAATCCACAGACTGGGATGACCTTCTTGCCCCCTCCAGCAACATCAGTTAGCAAGTGGACATGGTGTCTTCATACATCTCCTTTTGTGTGGATAACATTATACCAACCAAAAAAGGGACAGCCTTCCCAAACAAGAAACCCTTGATAACCAAAGAGCTCAAATACATTCTCAATAAAAAGAAAAGAGTTTTCTTCATCAGTACCAAATCTAAAAAATAGGAGGTAAACAGAGAGGTAAAGGGCACCAGGAAAAATTGCAAGCTGAAGTATAAGAACCAGGTGGAGGAAACTTTCACACAAGGGAGCCTCTACAGCTTGGCAGGGGATTAAGAACATGGCTGCTGTGAACACTGCTCCCTCTACCCACTAGGGCTTTTTAAAAAAATCAAGCTCGAACGAATTTGAAATGACAGGCAAAAAAAAATCCAAAAACACTCATCATGGACACAGTACACAAACACCTGAAACACCCTAATACCACAGCCAGACTCATGTTTGACTATTTCTCTGCATTCAACACCCTACAGCCACATATCCACCCGCTTCCACCTGCACGACCAGTTGATCCTGCGGTTTACAGACCTCCTGACCAAAAGGTCACAGATAAGGTCAATAACACCTTCTCCAGCGTCTTGGTTACCTCTACAGGATTCACTCAGAGCTGCCTCCTCTCACCTCTGCTCTTCATCCTTTACGCCAATGACTACAGGTGCACCCATCCAGACTGTCACCTGGTCAAGGATGCCGATGACACAGTTCTCCTGCCCCTGCTCTCAGGCCCCTCATATCACCACAGCTCAGCGCTGCACGAGTTTGTGGAGTGGTGTGATAAATTGGCCCTGGAGTTAAACACAGAGAAGACCAAAGAGATGGCGGTGACCTTTTCCAGCAAGCAGAGGGAGCTGGCTGCACCTGAATGTAGAGATTGCAGAAGAGCACACATACCTAGGCACAATTCTTGACAGTATGTTTAAATTTGCCTCCAACACTGAGGAGATGCCAGCAGTGGCACTATCCCCTGAGGACGCTCAACATCAAGAACTTCCTCCGTCTTAGAGAGTGTCATCACATTCTCCATCAACCTGCTGGTTCCACTCCATAAGTCTGCAAAGCAGGAAACACCTGCAAAGCACAGTCAAAGTCTGCTCTAAAATCACTGGACTGCCGGTCAGAGCATATTCCGCCATGTGCGAGCAGCAAACACTGAGGACCCCTCCCACGTTCTATTCCCAGTGTTTGAGTGTGAACTCCATTCAGGACGCTGGCTCTGCTGCCCAGGATGCAGGACACAGAGGGGGAGAGCAACCTTCTATTCAGCTCCTAAACTCCCATCCAGCCCTGGCCTTGGTCAGTTTCGGAGGTTGTGTCTGTTCCTAGTCTGGTGTCCAACGATGTTCACTGGGAGGCTGCTGAGCACAAGTCAGGTCATGACCTGGGCCATGTTGCCATGTTGCCCAGTGATGCCATTGCTGTACGCATAGGCTGAACACCGTAACCTACGTAGGTGGCCTACTCTGTAGTGAGCATTTATACATGTTTCTGGCGTTGGTGAGCAGATTGTCAGCTGTACTTTCCCTTTTAAACAGACCAACCCTTTGGGTTCACAGCTCTGTCTCTGGGATAGGCAGAGTGGACCCAGATTGGATGACTTGGTTTCGGCAAGGCGGTGTTTACCCTTCAGATATCCAGCCTACATCCAGCCTAGCTCTCTCTAATACCGCATCATTCTTGACCATATCTTACACATTAAACCTGGAAGTTTGAAGACATGTTTTTTATGGTGTGGGCAGTTTTGGATAAATTATTATTAGATTATAGATTACTGTACTCTAATGAGTATCTCACCCACAGAAATAGCACCATTTTCTGTTTTTGTATATTCTGAACAGTGTCTGTCACGCTTATATATTTGATAAATTCATGCTATCCTTATCCCTTTAATGAAGCAGGGCTGCATTCAGCAACCACAAGCTGCATTTCCAGATGTAGGAATCTCAAAGCATTTCTCCCACCTGTATGGGAACCACCTGAGGAGACAGATAGGGGGACAGAAAGGAGGAGAGAGATGGAGATTAAGAGGTTTTCTCATCAGGGTTCTTGTGTATCTTCACCTTGAACACTGAACTTGAGTTGATCTTGGCATGCCATTGGCGATCTAGTTTAGCCAGTCTTCCCGGCAATCTTCTCCAACGCTGCATGTCTGAGTGTTTTAAATTATCCAGGCCTGGGTTTCCGTGTGGAACTGCTAATGAAAGTGCCGTCAAGCTACTCTGAGAGAGCCCTGGGGGATCACTCCCGCTATATCCTTTAAGAGATCTGTAAGGTTAACATTGCATTCAGTAATTAAAGTAGATTTGGGAGGAAAAATCAATGCCAACGTGTTCATTTCAACCTAATTGTGGGTAGAGTTTGATTTTCTTGCTTGGATCAAAGCCCCTGTTGCTGTGTCTCACCACTGCACTGCAGCAACCAGTAAGCTTAATGTAGATGTGCACAATTGAGCTGAGTAAAACCATGCACGTCTGTCACTCTAATGATAGCAGAGCATGCGGAGTATACAGCTCCGGGACATAAACCAGCACAGCATGATAAAAGATAGCTGTTAGAGCTGCAGCATATTGGTTGATGAATAATGCTGCAGTATATTTTAACCTCACTCTGAAGTTTTTCCACTGGTGTTTGCTATAAATCCTTCATAAAGTGCATCATTATTTGATTACCCTCAGCTGTTGATGCATTTGAAGTCAAGTGGGCCTTTGAGTTTGTCGCTCGGTTCGGATGCCGTTATCATAACCTGAAGTAAAATTTCCTCTCTTGTCACCTTGCAGGATTCAATACAGATCCTCCAAAAATAAATGTGTGACATCAGAAAGCACTAACCAGCCCCCCGCCCCCCCCCCCTCCGACTCTCTAGGACCCAACTTGTCAGAATATAAAGTACACTAATGTGCCAGAGCACAGAGTAGGGTCTCTGTCCTGCACTCCCAATCATGCACTACACTAGTTCATTAAAACTAAACTTAATGAGTCATACACGACAGAATTGCCCTCAGCAACACCAATTAGATTCTGTTTTGGCTAGTTACAGTCTTCCTGAAGGGCCTGAGGCTGTTAGCAAAGATCTGAGGGTTAGTTACACAATAGAGCAATAAATAGAAGTTAAACACACTGACTAACATAACACTGTTCCATACTCTGCTTCTCTCAATTTATTTCTTGTGTTAAGCATGTTCAATTCACACCCAGAATTAACAAATGTGAATTCTTAGACGAACATTATTATATTTTACACTCATCTCTGTTTGACTGGATCTCACTCATCATGTCGTTATGTGTGGAAACTCATATATTTGTTTACTTTTTTTTAATCTTATATTGATAAGATAAGAGCAGATTGTGTAAATTCAGTCTGTACAGTAATGAGAGTAAACAAAGCTGAAACCATCATCAATCATAGTTTTCAAACCCTTATTTTAAATGTATTAAAAACGTTAAAGGATCATCTGAGGGATTAAGTATCACAGCTTCACAATGTTTGGAGATAGTGAATGTCCATGCTCGGAAACCATGCAATTTGGTCCAGCTGGAACAATTTACCATGGAAGAATGGGCCAAAATCCCTCAGGAGACCTGTGCCAACCTAGTAAACAACTACTCTAAGAGATTGTTGTCAGTTGTAGCTCATAAAGGGTACACTATTGACTACTAATGGCCAGGGGGCTAATAATTTTGGACATCTCATTTATACCCTTTCTTGTTTCAACTCATCAATAAAATATCCTAATCAAACTTAGTGAACGTTTTGTCTTTGTTATTTTGGAAACAAATACACTATAAACACTTGCTGTTTATGGTCATTTCCGTGGAGAAATCAAGAGTTTTGTCAAGGAGGGCTAATAATTTTGGCCTAACTGTACAAGGCTTCAAGATGAGACGACATCACTTACGCCACTGTTGGGTGTGTAGTCTTTCTAATTTTATACTTTCTCAGTGTCATACTTAGTTTTATGACAAACTGCAACTTCCTGGAGTTGAAAGATGATCTTGATGTGTAATTCATGTCAAAATTAAAATGAGATAAAACAATATTTGTCTCTCGCCAGTCACTAACTAATGCATATGTATTTCTGAAACAAGGTCCTATGGTGGTCCACTGTCACTGTCAATCGATGAACAGGTAAGGCTGACCGGAATGTCACTAGTTTTGCAGGTCTTCGGGCAAAACATTATATGAGAATGTATGCTTATAACAAATGATTTGTATATAATCACAGATTATATAACAGTCCTGCTCCAGACCAGTGACTGTTCTAATTCAACAAATTAAATAACCCGAATGCTCCCACTCTCTTACTTGCTAATATGAGAGCAAATCAGCAATCATAAGCCCCTTTATCAGTTCAACGAGCTACACCTGTAGCACACAGCTTCCTGCTCGTAATATTTATCCTCACATACCTTCCCCGCCGCCAACAGCATCCCGAGCTTTAATATATGCAAAAGTGTTTTATAAGCTTTGATGTGACACTATAGTGTCCCTGTGTATTTCAGTGTGTAAGTCCTTAATATCAATGTGCCCTTTTTCTTGGACAGATTGAAAAGCCCATCATTAATATTTAAGGCTCCTTTAATACAAATAGAAAGTTCACCTGTTTTGAGTTGATCTGCCTCTTTGAGGAGTCCCAACATTGGTTATGTATTTTTGTTCCTGTTTCACTTGGTTGCAAGCGGTAGCAAAGCTACTGTAAGTTCATGCAACACAGTACAGCCTTGAGCTGCAGTGGCTAATATGTGGAGCATGGCTGCAAGCACACAACCATCTTCTCAGTTTGTTGGAAAATGTAAACAGCTTCCAGATAAAAAGCCAATATATACAGTATTAGGTTTTCTCGGCATTAAGCTTGTTGGCATGCCACAGCATGTTTTATTTATCTATTTATAGTAAAATTGTGTCTTCCTTAGTTATAGAAAGGTGTATACAAGTATGGATAACTGTAGCCAAATTGCAGTATATGGTTCTGACAAAATAGGCTACACAAGTTATTATCCGTTCATGTAAAACACAATTCAGGGATTGTTGTCGTTGCAAATATAGACATCCTCAGCCTTCAGACTGACAGTATGTGTGTCTCATGTGAGCTTTCGAAAAAACCCACCTCACATTTTAAAGTGACGTCTGATGCGTTATTATGGCTTGGCAGCAGGGACAGTAATACACATACAAGGCATAGTATAGTAGACCAATCTCCACCTTTTTAACATTAGGGCGCAAATGATCTCATTTTACCACTGCTTGCAGTCCTCTCAAACAGGATTATTAGTTCAGAGTTAAAGCTGTGCAGACACTATACTGTTTAAGCCCAATTTCAGCCTTGAATTAGTTGCCAACTGACTTTCTGCCAAATCAGTTCTGGTGTGAGGTGCAGTTTAAACGGGGACAAGATGGCTGATTGCAACATACTCTCACTCCCAGCACATCAGATACATCAGCTTTCAAACTATGATGCTGTACCGACTGCACATGAGGGGCTCAGCGGTCAAGTTAATGATTATGTTACATATGCAGTTACACATGCACTCAGGCAAAAAGACTTGATAAGGTTCAGGAAAAGATCTGGTTTTGGGTTTAAAAAAAACTACTTTCAGTCACATCACTTTTGTGACGTAGTTTACGTATGTTAAATTACATTAAAAAAAACCTTGAATGTCAGAGGTACCTTTGGCCTGAACTTCAAAGACGATAGACTGCCTTGTTGGATGTGTTTGTAATGAAAAAAAGGATGCTGATTAACCTCCGGAACACAATGGATGTCTCAGATGTCACAAATCTTTGGCAGTTGTGTTGCAGTTCCGCTTTGCCAAACGGCTGCTGTCAAATAATATAAAGCAAGCTTCCTTTTATTATTATTAGAAACATATATTTCCATATGGCCAGCCATCTGAGGCTCTATAGTTTCTTTCTTACAAGTAATGCTGCCTTTCTCTCAGTTGAGTCAGTATTATTGAGGACAGTCACCTTGTTGAAATAAACGTAATTGGAATTGCCACCGCACAAACTGATCAGGGATGCTAGGTTCATGTTGAGAGTGACCTCCACGGTGTGACAATTGATCAGTACAGCTCATACTGAGCAACGTGTACTGCGAGTTAACACAATGGACAAGATCAGTAAAAATGCACAGTGTCTGCCCACGGAGCAACTTTTAATAAAGTGTCAGTCAGTAGGCATGATATTGAATATTCAGCAATACACTGGAGTGTGAGGAACAAATTAAATTAAGTTTAGAAAGGTGAATAGATTGATAGATGGGGGAGAGTAGATAGCAAGAATGAACTTACTTTGTATCTGGCATCAAACACCGTCTGCATTTATTAATACTGTGATCTTTTTTTTTTTTTTTTTTTTTCCCCCAATTGAGCAAACAAACTTAATCTTTTAAGGGGCATCAATTTTAATCCAGCAATGGTCATGAAGTCATCTTTATTTATTCCTTTGCTGCAGCTGGTGATTAATTAATGTTCAGTTGGTTAATGGACTTTCAACCGCACTGAGTTCTGAGTGCATTTTTGGTTGGATGAATAATGAGCTTGGATAGTTTGTCCGTGCTGCAGACTGCAGTTGATGCAGTACAGCGTGTTTGAGGCTGCTGAACTTGCACAATTTTTGCATCTTGGGTAAAAAGCCTGCTTGATTTCTGGTGCCAATGCCAATAGGGACATTAGGCAATAAATGTTCTGATATTGTCCTTTCAACCAGTATTACTTTTTTTTTTTTTTTTTTTCAATTACCCTCTAATGTGGTTATCAAAGACTTGTGGCAAAGATATATAATGGGGGAAGCATATAATAAGAAACTTTACTCTCCAAAATTACATCACCAATTCACCAAAACAGTAAATATCACTGGGATTTCAAAAACTATAAATTACCTCAAACAACTTTTTCTGCATTCGAAAACTCTAGGGAGAGGCTGCTTTGTTGCTCTGCCGCTAGCATGCAGGTACTATTGGTGAATGTTTGTCCACATCATTGGATGAAAAACAATAATAGTGATCAACCAGGCATATCAAAATGGTGGATTTTAAACCAAAACCAGATCAAACAGAGAGATTCTGAGTGAAAAATGACGCCAAATACATATATTCCCCATGTTCCCCCCTGGTGTTAACGTTTAACCACGCTACCTGCACGCTCACAACTGACCCATCCTACTCTGCCTCTGATCTGGAAGTCATACCTTTGCTCTAGCAGGTTTAGCAGCTTATGTGACTGGCCACCGCAGTGTGATATTGGGTTGCCCTTCTCCAAAAGATGATTCTATTTAAACAGTTTTTAATTTTGATTTAATCCCCCCCGCCCCCCAGCGGGTCTGCACCGCCGCGGCCTGAACGTAGCGCCCTCATTCAAATGAATGGGAGGACCAGCATTTTCAAGACAATTTCTGTTTCTGTCTGCATGGGGCCTTAATGTATAAATTTCGCATTTACAAGCAGCTATAAAAGCGTCTTTGGCCGAAGATCTAGCAGTGTGGACATCATTTTGAATTTTAGAGCTTCTGGTGCAGTCATTACAAAATTTTATTTGCTTTTCCCTCAGTCCAATTACAACAAAGATCACCTCGACTGCAAGTTGGTGCAGGTGGAAGGATTTTTATCTTCACCCTCTCTACTCTCATTTAGAGCACAGAACCTATTTACCCGAAGGGGCCTTTTTCTTTTTTTCTTTTTTTTTTTTTTACTGTTGAGCTTTGTTACTTTCCATTGGACTTCTGGCCCTCTGCACACAAAAAAACGTACAGGATAACTCTTCCTGATTGCAAAGCTAAGGGTGCGTGCAGAGCAGCAGTTCTCTCAGCTAGTTTTTTTTTTTATCCTAATTGGGGATATTGAGCAGTCCTCCCGTCCTGTGATCTACCCGGCCAGAGATAGCCGACCTCCCTTTAATGTGCTGCTTGAGCCACACAGTGAAAAAGAAGTCAAGGAGAATGGAAGCCTAGGCTTCAGTGACTGTCAAATGAAAGTCTCTCCCTATGCAGCCTTTTGACTTCTCTCAGTAGCGCTATAGGCAACTCTCCAGCCTCATTCTGTCAAACAGTGTTTGGCAATTTGGTCACAGTGAAATGACGGAGCAGTTAAGTGAGTATTTTCGCTGAAACACCAGCGGCGCGTCTCAAAGTGTTGAGATATGGTGCGGCAGAGTGAGGACAGCACAGCTCATATCATACAGACTGCGAGATTAACTGAGAACACAGATGATATATACACATGCTACATGTGTAAACCAACACGGTGGTAGACGTGTGCAATATCAAGCATCCTACTGTTTTTGACTTGTCTTGGATTTTTCATCACTGGCCAGGTGGAAGGAGCCGGTGGACATTCAACTCAGACAAACCTGCCATAGAACCAGACACCACCACTGGGCAGTGAACCAAGCTGAACCCTTACCTCTGATATTTATCAGATTGTTGAACCCGCAGACGTCCCCGAGCTCTGCATTGCTTTATCAAAGCGCTGACTCGCGGCTGGAGAAGCCAGTAGTAATCTAGCAAGACTGGGTTTGAGTTAGCACATGAAAGCTTGCCTCGAGGTGTGATTTCAGACTCATCTGTTGTACTGATTCTGCTGGGCTCATGTTTGCCTGCGCCTGCAGTGACGGCAAGGCTTCTCCTTGGAAATACCAGGCTGCAGCATGTGCTCTGAGAGGAAGCCAGTGGTGCCGTTGCCTTTTTGACTCCCCCGAGAGTGAAGACGAGGCGACTGCCAGCATATCAAGGGAGGGTGTAAAATTGCTCTGAAACATTAGGACTGAGAGTGACCAAGGAGTGAATTAGGCCATGGTGAATCATTTTATGCCACCCCCCAGCTCCTACCCACTCATCTGTCCCTTATCGTTTCATTCTGCTGAGGGTGTCTTGTGTTGTTCCGAAGAGTTTAAAAAAAAAAAAAAAAAAAGAAAAAACACTCCCTGGGGCCTATCAACATGTATTTCATGTGCTTCCATCAGCACCTTTTTAACTTGTAGGCTCAATGTGAATGGATTTGGTAATGCTGTATTGAGGCTAAAAAAGACTAAATGTGACAGCAAATGCCGACTTTGCATTTGTGAGCGTGTGCGCGAGAGCACACATTTTCACACCAAGTGAGGTGAACAATTACTACTGCAGTATTTTCTCCAAATCATCTTGTAATATGATGGCTTTAAACGGAGTGCTGTATCACACCAAGGTTAATAATCTGACATTAGCATTTAAATCTATCTTTTTGTTTTCTTCTCTTTATCAGATACACGATGGTGAAACTAGAGACCAGAGCATATAGTTTCTTTTTCCAAGGGTATCATCGGGACATGATGTCTTCTTCATTTACCATTAACAGAGAAGTACCCACTGCAGGCAGTTCACATGGGCATCAACTAATAGAGTCAACTTGTCCCAACACCTCAATGATCCAATAGTTTTCTCCATTACATTTTATCAGCTACATGAATTTGAGGGAAATAGTTGTACTTTGTTATATTTGGAAACAGTGGTGCTACTTCTGTTATGTGCTTCTGCACATTCTGTGAAAGGTGCACTATTTTGGGGGAAAAAAAAAACACATTTCAATTAGTGTTTTTTTTTTTTTAGACTAAATTAAACTTCATTGTCATGACTGAATAATCTAAAGGACAACACAATTTCATACTGTTCATTTGTTCACATTTGCTTCAAACAGTGTTCTGTTGACTTAATTTTCATCCAAGAAGCTTGTTCATTCAGTAATGGAAAAGATTATTGTCAGATAGCTAGATAACTTAAGTTTCATGTTTGGGTTTTAAGTATGTTAGTTATGTTCATGACACAAATTGTATCATTACCTCAGGTTATGCATTTCTACTCCAAAACTGCATAGTACCACTTAAAAATTAAAAAAGGGCAGTTGGCCAGCTGGTCCCAGGTCTACTGGCTTTCAACCGCTAATATTTACGGGGGAAGCCAAACAACACCAACTGAGGGATTTGAACCCCAAGCAATCTTTGAACCTCGGAGATAAGTTGGGAAATAAGAGAAGAGTGGAGCAGCAACGCACAACGCTCTTTAACCCAAAATATTATATATTCACAAGCAATCACCTTCCATGGTTTTAATCAATTAATTTATGTTTTATTAAAGAACAAGTGTGAGCGAGTGAAATTAACAAGAACACTTTGTTGCCTTCCCTTCTATCATGTAATATTCCCATGTTAATATTCCTGAACATGGAAGAGTTGAAATATTTTATGTAAACTTAGAACAAACATCTACAGCCTTGATTTTGATTAGGAAACATTCCTTTTTGCTGTTCTTTAAACTGCTTTTTATTAATTATTTTAAATATAATTGTTGGTCTAATCTGTTTTAACTAATCTTTCATCCTAGCTAAGATTAACAGTTTTAATGCATTTCATTGTCTTCATTTCTACCCGTTTCCAGTTTCTGAGAGCGGTAACAGGGATGAGTTAATGTAGGATATTTTGAGCACCTACATGGCATTAATGCAAGAATATGAATGTACTATTATAAAATTGAATTAGTGCATTTATGGATCCAAATCTAGCTTTCTCTTTCCCTCCTGTCACATAACTCCACTGACATGACAACTTGACATGACAAAGAAGTCATTCTGCTGCCGCTTCCTTTTTCACATTCCTAACAGATAGAATAACACTAATGTTGAATATCAAAATTAGTCGATGTCTCTAGCAAACTGTCAGTCACAATTTACTTTACCTGGCTTGCTTAATATAAGCTGACATGCCACAAAGCAAGACATAGTTTAGTTATTTACAGACAAAGTTCTACATCATTAACTAGTTAAATAACCATTACACACCTCTGCTCTGAAGGCAGCTCCGTGTTAGCATGCAAGTGTTTACTTTCCTGGGCGACCGGGACTAGTGGGTTTGGTCAAATGGCTGTGATTGGCTTGATGGCTGTCAATCTAATTTGATCTGTGGGTTTTCATGTATGGGGGACTGAGATGCGCGCCATTTCAGTATGCTGGTACACCACGAGGGTGTGCAAACGGTTTGATACCTTAGGAAAAAGTGGGATGAAATCATCCTGTTATAAAACACCCCCATCCCTTCTTAATAATAGGCAGAGACTTGAGTATGAAGTTTTTGTTTTAAACAATAATCAAAAATATAAATAGACAGGGGTTGGAACTGCTGAGGGTAAAAGGCTTAACAAGCACTCTTAATTCATTAAGGAGAATGGAATTACTTGATTATGAATGTCTTTAAAAAGGTCTCAATATGAAATATTAAGATACAGTGTACTTGTATTAAAATTCAGCCCCACCACAACAAGAGGAAAACTAAGCTAAGGCCATATGTGGAGCCGTAGACTACACAGAGGCCATGTCCAGGGGTGCTACCACTACTCACCTTCAGCACAGCACAGCAAACCTCATAACAAATGGCGCAGTCCATAGCGTATACCTGTGTGTTTACTTGCATACAAAAAGTGATGGGACCGCACCACGAGTGCCTATAGCCTCCCAACAATATGGCACTCTGCTTGGAAAAATAACTAAACAAATCAAAACTACAACAACATGTAATCAAATAACCAAGGCAGCAAACAAAGTAAAGTAAGGTAACCCAGTTGGTTAAAAACAAACAAACGAAAAAAAAAACCCTGCAAAACTAAAAGGCAGAAAAAGGGCAAAACAATTGCAGAAGAAAAACTAAAGGGTTAAGGCAAACTAAATGCTAAAAATGTGGACAAAACAGCAGTGTTGTGGTGCTGGTGAGCCTAGAAAATTTGAGACTAAAACTAGCAAGGCTCACTGGATTTTAAAATACATTTTAAGACTAAGCCTACTCAGCCCTCATGCTCTGGTAAGGAGCAAACAGGGATTCCTCACATGGACAGACAGAACAGGAAGCAGAGGTAGAGCAGTGGCACACAGGTGCCTTATAGCTTGGCGCTTATTAGTGAATTTGTTGGGGGAGGAGGTGGGCCAAGGCTGCATTCACCAGCACTACCCTTGCTCTTTACTAAGGGGAGTCTACCCCTCCACATATGGTTGAACTCACAATGCACAGCACAACGGGCTGCAATTGTCTGAAGTCAGTAGAACATCAGAGAAGCCGTTGCTGACAGAGGGCTATAAAGGGTGTCTGTTGTGGTGATAGGTTTGATAATATATTCATTCAGAATATGGTATGAAGATAGATTTGAGATTTGCAACATAGCTAATAAGCTGCAAATGTCTCCTCTGTGTTGGACACTCCGAGAACAGTACTGACATGGCGCTTTGCCAACTGCCAATGGCCCAAATATCTGTTTGAGCTTTGATATGTGTAATTTACTTATGTGCCCGTGGATGAATTCGCTGATTGCAGTAGTTCTGTTAAAAAATTAATTGATGACCATTTTGAATGCTGGTATAATTGACCTTTAGTCATGGAGACGGTGTCCTCTTGTGCCTCGCGATCCATAAATAGACACAGTATTGGCTGAGGTTACTGGGGTGGTGCAAGGAGATGCTGGGATGTAACTCAAAGCTTTTCGATGTGTGACAATTGGCCTCAGATGCTGCCCAGTGACACAGAAGAAGAGCCAACAGTCAGACATGTCACAGTGGTAGCCAACAGTTGAAAGTGAGATTTCTTGAAATGGAAAGTGCTCTGTTGTGTTTTGCTGAATAGAGCTAGGCCCAGAGAGAGACTGAGTCAATTGGAAGAGAATCATTTAGCAACACTGACCTCTTCTAATAGAGGCTGGGTAAATTGCTCCAGTTTAATTCTTCATGACGGTGCAGTGGACAAATGAGACAGAACACTATTGGATACTAATCTTGAGAAAGAAAATGGTTGGGAAACAATAGGGAATTTTGGATCTGACAGAAAATCTAAAAGGGACAATTATGTGTCTTTAATGAAACAATCTCTGCAGTGGGCGATCAAGTCATGGTCACATCCCCTCTGTCCTGTCATAACTATTATCCTCCCCTCTCTTCAGATCGTTAAGCAGCTCTTCCTTCTCTCAGCAGGATGCTCTCAACAATCTAATGTAATGACTTACATCTCTCTGTTGGCATGGGAAAGATTAACATAAACAGTTTGAGTGAGCGGATTGCCTGACACACTGAGGACTTTCTTTCAATTGCCTGCCCCCACTTGCCATCCGCCTTCACAGACATGCATTATCAGTCAAATCACTGAGCCGATACTGTTCACACCAATAAGCGTTTCACTCAGAAATGCAGCCTCTTGCTTCAAAAAAAACTGCACATGCTCCAGTCTGCTGTGTGACAAATCTTAAGCCCACTGCATTTGGATTGCAGAAATGTGCCCTGCATTGTGAAGGTGAGAAGGGAGGTAATATGTCAAGTGATTTACATATAATTCCCTTCACGAGTCAAGAAGTGCCACGAGTGCCTCGCATCACCAATTTCCCCCTGCTGACTGCAAGAATTAAGGCTTCAGACATTGTTCAGCAAGTACAGTAAGTAAGAAAACTCATAAAAGAAGTGATGGGGAAATAATTTAGTGGGTCAGACTCTAAATAGTATTCTGCTTTCTCAGGCAGTGAATTTTGGGTGGAAATGGCCCACAAAACCTATATGGATTAGCGAGAATGTCACTTAAAAGCTGCGTTTGGCAAGATTTTCAGAAAAAAAGACCCAGACTCTTACTCTCATACTCTGGGATAGCATGGATCATTTGACCAGTTTATTCAAATAGAATTCTGCCGTTATGCAAAGTCACATCTGACCCCTTCTGTGAGAAATAAATAACTTCTACCTGCATAACAGATTTTTTTTCCAGTTGGGGGCGGAGAGAAAAAGCTGTGAACACAGCACCGACATCACTTTTTATGTTGATATGGCGACCTTGTTAGCAGACAGTTATATATATCAGATATCGAGTACCATCTGCCACCAGACAAATGACAGTAACCTGCCTAATCCCACAAATCACACTCCCAAAAACTTGATAGTGCGGATCAGATATGAATAAATAGTCTGTTATTGCATTACCTGTCTCATTATCTTGGTTAAAATTAGCTTGAGTGAGAACTCGGCTGTAACAAGTATCCAATACAAAGGAGTGGCAGAATGAAGATTTTTATGTTTATTCAAGTTTATAAAAAGCTAAATCCTGAGAAAATAGTTTTATGATAATTAATAACTATAGTCTGAACTATAGTCTAATCTGATCTCAATTTCAAGTTTGAGTTAACAACTTCCAGTTAGTCCCACTGGTTTAAGACCTGCCAATTCTGAGTACACATTTAGCTGGCTGAACAGATACAAGTGCTGATAATGGTGTACTGGCTTGTTATGACTTCAAACATTTTCAGAGACACATTCAGTATACGTTTAACTGTAGAACAAGATCGTCTGTGACCTCTCTGCCATTTCTATACCATTTGATATGTAAGGGATAATGTATAGAATGGCAGTCATTATTGGGAAAATAAGTCCTGACAGGTGGAACCAACGTGAAGTGGAGGAGTCTGATTCGTCCTGAAGGGACTTATTTTCCCAATGACTGCCGTTCCATACATTATCCCGCTTATTACACGGCTAAATCTTCACACTGTGTGTCTTTTTACAGTTTATTTGGTACCATTCATGGTGTTTTTCAGAAGAGAAATATAGTTTGCCAAACCGACGACAAAGACATTAAGCAGAACATTCTTTAGAATACAACCAATTAATTGTCCGCTGAAATTCAATGTCTCTGTCATCCAAAACTTTGTGCCGTTTCACTTCTCCCTCTTCGCTGTTTTCCTCTCTCTTTCTTTTCTTGACCGGTGACGACAACTCAGCCTTTTGCCAAGAGTTGAAATCACTTTATTTCCAAAAATATTAAAGTTAATGTGAAACTCATCCATACCAGTGGCCACGGAGTACGTTTTTTCTGATATGTAGTGGGCTACAGATCAGCTGACGTCACTTAGCGGCCAAATACTTGCGGAGCAAAGATTTTAGAACGAAAGATTTTAGAACGAAATGTTAGATTAGATAGATAGATTAGATGTTAGATAGACTTTCCTTGCCAATTATTATACAAAAATAATTGACCACTGAACGTTAGGAAGGCCCATTCAAGTGAATGGAGCATTCTACAGCATACTAAGCTAGAGCTACCCAAACTTCCAGGTGTTATTCATCACTACAAGTCGGCTTGCCTAAATGTGGGTCATGTTCATAGCTGTAATTGTTTCAGGTAAGTGTTCTTCAATCCTAGTCCTCAGTGACCCCTGCCTGCACGTTTTAGATATTCCCCTGCCCGGGCAGGGAATCCCCAAGAGAAGTTTCAGGTGAGGTTGGGATTCACTCTCCTGGGAAATTCTGACCCTGTAGCTGCTAAATCAACCAATCAACATTTTATATAGCACCAATTCACAGCAAAAATCATCTCATGACACTTTCCAAATGAGCAGGTCTAGACCATACACCTTGATTAAATAATTTACAGAGACCAAACATTTCTCCCATGAGTAAGCACTGGGCGATAGTGGCAAAAAAAAAAAAAAAACCTGTCTTTTACCAGGAAAAAACCTCGGAGTAGATACAAACTCAATGGTGGGCCACCATGAACCCCCACTGATTGGGTTGAGAGAAAGAATATGACATTGATAAGAACAAGAAGAAGATGAGTAAGGACAATGATGATAACGATAATAATCATAATAATGCTAAAAGTCAATCAGGACCACAGCAGCAGGGCCAACCACCATCCATGGGAACCTACAAGATGAGAAAGCACAGAGGCCCCGGGAAAGAAACCTAGTCAGTAACGTGCATTAATGAGACATAAATGTGTACAGATAGAGCGAAAGAGAGGGGACAGCACATCATGGCAAACCCCTGGCAGTCTAAATCTATGGCAGCATAGCTAACTACAGGCTTCATCATTAAGGAAAGTTTTAAGTCTACTCTTAACATAGAGAGGGGTGTCTGCCTCCCCAGCCGACACTGGCAGATGGTTCCGCAGGAGAGGAACCACCTTAAATACTCCTCTATGTCCACCAGCTGGTTGCTAACTTTGTCTGGTAACTGGTGGTGCTGGCAAGTGGTATCGTTGGTATTGTAGCTGCTGCCTGCTGCTGGAAATCACCCTATGAGAACTGTGGGAGTGGACCAAAAGACATAAAGCTGCAGGTGGGTGTTTCCCATGACAGCAATTGTCCAGTATCGCTATAGAGGTGTGTTGTTAATTTCTGTGTTGTACTGCTGACATAAGCACAAGATATTCCCATTTAGGCTATGATGTTGGTGTCCTATCATTGTGCTATTAGTTTAGAAATGGAATCTTTGGATTTAGTGACATAACGTTCCGAATGTAAATTTCTGGGAGAGTTCAAAACACTGTTCTGTTGTCTGTTATCCAGCAGCACACTGTCCCTTCAAAGGTATTTCTTCCCTGCCTAACCCAAAAATGATTACAGTACCAACAGGGGTGACAACAGTAGCAAAGATGAATTACTGTAAAGAGCCATAAATGACATGTTGGGAGGAGGTTGGGTTTGATGGACGGTGTATTTATAGTGTCTTGGGAGTGGAGTGCCTTCCAGGAACAAGGGCTCAAACCCTGTGTGAAGCAAATAGTCAATGGTGATTGTCCTGAGTAGCAGATATCTAAAGCAAAACCTAACAAAGTGTTTTTTTGTAAGTGTAACTGAATGTTACATGTTTGTTATTGCTAACTTGACCATGGAAAGAGACCATGTTGTTGAGGACTAGCTGCTTTGGTGGTCATTGGAAGTCAAGCGTTATTACAAACTATCTTTAGTGGCTACCTACAATATATTTGCCAGAACAATATCAAACTTAAACTCAACAGTTTTTGGAAATACAGTTTTGAACAAATGAGTAACAAAGCCAAAATACACACCACATCTTTGCATTAAGTATTTTTGTGTTCAGTTCAGTTATTCGAAGTAAAACAGAAAATGTCAGCAGACAGCAGTGATGGAGCAAGAGAAAGTCAGACACACAAACCTTCGAGTTTTACCTGTTGTTATCTTCTTGGCTTTGGTTTCCACTTACTGCTGTGAGGGTCAAACACCTATTCCACTGCAAAAGAGAAAAACATGAAAAATACACACAGGTCAACAGTTTAAGTGATGGCATCCGAGGAGATGCTGTATGCTGTATACTAAAAGAACTACTTATGGTAGAAAAAAAGGTCAATTTGCCTCTATTTCAGCAGTTTACTGTTGCACCACACCTTCTAAAGTACTGACTTTGCCTGAACACTGCATGCCTTTGCACTTGTGTATTTCATTTATGCTGGGGATGATAAGAGTGTGTTCACATCCTGTCTAAACTGTCCTGCTCCAATGATTCAAAACTGACTTGACTTTTGGGTCATTCCATGCCAACTCACTTAGGGCTTTGCAGTTCATTTCAAGAATATCTTGAAAAAAATTAAGTTGAAAAAATTCTATAGCTGCACTCCAAATACTTTTTAGGTGAGACATTTTTTTCAAGTTTGTCTCTCTGGGCTAACTTTCAGCATTTTAGTGATTCTTTGTATGTGTATTGTAAACCTTACCAATCACATTCTTTTTTTTTTTTTTTATTGGATCAGGTTGATATTTGTTCTGAGGATCAATGGCAACAGCCATTCATTTAAATAGTTGTTGCAGAATGGTATTTGACATCCATGGACTGACGGACATGCAGTAAACAAACCGACAATGTAGTCAAATTTGTATGGAAAGAAAACAAGTGAATGGTAAAGTTACTATGTGCACTGTCTTTTGTAGATACAGTTGGGAGACTTGAAGACAATCAGTCTGCAAGACGAGGACCATGTAACACACTGAGACAGCCAAAGGTGTCAGTTGGATGCATTTTGGAGGCTTTCTAGCTTAACTTCTTCAGTGATAAAGGGTTAACAGTGATACAGCTCAGAACATGGTAACATGGTATGGTCTTTGTGAAACTGTAAAACTTTGCAAATTGTTAATCGACCTGCCAGCTCTGTTTTGTTCTTTCAGTGTTATTCTGAGCCAGATATTAAATATAAGTCCAATGATGATTGAAACTACTCACCCCCCTCCATAGTACATTATATCCATGATGAAGATTGATGCAAATATAGTTGTTTGGTTAATCAGATTTTGAAACACAAATTTAAAGTTAAATTTATAGTTCGTTCTGGCCTACCGTGAGTCATCTCAGCAGTCACAAAGCACACAGTGGTTGATTTAGGCCTTTTATTGCTCAGATCCGTCATACACAATAGTACAGACAATGGGGCAAACACCGCTTGTGCGTCTTGCTTCCTGGCTTCTGTCCTGAGCTACTTCCAGGCTTCCTCCATCTGAGGTCCAGCACGCTACTGCGTATGAAGGGAGAGAGTGATTAGTAACTAGGTGTTAGCTTTGCCAATCATTCACCTGGTGCTGCTCTCCTGAGCCCTATCCACCTCTCTCTCTCCTGCAGCCATGCCTCGACCACGCTCACCACCACATACTTCCACTGCCTGATGTAGGCTGGGGAGCCATCCGGCTGAACCTATTGGTCTGCAGGAGAAAGGGGATAGAAAAATGAAGTGTGTGGAGGGGAGGCTCCCAACAGAGGCCTTGTTTGACCTTCTCAAATGCCAGCTGGCATGGCTCCGTCCACTGGACCAGATCTGAGGCACCCTTTCGGGTGAGGTCAGTCATATGCTTGGCCCAGCCACCACTGTGAATGATCACATCATCCAAGTAGGTGGATGCATATGCAGCATACGGGCGCAGCATCCAGTGCAAATTGTCTTAAGTTAGCTCCTCTGTTATACAGGCGATGTTGACACTCCTTCTCCCGTGATACCTGCCCTAGTGTGTGGAGTTTTGCTCTAAAGTCCAGGATGTACTGAACTTCATTTATACTCAGGCTCTGCCCGTCCTCCCAGCTTTCCTTAACCAGGTCCCCTGCAGTGTTCTATGGATCAGCAGTTCAAAGGGAAAAAATCCCATGGAGGCCACCTAGCCACCTATCCCAATTGTGGCCGTCTTTGCACACAAACTTAAGGACCACAGACTTCAAAGTTTTATTCGCTCAAGGAGACTGTCGGTCGGTGGGTGATACACACTGGTCTGAATTGACTTGATGCCCAATAACCTATTAATTTCCCGTAGTGTACGTGACATAAACAAGGTGCCCTGGTCAGTTAGGATCTCTTTCGGGATCCCCATTTTAGAGCTGACCTGAAACAGCACCTGTGCCACACTCTTTGCAGAGATAGTGTGCAGGGGCACTGCTTCGGGATATCATGTTGCATAGTCCACAAGGACTAACACAAAATGATACCCCTGTGCACACCAGTGTTACGGCCCAATGAGGTCCCTACCAGTCTGCTCAAATAGGACCTTCATGAGTGGTAATGGGCGCAAAGGTGCTCTTGGGATGGCTGGCTGGTTAGCCAGCTGGCATTCAGGGCAAAATGCACACCAGTGGTGTACATCTTCCCAAATGCCAGGCAAATCAAATCGGGCTGTTATGTGGTTAAGTGTTTTGTCGCCCCTCATGTGCCCAGCCATTGGGTCATAATGAGCCACTTGGAAAACATCTTCCCAGTGGCTTTTTGGTAACACCAGGGGAGGGGAGGGTGTAGGAGGGCCAGCGACCCGGATTACCTGGCTTACCTCCACAAGCGCCTCTGGCACTGCTGACCTGGTGTTTGAGGAACCCCCTGCCGTACCCATAGTAGCTGGAACCTGCGATGGAGAGGAAGCATAGGGAGAATAAGAGCCTGGTGCAAGGGACTGCGTGGTGTGGACCAGGGGCCGTAAGCAGCGGCATGGCTCTCCAGAGGGCCACCATATTCGGCCGGCTGGGAGCCAGAGACTGGCCCTCTAGTGGCGGACCACCAGGTGATCCTCTGTGAGGGTAACTGCGGCTACCAGGTCTGGTGCACCCACTCTGACGTCCCTGTTGGGAGCCCCTCCATGAACTGCTCGAGCAGGACTTGATTGAGCATCCGCTCTTCTGAAGCCATCTCCCCCTGCTGCAGCCAACTGGTTGCGGCGTCCTTTAGCTGCCACCTGGTTGCGGCATCCTTTAGCTACTGCATGAACATGAAGGGCCGGCCCACAGTTCCTAACTGGATGACCAGGAACTGATGGCGATGATCCTGAGGAGAGAAGCCCATCCTTTCCAGGACAGCTTTCTTCACTGCCTGGAAGCACCCCCAAATGGCCAGCCGCACGCTACCGCTGTTGTTTCAAACATCTCCAGAAAACTCCTCCGCTGCCAGTTTGTGGAGCGCGATGCCCGAGAGCGAGTGTGTGGGGGTGTGTATGTATTTTGTGTGCTCCTGTTGCAAATAAAGGTGTTGATTTATTGATAGATGGTCACCCTGCCCCCAACTAAGTCAGCAGCAACTGTAGTAGCTGGGTCTGCGCCTCCGTCTGTGCGCGGAGTACCTCTAGCTGCCGGCTGTTTACCTCCGCCTGCAATTGGTGCATCGTGGCAATCTCCCCTAGCATCTGACCCAGTGCTGTGACCGGCCGCAGATGCTGTGGCTATTACATGTCTCTGTGCACTCGGCCGCCAAGTCCAGTTGGGCACCAATGTAGGCCGTTCCGGGCTACCATGAGTCATCTTGGCAGTCATAAAGCACACAGTGGTTGATTTAAGGCTTTTATTGTTCAAATCCATAACACAAAATAGTTCTGACAAAGGGACGAATGCAGCTCATATGTCTTGCTTCCTGGCTTCTCTCCTGAGCATCTCCCAGGATTCCTCCATCTGAGGTCCAGCACGTTACTGCATATAAAGGGAGTAAGTGATTAGTAGCTGGGTGCCAGCTCTGCCAGTCACTCACCTGGGATTGTTCTCCTGAGCCCTCTCCTGCAGCCGTGCCTCGACCACGCTCACCTCCACAAACAGTTTTATTACCACTCAGTTTTCGCTCATGTTCAGTAATGTGTGAGTCTGTCGTTCTCCGAAAGTCGCCCAGCAGCTCTACTCAAAATGTCTGGACCAGACAAATACGAGCTCAGTGCCACCTGTTTGTCATGTAGATTCTCAGCTTGTGCATAAAATCGGGGTGTAATTGCCCTTAAAAAGCAAAAAATACAGCCAAATGCACAAGACTAGATTTCTATAAAAGAAAATTTAAACAGCCGGTAGTTGGTATTTGAAGTAAGCACTCTAACAATGATCATACTTTTGTGCAGGTCTGGAAATGTGAGGTAAAAGCCAGTTGCTTCAGTGATGTCTGAAGCAGGTGGGTCCTTGTGCTCCAGTGTCATGGCCTCATCGAATAAGTCAGAGTATATGTCATTGGGCAAGATCACAACCATTTAGATCCACACTCCATTGCTGTAAGTGGCAGTAATGCAGCATTGAACAAAAGAGAAGAAGAAGACACTAAAATAATACGAAGATGAAGACACTGAATTCTCTGGGTCTAAACTTAATAATGGGATAATGTATGTAGGCAGAAATATTACATGTAATATCTTGAATTGCAATGGACGCTGACAAGACAAAGAGTATGTTGTGTTCAGCACATACACTGAGTAACAATGGTGCTAGTTCAGCCACCCAGTTTGTCATGTCAATGTCCCTTTTCCTTCTTTCAGGCTTTCTACATAAATTACACCCAAGAATGGTGTCTTTCTCGGCAGGGAGAGGTGACTTGATGGATCCTATACCAAGCACGATGAGAAAACAGAAGAGAATGGCAAAATGATCAACCAAGAGCTCCAAATTGGTATGAGCTTTGCCTTTTCATTTTCCCTAGATCTCCAGACTGTGGCTGCAAATGGGGCATTATGCAGGCTTAAGTGGGATTGATTTGGCAAGAACATGATTAGGACATTGCAGCACTTGAGCTGTAGGTATGTTACTCTCTGCCATCAGAGCCTATTCAGAAAAGATGACAGACTATTTCACTGATAATTTAGCAGTCTGCCATCAGCCTTTGTGCTTTATTCTTTAGAAAAAGTGACTTAAGAGCAGGGACTGGAATGTTTAAGAAGGTCAGGAGCATTTTGAAACTCAAATGACCCTCGCTGATGCTATATCTGCGAGACCACAATAGTACAAGGCAAAATATTTGAGGCATAGAAAAATGTAATTGAATGCCAATTGGAGAAAACTAGAAATTGGACATTCTATCCTGGAACTGCAGCGAAGCAACATTTCATGCACTCTTTAGATGATGTGTGATGTCTGTGAGGGCCTCCTAGATTCATTTTGGCTCTGTTGGGCTGTGATGGGTAGTGTGATGTGGCATGGCACTATCTCTATTGACAGCACATTTATCACACTTTGTCTCTGATAGCATTCATTTGCATGGGCCAAGCTCCAGTCATGTTGCAGGAGGTTGGTGTGCCAGTATGTTCATTTTTGTCCTAAAGCCATGCAAATATACAAACATTTGTTCAATGCCAAACAGGAAGGTTGTGTGCTATTATACAGTGCTGGAAAATGGCATCCTTCTACTGCTTTTTCTCATCATTTATTGAGTAAATGTTCACCATGCAATGTCATGTCCGCTTCACATCAGGTTTCATAGCACATGACAGAACAACACTTGACTGCTTTAATTTTACTAATGATGATGAATGATGATTAATGATACTATAACATAAATAAATATACAGTTATTTAAGTCAATTTAAAGCAACACTTTGTAGTATTTGGTATTCTTTTTGATTTGGCGCCCCCTACAGTTTCAGAGTGTGACACCGCTGTCTTAAAAACAAATCCCAGGTCTGTAGGAATGTGTGAGACGTCATGTAAGTGCTAACTACAAACAACCATCATTACATCATAACAGTGTACTGTCTTGAAAATGTGTATCTAAAGTCAAAATGTGTGTAACTCTGTAATCCTACCCTCACACTGAAGTTACATAATGCAGAAACATGTAATAGGGAGGTGGAGTGGCTGTGACAGACACAGCATTCATCCTATAACAAGTCACTGTACCATCAAAATAATTTAGAAACTGTCATTGTAAGGTAAAAGAGTTACCTAAAATGTCTTTACATCCACCAAAAGAAAATGAATAAATACTATGAAACATTTTACTGGCTACTAGTTACATTATGTTCATATCATGTTGCTGTGATTCTTTCATACAGTCGGTTTGTACCATCAAATTAATAAAATGTACTGATATATAATCACAGTATAAACTGTAAAAGTAATGCAACCAGCCAGTGATTAACTGTGCATTTACATTTCATCATTGCAGCTGAATAAAGACTATAATTCTATTTGAGCCCAGGAGTAAATACAATTACAGCTACAAGCAGCGATGAGTGGGCCCTCACAGTCCATGCGCGTCGGGGCATGCTGCCGTGGGGGGGTGTCACGTAGATGTATTCAGGGCAAGACCCTCTACATGTTCGAGCAATTTGGAGTAGGTTGCAAATTGTATGTGGAAGTTACACTGTGTTGATGGCGAATAATAATGATAATAATAATAACTTTTTGACAGGAGAGTCCACAGATGCTGTGTGCAAAGTTTGGTCCGAATGGGTGATATCACCTGGGAGGAGTTTGTTCATTACGTCGCTGCCACGCCAGCAGAGCTGATAGGTTTCATTTTAGTCTATGTGTAAGCTTCCATCTGCTCCATCCAGCTCCGTCAGTCTGGATCCCTCTGGCACAAACACGCAGGACTTCTACTTCCGGTGGATACCGGAGCAGACGCTGCAATTCAGCTGAATTTAGCACCGGACAGACAGGAAGTCATGCACCAAAACAACAAATATGACATCCAGTTACTAAATAAAACGCTTCATGTTGACACCAGCATACACATGGATGCACTTCCTCCTGAAGCTGTATGATATCATTTGGACACTTGTTTTATAAACTATCTCAATGTAAGCCATCCGTGTCTCTGAGTCTTCATCATCTCTCCTGAACGGTCAAGTGAGCTGAAATTCCACAGTCAATGGTAATAGTATGTAAATAAATGACTGGTGTAAGTGCCAGCTCTAAATGCAACCAGGAACACTGGTCCACTGCGTATCCCTGATTGGTCAGGGGTGCTCATTCTCATGTCAAAGGTAATTTAATTCTCTTCTTCCCATCTTCTGATGGCTTTAAACTTGTTGTGTACAGTCACTCAGTGTTAAAGGTACAATGTAGAGATTTACCAAAATTCACTGGTTGTAACCTTAAGGCCCAACAGACTTGTCGTATGTATTTTCTTCCTCATAAAACACTTGCAAAGCTGATATTTGGAATACTTTTTCATTGACTTTGTCTTGACAGGTTAGCACCGCCAGGTGTCAATGACATAAATAGTTTGAAGCCATCGCAGGGCTTGAAACAATAGAAAATGTGTTTGGGACAAACAGAGATCTTTCCCAGGACATCCTTGGGACTGAAATGTCTGCTGAAAGAACAGAGAACAGTGACCTCTCATGCTTTTAATGTATTCTGCTTTCTCTTAAAATTTGAGTAAACTTGATTGGAGAGATCACTGTGTTGTGAAGAAACAAAACCATGTTAAAGTTTGCCGGAGCAGAGCTTGTTAACTGTTAGTAGCCGGTGGAGTGCTGTGCTGTGTCTGGCAAGCAAAGCAAACAGCTAACAGTTCGGAGGACCACATAGCATTAAACAGTGAACTCTGTTATGCCTTAAGGGGGAAAACTAAAAAGGGTGGACCCAAATGCAGACTCACGGGAGGCAAAATAAAAGTGAACAAAAAGCAAGCTTTAACAATACCAAAGATGACAGATACAAAAAAGCCAAGTGAACAAACTTAAAGGTGTCAAAAGACCAAAAGACAAAGTAGCAACATAACATGCAACAAAACCAATTCAACAAAGTTAAAATCAAAAAAGTACGAAAAAGTATGAAAATTGAAGTCCAAATTGAAGTCCAAAACATACCATCAGGAAACAGGATACGAAGGAGAAGACACAGGGATGGGGATCACACACACTGACAAAAAGTGAACAAAATGTAGCGCCCTCTAGACATCAGGTCTGTCTTACCGAGGTGCGCTTGTTTGTCTTACAACCGCTTTATTAGTTAGCTAATTAATGCAATAAGGTAAGTACACTGTAACACACTGTTTATTATCAACTGTTATTCATAATGTTATAACTAAATGCTTTTTCCACTAGGGTTTTGTTTTTATCAATGTGTCTTAACAACTACAGTACATAAATGACATTTAACCAATGAATTTTCTTCCTAATGTGTACCCTTTAACTTGCAATTCTCCCTCTTGAGCACTATTATGTCAAATACAAGTATAAACAATGCTACTTGTAAAATGCAAAGATAAAGAAATAGTCACAGGTAAATGTTAATTATTTACTTTAGTAAATATTTGGCAATAAAACAATATCTAAATCATGGAAAAATAAACAAATGATAATAATTCAATTTCAAGTTCTCGTATTTAAGGTAAGTTTCAGTCAATAACCCAAAATAAAAGATATATCTGACAATAAACAGTAAACAAAAAAGTAAATGGACTGCTGAGACTCACTGCAGAGTTGTTTGTTTCCCAATGACAAATCTGTGCATTCCTCGCTACACTGAACTGCGAGTGGACAAGCTCCAGCTACAGTGTGCTTCTTGGTTTTAGTTGCACAGGGACGGGATACCTCTGCTACAAAAGGAATAACAATGCTCTTCCATTTTTTCGATATTTTCCTCTTTGTCTGCTATGGATCTGTTTGAGGTTTTGACCAAGGCCCAGTTTGGGTAACCACAGGTTTTAAATGCTTCCCTGATTTGTTTCTGTCTTTTTTCTTTCCTCTTTGTCCTTGTGGGGATGTTCTCAGCCTGGTGGGGTTCTGGCAACCCCCAGCTTGTGCTCCAGTGAGTGGTGATAATCTGAAGTACTTCGAAGAACAATTTGGAGGTGAACACACCTTAAATGCTGACACTTTTAGCCAACAACTGTCGATGATGAACAGCAAAGCAAAGAAACAACATTCAGAGTTTGGGATGGTTTGCAATCACTTCGGGGTGGTTAGAATTGCTTTTTGGGGACGGTCGTGAAAAAAGCTAGTATGGAGACCGACACTGACAGAACTATATACCACATATTGTGCATCCTTGTGTGTATGTGCATGTGAATGTTGCAAACAAAAGAGGGACCCAGCTCTCAAAGCATTACAGCATAATGCGATTAAAACCTCCTCGGGTTATAACTAACCTTTGTTTAATCAAGTTTGAGAGCTACTACAACACTTTTCAAATCAGTTATTTTACTATGAAAAGTCAACACACGCTTTAATCTTTTTGTGCCGGCACTTGGGCATTTGCAAGCAGTGTTATGCCTTTGGAAAGTTAAATAAGCCTCTTAAACGGAATTGAAACCTTTTGTAGTATGTGGTCACAAGTCATGATCACACACAAACAAAAGCAATAAACAAAGCAAATTCACAAAGAGGGAAAAAAGACTAAAGTGTGAAAAGATGTAAAACGCTAAATGATTAAAGGATTGTTGCCCCTTTGTACTTGGTGAGATGAGGTGCTTGATAAGACTTTCATCTGGATTCTTTGTTCTTTATCACAATAGAAAAGCAATATGCATTAAGCAGTGAGGAGTGGCTGCACACACAGTGATATTTTCTTGTCCCGGCTTTATTCGAGCCGAGTCCTGAAGAAGTACAGGCGTAGGTGTAGAATTATATAATGTGCGGAGGATGGTTGGAACAACGACCTAAAGGTGATGATCATCGTATATCAACAATCAAACAAAAATAAAGGAAAATTACATTCATAGTAAGGCAGAGTAAAACAATTAACCTCTCATTCTTTTCACCATGTGTTCACAAAACAGGAAAACACTAGCAGCTAGTGATATGTCGGTCTCATACGAAACAGATCTTAAAGCCGGCTCTTTGAACTGAACGATCGGAGCCGGAGCCACTTTGTTTTTTTTTTCCCTCTGAACACCTCGGAACACTTCACTTACTTATTTACTTATTTATTTTTATACCATTCTTTAACTTTATTTTAACTTTAACTTTAATCTAATTACATTCCAGTCAGCCTCAGCTGTAATCCAGTCAGCATGCCGATGCTCACATTTAGCTTGAAGCACTGCTGTCCCTAAGACTGTTTTCACAGAGCTAAGGACATCACTGCAGTTGGTGAGTCATACAATGTGTCATACAAAGTAAAGCTAATTTGTAGTTAAATATAAAATCAGTAGAAAATACACAGTGGGGCTGTAATTTTTTTCAAAACATTTAATTTGAATTAATTCAAACTAACTCATGATTTGACACAGTTAGACTGAACAGTCTACATATTTTGCTATGTGGTGTCATAAAAACTAAACTGTGTCTTACATTGTGGCCCTACTTTTGTCATTATCCTGAAAACGGTAACAAGGGGCCTAATATCCGTCTTTATTTTCTAATATATA